>NC_143578.1:206841386-207179511 GCF_048544385.1 Mastigoproctus giganteus | reverse complement strand
TATTTAAACTGCTGAAGGACCAAAAATTTATCAGGTATTTAAAAGGCGCAGGATCATACCATCTTTCGTACGTTTGTGAATAACTTTTGATCCATACCCCCCCCCCCTTTTTTTTTTTTTTTTTTTTTTTGTGAAAAACTTGAACCCTCAGTGCTCCAAATTTGTCCGGGTGGGCCCTTCACCTTGGTCCATCTCTGTTACTTACCCTACATTCTGACCCACTCTACTCTTACTCTAATTCCTAGTGTGCTCTCTTCAACGTTTTTTTTTTTTTTTTTTTTTTTAACTTGGTCTCTGCCAGGGTCGCCTGAGCTTCCTGACAGAGACCAACCAGAGTATAACGGGCAGCCTGGCTCACCTCCCAGTGGTGGTGGCGGGCAACGTAGGATCCCACTAGTGGCCCTGCGGCCAAGCAGCCAGAGACACAACAACAGAACAAAACACAGTACTGGTGTTACCACCGGTGGCGCCTGACCCAAAATACTATGCTCCAAATTTGTGACATCCATGTTTTCCTTTGTGCTGGCTACTTCTATTCTAGTTTTTTTTTTTTTTTTTTTTCTTACTTCATTATATTGAGCTGGACCTGTGCAAATAAGATGCAGACATTTATGAGAGTATCATAAAAAGTTTTTCACATATCAAGCATATTTATAGCAAAGGCAAATAATTCACGTAATTAAATATCAGTTCAAAGGATTGAGTACTAATTATGACTATTAAAGTGTTTGTGAGTTTCCTAACTTAAAAAAAAAATATATATATATATATGTTATTAAAAAATTATTTTACTGGAAACTGAACTTCTTCGTGTCACTGCATATTATTTTATTCATAATCATTGGAGCCAGACAGCCTTCACTCCTGTGATATTGCTCCTAGTGTGTGTGTGTGTGTGTGTGTGTGTGTGTGTGTGTGTGTGTGTGTGTGTGTGTGTGTGTGTGTGTGTGTGTGTTATGGTTTTTAGGAGCATTAGCAACTAAGGCCATATTGCTCTGGGGATATGCGGTGGTCATTCCCTGACCTTTCCGCATCCTCCGTATTTGGTGGTCACGAGCTCGAACCCCGGTCTAATCAAGAAGCGTGTGCTATACACTGCTGCTCCTGCCCACGGAGGCGCTTGTGTGTGTGTGGGGGGGGTATTTTCTGGCGCAAGGGTTACTTAGGCCATATTGCGCCTTCCAAATTAATTCAGTTCACTTATGAAAACTGAACGGGGAGCAGTTAGAAACGGTCATACATTTGAATTTGCATTATTATTATTAGCCACATAGTGCAAGAAAGCCTGAGGCTTAAGCTGTCCAGCTAAAAAAAAATTCCGAGTTAGAGAGAGAGAGAGAGAGAGAGAGAGAGAGAGAGAGAGAGTCAGAAGTAGAAGGGAATCACCAAAAAAGAGAAGAATGATGATATCTAGCTCAGGACCCTGGGTGTTACCATGCCCATATTTACCAGATGTGAGCCCCTGGATAGAGAAATAATTCAGAGAGATTTGCTTCTTTACCTATGATGCTATTGAGAGACGGAGGTTGCTGTAGATATGAAATGAAACTAAAATACGTTCGTCGGACATTGTTGAACAAGCTACATTCAAAGAGTATACGTTTTACTGCGCACA
The DNA here is from genome assembly GCF_048544385.1 of Mastigoproctus giganteus. Taxonomy (NCBI): domain Eukaryota; kingdom Metazoa; phylum Arthropoda; class Arachnida; order Uropygi; family Thelyphonidae; genus Mastigoproctus; species Mastigoproctus giganteus. Next base: position 207,177,896 of record NC_143578.1, on the reverse strand, counting down.
GTGCGGAGGATCATTTCCTGTAAGCTGGTAGAGATTAGTATTAGTATCAGCAACGGCCACATGGTGCAAGGAAGCCTACGGCTTATGCTGCACCAGCCAAACAAAAAAAAAAATATATATATATATATATATATATATATATGTGTGTGTGTGTGTGTGTGTGTGTGTGTGTGTGTGTGTGTGTGTGTGAGCTGAATATGACTTATTCGGGCTCTGGCTAAGATTACTTCTTCTTTTCTATTTTTACGAAGACTAGACGTATACTTGTGGTTCAGGTTTTAGTTCAAATGGTTTATTAATTGTTTATTATAAAATGGTTTATTATTGGCAAACCACTAGACTGACAAATTTCATTTGTCAGTCTAGTGGTTTGCCAATTCTCAATTTTATTTTGCATGTTTATTAAAAAAATAATAATAAATAAATAACACCTGAATACAGTATTCAAGGTTTTATAAATAAACAAACAAAACTGGAACAATACTATGGAAGTGAACGCTTTCTGCTCCAATGATTATTGAATAAAATAATATGCTATGATACAAAGAAGTTATGTTTGTTTCTAATAAAATACATTTATTAATAACACATTTAAAAAAAAAAAAAAAAGGTAAGAAATTCACAAATTCTTTATTAGTTATAAATAGTACTCATTTATTTAAACTGATATTTGTTTAATTCCAAAGAACTCGGGCTGTCCAGATTTAGGAAAAACACCTTCGCATTATCCACTTAAATTACACTAACGTACTGCTATTAAACTACACAAGCTAATTTGTAATAATGGAAAGTAACTTTTTCTTGTAAAATAAAGAAATTCTCTGTTAACTACTCAATACCAAAAAACATGTAGAAGAAAGCGATAATCATAATATCGAAATATATCATACAATTGAATATATATCATGAAACTGAATATATCATAACGTGTATCGATTTGTATTATTATTATTGCAATAAAGATTTCTAATATTCAGTTTCGGTGAACGTAAACGAAAATGCTAACAAACGCCAGATGGTGTTTGACCCTAACGGGTCCCGAAGATGTCCAATAATAGACAACTGGAAAGTTTTACTCAGCAGCTTCTTTCCTTTTTAGTTTTCTGATTTTATTAATACCACGCAGAGGGTTACTCTTTACCCTTTACATTAAATCTGATCAGAATTACAGTATTATTCCATATTAAAATGGTCACAAACAAAATCAAGAACAAAAAAAAAAAAAAAAATGAAGCCTGTCCAAAACGACCTAATACACTTCACAAATATAAGTCGCAATTTTGATCTCATTGAAATCTGTTTCCAATCACAATCTTCTAAGACCCACTTACTTTTTTTTTTCTTCTTCTTCTTTTTACAAAATCTTTAACTATAGCTTTCCTCAGAGTACCTCTCATCACACTTGCCCTAATTATTCACTCTAATCACTTCCCTTTTAAACGTGGTGTGCTTGTACATATGTTATTCCTTGCCAGACTTCTTAATCTAAAATATTTTCTTTTTGGCCTCCTTTAGCTCACAGCCTTGCTACCCCATTCAGATAATTTACTGCCTTTATCTTAATTCATTTACTGCCTTTATCGTTAAGGTTAACAAACCACTCTGATCTTTGACTTTCCTCAAATCTCTTCCAATCTACTTTTCGTCAAATTAAGTCATTTTACTTAGTGATTTCACTGTACATAACTCAAAATGACTATTTTTCCAACTATAGCACAGTTTAAAAAGGTTAAAAGGTTTCTCTCTGGCAAGTTTGCCCTGGTCAGCTTTTTCCAATTGACAAAGTAGGCAGTTTCTCGAGAATTCAACCGTGTAAGCATCAGTTCCCAGGCGCCTCCGTAGCCAGGTGGGAAGGGGCAGCAGAGCGTAGCACACGCTTCTTGATGTAAACCGGGGTTCGAGCCGGTCACCACCAAATACGGAGGATGCGGAAAGGTCAGGGAATGACCACCGCATATTCCCGAGCAATATGGCCTTAGTTGCTAATGCTCCTAAAAACCAAATAACAACAACAGCATCAGTTCCCAAACTATTTCCAAATATCTCAAGAATATATTTTTGAACTTTTTTAAGTCTATAATATCGAAATTTTACAATAATTGCCGCAGATGTCACTAGCATACAGACGGCAAAATAGTTCAGCATTGTGCTTTTACGTAGATGTGTGGAGCAAGATCAGAAATAGGAGAAACAGTGAGGCATAGTCAAAATGTAACATCAACAACTGCACAGACCAAACTATTTTCTCCATGAAATTAGTTACGGTATCCATCCTCACACATAATTTCCCTGTAAACACGAGAGTGGACAAAAAGTTCTGTGAAGAGGGTACATAAAATGTATTAATAAATTATAGAATAGGTTATTTTGATAGCTTAATACCTTATAAAAATCACATGAAAAAATGCGTGTCAATGTCTTATGCAATTTCTAAAATTTTATTTTTCGTTGATAGGAAGGAGAACGAATATCCAACAAATCGCGCATCGTTCAGTAATCAAATTTTTAGCCAAAGAGGAATGCTAACGAAATTCATGAAAGAATAACTAGCGTGTTGGGAGAAGTATCACTCAGTTATGCTACTGCAAAGTGTTCGGCAGAGTTATAAATCGGACGGAGTCATATTTGTTGTTAACCCTTTGTAGATTAAATATAATAATAGTATTGAACTTTGGGATGAATATATTGAAAAATAAAAGAATTTTGTAGTGAATTGCGAGTTATCTTTTCTTAATATAAATACAATTTCAATTGTAAGTTATTTTAAGGTTTTGCTATCCTAATAATCTCGTACAAATTGTCTATTTGCCTACTAGTATATCAGTTACCCAGAACTTCTCAAAACACACAGTTAATGTAATCTGTTCTCTAGATGTGTCACCATAACTTGATAACTCTCTTCTAACGAAAACCCTCTCTCTCTCTCTCTCTCTCTCTCTCTCTCTCTCTCTCTCTCTCTCTCTTTGGCCTGGCGCTGTTTGGGCAGTGTCAAAGTGTCATTTTTATTCTTGTTAGACTATTGTTTTAAATATTCTAGTCCTAATTAATTGTTCCAATCACAGTATTGTAATCATTCCTTACTGCCACGTCCGTACTACTACCATCACTTCCACATCCAAATGCGAAAATGGTAGCAATAATTTCTCTTTCAACTTTTATAAAGACTAAGTGGACTTAGGAAGCATCGTTTTCCTCCAATTCCTGCACTCACGATCTTTGTAAATCTTCCACTATACCGAACACACCTCAATTACTCTAAACAATTCAGAGGTATTAGAACGGATTTTGTACAAAGGCCTTCTAACCCTTTGGCAGTCAGTTCTCTTGTTTATCGCAATTTGGTAACTAGTTTCTCTATATGGTGCCTTCGTTGCTTTCAATAAAAAAAAAAATGAACAATCTTAACATTAACACGCTTCCTGGTACATTTTTCAAATAAATCAGAAACTTGTACTCTTGCTGCGCGGAAGTTCGATCATATCTAGCTAATTCCTAAGAAAGGTAAAATATCTGCCCTACAATTATTATCATATTTTCCTGTCAAATTTTTTCACTATCTCGAAACGTTCTGTATGATTAATGATCGACAGTATGATTTGCATCATTACCAACCACACTGACCCTTCTGTGCACAAATTTAGAAAAAGGTAAATAATTGCTCTAAACAATTCAAAGATATTCGACAAGGTTTTGTATAAAGGCCTTTTATGTGGCACCCGCCCGTCTTTCTATCCTTCGCAATTTAGCAGTCAGTTGTTTTGTATGGCTGGCTCACTAGCAAGCATGTATTCCAACAATAAATAAACTAGAACATCTATCCTACATATTTATGTGCAACACATTTCTTTACTTCAATTAATTTTTAACTTATAACCAATTCTAGCACAAACATGTATCATCTCAAAAAATGAGATCACAGAAAACTGTTTCCATATTTAAGGTGACTCCCTCAACCTCTCTACAAATACTCACAATTATCCAAAAGAGAGATAACTAAAACGATGTCACTCTTCTTTCACAAATCCACTTCACTCCTTATCATACAAAAGTTCAATCTCTGTTACATGTATTTTCTACAGATAATTCCACTTTCTAAGTGACATCTGTAATTCCCGTCTTCTCCTAAGCCAGTCAGAACATATGCAGCAAACAACATTCTATATAAGTATTCCAGGACAACACACTGTCACTAGCTTTCGCAAAAATAGAAAGACCCCAAATAGCACAATGCCATTTATGCAAATAATTTTTTCCAAAGCATTTCTCAATATTCACGCTCATCCAGCACCCATTCACTGTAACTTCAAAATCATTGAATTAACGTTTCTTCATGTTTCTCGTCCACTCTTATTGTCCGAAACTCTTCTTCCTTATGCATTTCTTAAAAATTACAGGCTAAAGAAATTGAAGTCAAACACCAGATTTTTTTCGGCTTCCCAATTCTCGACAATACCGAACGTTTCAACAACCTTTATTAATTTGGAACTACCATAAAATATATAATTCATAACAATCACTAACAAGTTAATGTAAAGCAATACAACGAAAGTGTAAAGGCTCTTTTTCGGCTTCCCAATTCTCGACAATACCGAACGTTTCAACAACCTTTTTTAATTTGGAACTACCATAAAATATATAATTCATAACAATCACTAACAAGTTAATGTAAAGCAATACAACGAAAGTGTAAAGGTCTGAAAAGAAACCAATGAATGTGCAATAAACAGAGATCCTATTTGACTCAAACTCCAAAGAGCAGATAACTGCACATAAACTTCTAATTCATCCAATAAAAGTGATGTCAGACTTCAGGCTGGTTTTGGAGTCCAGATAACAGTTTCTTTATTTCTTCTAGTATGTACATAATTCGTGCGAAGTACGTTAAAATCATAAAATATTTCATAAGCAGATTTGCAGGTTGAAACTAGCATAGAGGTCCATTAAAAATGGAAGGTATACACCGGACAAGAGTATAATGACATATAATAGTAAAAAATTCACATCATTTCAAGCATTATGGAACAATTTTAAAGTCCTAAGTCAATAATTCAACTAAGTATTGCTGCACTGTACAGTATTTGCTGTTGCCTTGCCTTCGTATACATCCTTACGTATTCGCCTCTTTATCATTAAAACTCAAAATATCCTGTGACCACAGACACTTTAAATCAACAACGAGGAAACTTCACCGCTAAATCAACAACAAGGGTGGCATATTACAATAAATAAATATCTTTACTGCCTCTTGAGTATTTACAAGAGATGAAATCCAAATAGAAATAATACGGCACACAGTCAGGGTTATCATAAAACTAGAGAAATATCAACAATGGCAAGCTCACATTAAAAGCTTGTCCCTGCTTATAATACCAGTATAAAGAGCTGAGGTTAAGTTGTACCAGCCAGGTGAAAACTGAAAAATTGAAACAAACAAATGTTTCACAACGACAGCTTCAATCAGCCACATAATTTAAGCTACCACTTAAATAATTATTTATGACATTACTCGGGACATCGGCAGATCAACTGGGAACTCATACAATTTTATTTTTCCTTCTTATATATGTAATTATATTCCGCAGAAAATACCTCAAGCTATACGAATTCCAACTACATAATTACACCAAATTACAGAATTAAATGTTTTATGAAAAATTTCCGTAGATGGTCACTCAAATAGTAACAAGATCAGATGTCTCTGAAATCAACGGACTAAACACCCAGGGTTTTAATATCCTGTACTCAAGAGTTCAATAACAAACACAAAACTATGAATAAAACTTTTAAATATAAATAAAAATACACCAAATATAATTCATTTAAGAAACAAAACAATCTCATCCACGTAAAGTGAATTATTCACTTTACCTGGATTCCTCGTTCATTTCACAAATATACGTGGTCTCAGTTCTAATCTCCATGATGCCCATTTCCACTTATCGGTTGACTCGACCATTGCGCATCTCAGTTGTCCGAATTATTCGCTGTATGATTCCTTTCGCTTCAAAGGTGGTACTTGTTGTTCAAAGGTGGTACTTGTTGTTTCCTCTTGTATATTTGGTTTTCAGAAGCATTAGCAACTAAGACCATATTGCTCCGGGGATATGCGGTGGTCATTCCCTGACCTTTTCGCATCCTCCGTATTTGGTGGCTCACGGGCTCGAACCCCGGTCTAATCAAGAAGCGTCTGCTACGCACTGCTGCTCCTGCCCACCTGGCTACGGAGGCGCCCGATGGTACTTGTACATATGTCCATTCTGATATTCTCTGTCAGAGACTTAGAAATTTGGAATCTCCTCTGGCTTAAAATCTCTCTACCACATTTTATCAAATTCATCAATTGCTTCTATCGTTCTCCCAACTCCACTAATCACTTGGAACTCTTACTGTCTTTGAAATTTGACTTTTTCCAATCTAACTTTCCTAATATTGAGGTTAATTTTCCTTGTTGTTGTTTGTTGTTCACAACTCTAGCTGTCTTCCATTTTCTAGTCACACGGACCTAGCTTGTCGAGATGCTGAGGCTTTTGCAATTACTAATAACCTCGCACAGATTGTTCATCTACCTACCAGAATACCAGATAATCCTAACCACGCAGCCAACACGATTAATTTTTTTTTTTTTTTCCACAAACAACCCTTCTAAGTACATGGTTGAGGTGAGTGGTCCTCTTGGTACCTCAGATCACAACTTGGAGATGGTCTCTTTTCCAATGGAGCCCTTCTCTTGTGGCTCATCCCATTGGCATTACAAGAATGCAAAATGAGATGAGCTGCGAGATTTCTTTTCTTCTTTTCCTTGATCAGATTATTGTTTCAAATCTTATGATGTCAAGGTTTGCTACAGATGGTGTCAATGAAATTATTCTTGAAGGGATGAAATCCTTTATTCCACACTCCACCTTAAAATCTCGTCCTTTATCTAAACCTTGGTTTTCCAATAAATGTATTAAGGCGGTTCAAGGGAAGAATATTGCATATCGTAACTGGCTGTCTTGTTTCCAAATCTCCAGGTTCATTTTCTGCCTACACAAAAGCTCGCAACAATTGTAAAGCAGTTATCAATAAGTCCAAACTAGATTTCGAAAAGGCTAAGAGTAGAAAACTTGCTTCTTGTCCAAATGGCAGCCGAGCATTCTGGTCTCTTGCCAAAGCTACTGGGCCGCAACTTTTGTTCATCTCTGTTCCCACCTCTGTCAAAACCAGATGGTTCTACTGCCACTTCAGCCAAAGAAAGCTAACCTGATAGCGTCCTATTTGTTGTCCAAACCGTGTATTGATGATCTTAGTCAACCACCTCCCACCATTCCCGGTAAACTCCATTCAATGCCTCCTGTGGTCTTCTGTCAAAAAACGATTTTGATCAATCTTGATGAAAGCTCCGGGTCCTGTTGGTATTTCTCCACTTATTCTCAAAACCTGTGCTCCTGGACTTAACTCCTCTTCTGTATCACCTTTTTTTTTTTTTTTTAATTCCAAAGGTGTTTTTCCTTCCGCTTGGAAATTTGATCACAGTTCCTCCAGCCATTTCCTAAGAAGAGTGACAAATCCCTCGTATCCAATTATTGTCCCACTGCACTTACTTCTACTCTTTATAAATTAACCGCCAACTCTAATTATCTATGAACCTTTAATCTGATCAATGATCGCCAGTATGGATTCCGTTAGTGCCGACCCACAGGTGATATTCTGACTTGTATTACCCATCTGTGGACATTTTGTTATTGTCATTTGTTTTTTTGTTTTTTTTTTAGGAGCATTAGCAACTAAGGCCATATTGCTCCGGGGATATGGGGGTGGTCATTCCCTGACCTTTCCACATCCTCCGTATTTGGTGTCAGGGCTCGAACCCCCGGTCTAATCAAGAAGCGTGCGCTACGCACTGCTGCTCCTGCCCACCTGGCTACATTCAATGTCCACAGAGACGCCTCTGTGGACAAATTCAATGGAAACGTTTAGTGAAACTCAAGAAGATGCACTTGACATTTCAAAGGCTTTTGATCGTGTTTGGCATAAAGGTCTTCTAAATAATCTTCCATCTTATGGTTTGCCAACTGTTTTTTGTAATCAGGTAATTCAGTTTTCCCTCTGACCGATCACTGCAGGTGATGGTAGATGGCTCTCTGTCTTTTAACTTCTCCATTAATGCTGGTGTTCCCCAGGGCTCAGTTCTTTCTTCCACTCTTTTCCTCTTGTATATTAACGACCTTCTTCCATTGAGCGGAAATCCTATCCTTAGTTTTGCTGATGATAGCACATTGCATCCCACCTTCCAGTTTGAGCAACCTTGTCCTTCAAAAACAGCTTCAACTTCTCGAATATCCACTACCCATTCTTTAAATGCTGATCTCCAGGTAATTCTCCAGTGGAGCAAAGATAACTTAGTTTATTTTAATCCTTCTAAAACTCACTCCTGTCCTATAATATATCTCTCAAAAAGGATTCTTCTGCTCCTATGCTAATTTTTGATGAAACTCCGATTTCTATGAAAAATTATACACCTCTATTCGGGATCACTGACTTTTAATCGCTCTCTTGGTATAAGCAGATTACAAATATTGCTTTCTCTGCATCTGAAAAACTGGGTTCTCTCTCGGCATTATTTTTTTTTCCCCAAACAGCTGTTCTCTCTGTTCAAATCGCAAATCCGTTCTACCATGGAATATTGTTCACACATCTCGGGCGGTGCCTCCAAAACATCTCTCAGGCTTCTAGATTCCTTTCAAAGGAGCGCAGTTAGGTTAATTCATGACTCATCTCTAACAGTCTCTCCACTCTCTGTCTCATAGACGTTCTGTTTCTGGTGCATTCCTTTTCCTAAGATACTTACACGGGCACTATTCTTATGAATTGGCTTCTATAATTCTCGCTCTCTCTCTTCCAAAACAGTCCAAACACGTATCCCAACCAGTCAACATCTTTTCACTGTCCAACTTCAAACCTTACAGAACCAACTTTTTTTTTCTTATTTATTTATTCAACTTCCATTTTCTGGAATGCCTTTCTTCATACGTATTTCTTGAAAATTACAATCTGCAGAAGTTCAAATATCTGCTTTCATCTTCTCAACCTTCAGCCCATTCACGGTACTAAGTACTAGAAATTGTAATATCTCTCGTTTTTGGGGCTTTCATAGGGGGAAAAAAAAGAAATCTCGCTTAAAAGTACGACTTCGATGCAGCTATTTACGATGCCTCTCCAGACATTAAATGCGCCCCAAAAGTGATTACTGGCAGTAATTTCCTTAAATGTTTGTTAAAGGAATTGGAATATTTTTCACGTTCTCTACAACTGAAAAAAAAGAAAACACTGAGTGTCAACTTCCTGAAGCTCAATCATACAATTTTCTTGAAAGTGCCATTCCTGTGGCTGCTGAGTGAGAGAGATTGTCATCTCCCTATGACTTGATTCTAGCGATAGTACCGTCATCATGAGATGTTTTTCGCCGACGACAAATTAGCGTTCGAGATACTGCAGTTATCTCAAGATATTATTTCCATGACACTTTTAAGAACCCTCGGTTTGGGGGGGCCTGTCCTGCAATTATCTTGTCAACTGCTATACGCCACGACGAATTTTTCAAATGTCTGTTTACATTCTACTTGAAGAGAAAACCTAATCAGTTTCGTTCTGTACCGCATATGATTAAAACTGAGTGGTGCTGTTATAGTGCGCACTATAACAGCACCACTGATTTACATACTCCGGGGCTTGCGCCTCCGTAGCCAGGTGGGAAGGAGCAGCAGTGCGTAACACACGCTTCTTGATTAGACCGAGGTTCGAGCCCGTCACAACCAAATACGGAGGATGCGGAAAGGTCAGGGAATGACCACCGCATATTCCCGGAGCAATATGGCCTTAGCTGCTAATGCTCCTTAAAAAAAAAAAAAAAAATCAAACAACAAACTCCGGGGCTTAAAATGTATAAGACACCACATCGGCCATATCAGGTTAAATTACATCAGGACATCAAATTTCATGTTTTACAAAATTGTGTTTAAAAATTCAAAACACATGGCTTTACGTGTGTGTGTGTGCGCGCGCGCTATGTTTGCGCATTTAAAACATTCTGAACACGCTTCGCAAAAAAGCGTAAACAACACAATAGCTTGTCTGTTCGTTCACGACTGCAATTAAGCTACTGTAAGTCTTCACTAAGTATTAATAATTGTAATAGGCACTTGCAAACTCTTCATTTGTTTATTTTTAAATTGTGATCTAGAAATGCAGATAATTAAGTGCTATATTTTCCCTTCACACGCATTTGCAAGTTCCATCCTAATTTATTTCATTCTGCTAAGAACGTAAGTTCGTTCCTTTTTTTTTTTTTTCTAACTTTTCTCAAGATGAATATAGTGCACTTATATAGTACACAGGGGACGTAGATGAACGTTGCTTTGCATACGATGTGTGACTTGAACGTGGGTGGGTGGGTAAGTTTATCCGTGGGTGTCAGACCCGACGTGCCTTTGCTGTACAGTCGTAGCCCAGGGTCAAACATTCTCCTAATCTGGAATGTTAATACAAGCATTCCATCCTTTTAACTGTCGCTACAGAAACGAGGGTAGAGTTGAAGATATGCTGAACTCGTGTGAGCGTAGGCATTCTGTAGGTGTAGTGGGATAAAAAACCTTCGTTAAGTCTACAGTGATATGCAGTTGTGTCCAACAAATGTATATAGGACAAGTCGCGAAAAACGCTACTCCGCCTATTGAAAAAGAAATGCAAACTTCTTAAAACATTCCAATCCATTTACTGGGTTGAACAAATTTCATATTACAATTTTTAAAAATTTATGTAACAGTAATAACAAGAAGGAAACATTAATATTATATAACAGCTAAAACAACAAAACGAAATCTGTTGGAGTACAGAATTCTGAAAGTGATTTATCTTATACAATCTATACAACAGCTATAAATATATTCATAATTAGTAGAATTTCATCCGTTTGCTCGGATTTTGCCGTTAGAGCAAACCTGTGATGCGAAAACTTGCCTAATAATTCTCACCCTTTTTTTTTTTTTTTTTTTTGAGTTAATTCAGATTATTTATCTTTATACGTGAGACTGAATTTTGAAGACAGAGTGAAGAAAATTCATTAAATACGAAGGCTAACACATAAAAACAAAAATTGAAATATCATCATTGATATAATCTACCACACTGAAAATAATGGATTAAGTAATTCAGAACAAAACATGAATTTATTTAGACAATACCGGGTTAGGCCAACTTTGAACATGTTGTGGAGGATTTCCACCAATTTCTAGCAAAAAAAAGCAGGTGTTTTGCCAATTCATTTTACCTTTAATGCAGAAGGTCTTTTTGAGCGCATCCCAATCATGCGTTCGAGTTCATTAATCATCTTACTGGATTGAGATCGCGACTCTGTATAGCCACGGAATTCTTCCAAAGCTGTTGTCCACAAGCCGTGCTGGAAGGTGTACGAAGCAGTACCATAAAACTGCCACAGTGTAAGACACGTATCATCCACTACATTATTATTATTATTATTATTATTATAAAATCGGTTTTATTAACCATTTTGGTACACCCCCTGAATAGCCTGCTGGCTAGAAGGTGTACAGTGTTGGGAACACAGATCTAATAATAACAGCCATAATAGGATTATATAATAACAATATTCCCATATTATTATAGCATTATATATAGAAATTTTCAGTTTTACTCAACAACAATGAAGGCAATAATGCGCCAGTGCAAAGTCAATATCAAAGCAAGCTACCTTTTCGAGAGTTATATGTATGATAGGAATAAAAAGACAGTACTGTACAGTATATGGGGTGAAAATAAATTGTCTATTTTATATATGTGTATACAGATTAATAATTTGTAAAAACTTGAAAAGAGCCAACATACGATCATTGTCGGAAAAATCTTACAGTCAGATTTTATTCTATTTTATCCCAAGTGTATCTGACTGATCAGATGATTAAAATGGGTAAAACGAGTATCAATAATACTTGTACATTCGATTCGCACATGCTGCCATTAGCAGAAAGGAATGTGTCTTGTTTGTTACCTGCCCATGCAACGAGTTCTGAGCGAGTTCTCAAGTTATCCGGAATAACTTGAGGAAAGAAACAGGGATTCGTATACTACATTATTGCAATATATACTCTGACTCAAGATCTAAATTACAAAATTCAGCGAACAACTTAGCACAAAGCAACGAAATAGCATCAGTTGACTTCGTTCTCTGCAACCATTCTCTACTGAAATATTCAATAAAAAGAAACAGAACCTCTTAACACAACCAATTCTTAACAATCTTCAGTGACCATTCCTGTCTTAATGTCATCACAAGTTACAACTTATAATGGATAATTCTTTTGACCACCTTGAAGATTTATTCTACGATCCAGATTTACATTTGTCTTTTTTGCGGAGCAAAAACTTTTAAGATCTACCTGGACTTGGCCTCCTGATCTTCAAAGACGCTTCTCTGAGAGCAAAAGAAGAAAAGTCCCAGTCAAGGAAGTTTTGGGAGTCTAAGCCGAAAAGGTCAAAGTACAAATCGAGGAAGATTTTTTTTTAATTTATTTATTATTATTTTTTAATACCAGTCACTTTCAGGCCAAGATCTTGATGGCCTCTAGTTTTGATAAAGGTGAGATCTTATGCTGGAACCCTGAGTTGGGCTCCCAGTAATACGGGATATTGCTGGCATTCACTAGTATTGCACTGCCTCCACTGGATGCGAGATTCTTGTGGTTTTTCGCCATTAGTACGAGTAGAACTAGCCCGCCTCCTCGTTGGCAGGTGCAGGAGCTGCCTATGAGGTGCTCGCTGTTCCCGTGGCTTAGGGGCCACCAAGAATAATTAACCGCTTCGGTTCGGGGTTACTTGTGACGCACATCCTAGTGGTGTAGACGGGCATTGGACGAGCTCTCCAGGTGGAAAAAGAGGCCAGAAACTAAATAACTAAACATACACACACTGCACAAACATAACACTACACACACACACACACACACACACTTATTGCTGTTATTACAGTTCTATATCATCACGGAGTACAACAGTGGAGTTGAACTAACGTTCTGCAGCCACCCTACATAAGATAATATGATGTTTACATATACATGCAGTATCAGTAAAACCATTTGCGCTAATCCCGGTATGTCTGGGGAAGCGGCTCACGACTGAGCACTTTTTCCAAAAAACAACGCGATTGAGCACTAAATGAAGAACGACTGAGCACCTCGATCAACCTAGAGTAATGACATGATTGGGGACTAATATATTTTTACTTATTTATTTTTTTCTTTTTGAACCACATCACAGCAAAATATTAAAAGAAAACAAATATATACATATAATACAAACACGTACAAACATTTATTATGCACAGTATATAATTTAAATCCTTAAAACCCCTGGATAATAATATGAATAACTAAAATATTACATAAGAGAATGTATACACAGAAAAGAAATACAGTATATCAGTTATTGTATATTCTTTTCTTGTCTTCTTATATTTTACTTGCCTGGGAAGCGGGTTGCATTACTTTCATGGACGACAAGAAATCTTTTTTTTTTTTTACTGTAATCAACCCATGTTTCTTTCCTCAAGTTATTCCGGATATTTCTCTTTAAACTGTTTAACAAGTTAAAAATTTAAACTTGTATTATTAAAATTTAAAGTTTTACATCCTCATCTTAATAAACATCAAGTTAAAGCTTGATGTATATTAGGATGAAGGTGTAAAATTGCTGACTGTACTGAACGGAAGGGTTTCGAATTGTTTGTCGTTTTTGGTTCACATGAAAGTTTCTCTGCTCATACTTCTGGAGGATAAAAAGAGTTTTCTGCCACATAGTTGTCTATTATGCGATCAGGAAAAGATATATCTTCTGTCAGAGCAATAGTAATCTGTGTTTTAAACCCGTCACTACTTCGTGAAAAAGTAAACACTGAGTGCAAACAAAATATTTTCACTACTGTCCTATTTCTGTATTCTGACTATAGTAATTCCTCAAGCTTTTGTTCCTCTTTTTTTTTTTTTTGGTAGATGTTGGCGCATCGGCTTCTGTGGCCATAATGCACCTCCCAAGGTTTTGGCAGTACTTCGATCCAAGCCTGAGGCGGGGTTCGAACCCGCGACCTATGGGTTGCCAGGCAGGCACTTTTACCCACCTGGCTAGAGCGGTCGGCTTTGTTCCTCTGTTTCCAGTACCAACACTGCCCAAGATGGAATCGACAAGCTGCTATTTGTACTGCTGAATGAGAACTTGTTTCGAAATCCAATTCAATTTCAGTAAGGTTTAGCTCATGATCAGTTAAGTATTGGTATGGTTATTTCTGGCGCAAGGCCTACTTAAGCCATATTGCGCCTATAAACGAGATGAAAGTCACAGGGTGTCTGTAAAAACAGTTTGAAACAATTATACAGATTTAAAAAGCAGAAAAATTCCGGGAGATTTGCATCATTACCTATGAGATAGCGGAGTGTCAAAGGTTCTTGAAGAAAACTGAATGAGGCTTTTCAGGCGAAAATGTGCTTTACTGTCAGAAGAGAGTTGTAGTGCGTACAATGCAGAAGATCATTTCCTGTAAGAAGAAAAATATGGGTGAGCTGGCTGTGCCCGATTCGTGCTCTGGCCAAGATAACGTCTTCCTTTCTGTTTACAGGAAACTAGAAGCCCATAACTGTGGTTCAGATTTTATGCTATGGAGCTTGTTATGCAGTTGAGCTTGCCATATAAGTGTCCATTGATCAGTTAAGTTCCAGATAAATTTCCATTAATGTGGTCTTGATATTATTCAACTAGAGAAAAAATTTTGGGAAATAAGAAACATGCCATTTTCAAAAACGTCGTTGCACCTCATAAAATTTCCATGTTTTCTTTACTGGTACACACGTCGGTTACAATGCATATGACAAAACTTTTCGCCAAGACTGTTAACCAGCTGATTCTGTTTTTCATACAGTTGAGTAAAAGCATCATTTAATTTTTTTTAGTATGGCATGCTTTTTTTTTTACTACTTTCATCATATATATTGCTTTAATTAAAAGATGAAGATCAGAGTGAACATTATCAGAAGAGATACTGTTTTGCGGTTCTCTCCTAATCAATTTGCTTGTCTTCTAACATTTTCTTGCACTTTTCACTTAAGAAACGAAACTGATTTTTAAGGTTCTATTAATTTATTACAGAGAACAGAACGGTTATGTTCATATCGTACGATAATTAAGCGTTTGTTTTCCTTATGATAGTGAAAATGTAATGTTAAAGGTAACATTACATTTTCACTTTCTGTTAGTGCACCGAAATAAATTACCGTCTTAACGTTTTATTTCCATTAAATTTATAATTTTCTGTAAGAATGCAACGTTTATCGCTTTCCATTTCAAATATGTATAGTCAATTTAACTTCCATTACTACAGTTGTGATAGACGGCCATCAACGCTGGTACAACTGGAAAACAACCGAACTTGGAAGAGAGAATCACTATTTGCTTCGACAACTCTCACAACAGAAGATATTGTGATCTAGTCATTTTATTACTAATTGTAACAAAAGGATATGGTGCCCAATCGTGTTGCGATCATGCTCCTGCAAACTGCCCAATCGTGTTATCGCTTACCAGACATTTGGGATTTGGTACTAAATCGATACGCACTGCTGAAGATCAAGCAGAAAGGGATATCAAATCCACATTCATAGAGAGAGCATTATTTGCTGAACTGGAGATTGGGTTGGATGAATAGTGTATCTCATCGCTGATTTTTTTTTTTTTTTTTCGTTAGCTGTTGGCGCATCGACTTCTGTGGCCATAATGCACCTCCCAAGGTTTTTGCACTACTCTGATCCAAGCTCGAGGCGGGATTCGAACCCGCGACCTTTGGGTTGCTAGGCTCATCGCTGATAAAGCCTGTAATATGCTCAAAGAAGCAATGTATACAATATGACTAACCTTACTCGCAGTTATTTAAGTGAGCACTGAAATTAAGTTTCTCGTCCAAAATAAAGTCTAAATATTTGGTTTCTGTAACAAGAGGCAGTTATTGATTATTATTCTTAATCTGCAAGCGCTCATAGAATAGAATTACCTGCAGCTCTTTGCATCCCAAATAAAACGTTAAGAGCGGCTTAGAGTTGTGTCCAAATTTTTACCTGTTCGTAAAAATTTGGACCCACTGGCCGTTTCTTCTCCGGACGTTCACCTTCGATCTCCCATTTTCGCAGCACGTTGGGAGCTGAAAATGTTTAATAACATTTTTCAATATGACATTCAATTATACCCCCCTCATCTAAAAGTCCGTTAACTCTGACACAATTAACCCAAGACATTATAGGGGCACTAGACTAAGCGTTAACAGAAAGAACACAAATGACACAACGTTGTTCAGAAAGCAGGAATTTAAATCAAAGCAATTTGTGTTCCTTCTTTAATACTTAGTCCGTTAACTCTTTCCCAATAATTATTCTGCTGCAACAAGTGTGAACTATATCATTCTGCCGCAACCAACTGAGAAGAATATCAACCTGCTGTAAACAAGGATCAATGTTATATTTTTCATTTAAGTTTATTTCCTCTTCCGGTTCATACAAACAGATGGGCATCCTAATACCTTAGATAAGGTACAGTACGCATGCAAGCACTAAGAACAAAGTATTTAATACGAATTTTTCTCTTTCTGTTCTTTTTCGGAGGAATTCCTTTTACAGTTTGGTGTGGAGCAAAACTTCATCACAGTTTTGTTTACAGCTAAGCTGACATCAATTTTCTTCGCGACACTCGAAAATATCTCATGACACCACTGGCTAAGGAAACTTAGATAAATGCATTTTCCAGAGAAACAACAAATATCTAATCCTAAATTCATGTTTAAATGCTTATTAAGATGTCAATTCCTTTCAGAATAGCAATGAATATTGTTGCCGGTTGCACTCTAATCAGCAATGACGTTGAAGTAAATAGTAGAATTTACGGTACTTGTAGATGCTAGCAAAACAGTCCAATGAAAAGTAAAAGACAAATTGAGATGCTCGTGAGATTTTTTTCCAATGTTTCCTCCTGTTCCAGAGCGAGAGAACTAATATTTTTTCCTATCCCTAGAGAGAGACCCATTGTCTTGCATTCCTTGTCGATTTAGACTTCGTGCACTTTATTATTCAATTTTGTCTTGTACAGTTATCCGTAATTTTCATTCTGAAATCGGGTACATTTTTTTGTCAGCCCTGTAATACTAATAACTACTGTCCCAACCGCTTCTATTACATGACAGCTATATCATTCAAATAGATCTGTGTCGCCCACTACTAGGTTCATAAAGAGGCATTGTCCCTTGAAAGCTACTTGTAACCGCGTATTTTTGACACTTTTTTATTTTATCATTTCGTTCTTAACCTTCTTTTACCTTTTTACCCGTATTTTTATCTCTTTATACTTATTTTTTTATTGTTTTATATTACTTTGTTAGTTAACTTATTTTTATTTTTGCATATATCGTCTATTATTAAAGTTGCATTGGTTGTTCCAATAAATTTTTATTGATAAAACATTTTAAAAAATAATTTTCTGTTTATACTCCAGAACGACACATAAGGTCAAAGGGACACAGGATAAAGAGAACAGAGAGAGAGAGAGAGAGAGATACAAGGACATCGCCGTACTTAGTAGTCAAGCGAACTTGAACCGCGTGCTCGTCTGTGCCCTCGCGTTTGCTTACTTAAGTCTGCAATGCCAGTTTTTCCGATAATACTAGAATAATAATAAAAACAGAAGAGAGATACTGGGTGAAAAGAAGGGAAAATAAAACTATAAATAATACACACAATGTTCGAAAACTGCTGCAAAACGCTTCTCGAATTAGCCAATACCAGTTGTAGGAGTGCGGTAACTTTCAAGGGCGTTTTTTTTTTTTTTTTTTATGGTAAAAAAAAAAAAGAAAAAAGAAATACGGGGTTACCACACAGTCAGGGAAGGTAACAAGATAGAAAGGAAGGAACATAAGAAACAGCACCGTACTTAGTAGTCACGGACTCGAACCCCAATCAATCAAAAGACGTATACTTATGCACCCTCGCACCTGACCACTCCGAAAGAGGTGGCCTCACAGGGGTGGTGAGACCTGGATCTTCCATTATGACCCTTATTTTAAACGCAAGTCTATGGAATGGACATCTCCCTCTTCAGTGAAGGTGAAGAAGAAAAAAACTCGAACTGTTAAGATCATCCAAAAAAATTACTGCTACGGTGTTTTTTGGGAGAATGAAGGCTCAATTCTAGCTGATTTTCAGAGTAAGATAAGACTATATATAAGACTAGATATAAGACTATATATATATATATATATATATATATATATATACAGAAAGAGGACTCGATGCAAACTGTAGGCCTAAGGCGATGAGTTTTCCTTATCCTGCATATATGCCACACTTGTCTCCGTCTGCTTTCCCCCACCCCCTATTTATACATATGAAGAGATATCTTCGTGGAAAGCACTTTTTCAATAATGAGGGGTTGGAAAAGACAGTGACAGGCTGACTTCACGATGACAATAATGTATTGATAAACAACGTGGATACATAAGAATAACGTATATATGTTTCTTAGGGTGTTTTATAAATGATATAAATTTTAACTTTGTCTCTATTGTCTTTATACTTTTATGGCCAAATACACATTACTTACTCGTGCGTGCGCGTGCATTGCATTGTAATTCGAGTAAAAAAAAAAAAAAAACTTTCTCCAGACTAGCAAAATGCTGGCAGACTTTTAACGCCTTGAACATAATACTTTATGATTATCAATTGGAAGCCAGCAATAATTTTACATAATATACACGCATTTTCTATGTTACGCGAGTTCGATAAGTATTTTGGTTTATAGGCGATTTGTGTTTTTTTTTATATTAGCCACCGACCAGCCAGTCTGACCCGCCACCAACAATTTCAGGAATTTTTAGAACTGCATAAGTTGAATGTAACATTTTTAAAGGAATTTTTTGTACAATTATTATAATTCCATAGGCGGACAATGTTATCAATCAGTCAGTGTTTCTTGCTACACTTTTTTTTTTCACAATTTCAATAATTTGCATTTATTTATTGCGAAAAACATTGAGGTAGGAGAGAGAGAGAGAGAGAGAGAGAGAGAGAGAGAGAGAGAGAGAGAGAGAGAGAGAGATTAGGACCGAAGGCCAGGGCATCTATGCGCATTCAAAGAAAACCATTAAAACTCTACCAGTTACAATTCCATGTGATTCTCGAGAGATCAATCGAACTTCTGCTGGGCTGCTCTCACTTGCATGTGTACAAGCATCACTCGAGTTTCACCATCTTGGTGTGCCATGAATTTTATTCATTCTTTTATTATTGAGAGTAAAACTATTACTTTTGAGTTCCCCTAACCGCATATGGCTGTCTCGGTGTAAGAAAACACTCCACGAATTTGTATATCATTACAAATAATTTAAATATAATTAAATTCTAATTCAACTTAATTTAAAATGGTTATAAAAGTCAACGTGAACTAGCAGATCCGATCCAGAAGTAATCCATTCTGGTTTCGTTAATAATTTTTCCTCGTGGAAAAATTATTAACGAAATACATACCTTAGGCAATGATTTCCAGGAACGCATTAAATATAATTTCACGCTTTTACTAACATCATTAACAACTGCTTCACCTAAGGCTTTCTCTTGATGATTCCTCTTGAAGTACAGTATCCAGCCAAATATGGCAGTTGATTATAGTTAAAATTAGAAGTTTTATTTAAGAGAGGATCTACGTAAATTGATGATTTATTTTTCTACTGGATCCTAATTATTATTATTATTATTAATATGAAATACAATAAGCGACTAAGCTGCCACGTGTGAAGATTAAGCTCTGATCTCTCTTCCGGTCTATGAGGGACTCAAACTGGATAGAATCTCGTCTAAACCTACTGTCACAGAGGTCAGGTAACAACCTATGCACACTTATTTCCTCGTGTTTTAAATGGCAGTATATATTTTCAAAGAGTAAAAAGTGAAATTTTTTGCTTACCGAAAAATAAGCACCCACTAGAATGCGTTTGACCGTCTGCAGACCGTTGGCCTTTAGACTGGATGAGCGAGCTGGAAAACAAAAAAAAAAAAAAAAAAAAAATTTAAATAAATACACAGAAACGAAACAATGGTTATAAAGGAAATTTTTATGCATATTTTTCCCTTATTAAAAATAACAGTTGATATTCAGAAGCTCTTCTCCATTCTTAAAATTGGAATTCTTAAAGAAACCAGCATTAACAAAAATATCAGAACAAATCAACAGATATGCAATTAAATTCACATGATATATCTTCACACGTTCATGTTATAAAACGACATGAACATCAAGCTAATTTCCATTGCTATTAATGGTTTTGAAAGATTTCTGCAGAAAGGAAAGGTTCAGCATTTCGATCATTAAAGCTACAAAAAATAAAGAGAAAAAAAAAAGCACACAGAGATCCAATATGGATTTGAATTCAAGGAAGCTAGTTACTGCAGTATGAAGAGATAATTGTTTCCAAAACTCGAAGGACGACACCAATAACACTACCAACAAAAAATATTTTTGGTCATACCTCAGCAATGAAAATATGTGATTCTGGACGAAATAAACGGACTGATTCCGAAAATCACCATAAAAAGTCTCTATCACGTCTACATCAAAAGATGTACCAACGTTTATTGTTAAAATAAAAAGATATACAGTATACGTATATTTCATGTTTTAATACAAGTGTAAAAAAATATTATACGTTCTCTATAACTCATCTAACTTCGGAAAAAATATCATGAATCATAGCATGTTATATTTCAATAGTATATAATCAGTATAGTATATTGTCCTTAAAAATGTTTGCTACTAAGGGATTTTCTCTTGTATTCCTAACTCTCCCTTACAAAGAACCAGCAGTAATCCTCCATTATTACAGGATCCCAGCGACCTTAGTACGCTTTTCCATCGTGGAAATATCTTGATGAAACCGCTCCCATTGTTCATTGCTCACATCTCCCAGATTTTCGGGGGGAAATTCGAGATGGGAATGAAGAAAATGAATTTTCAATATTCGACAGCCCATGTTTTTGTAACACTCGAGTAAATTAAACACCAACATTTCATAGTTTTCTTGTTTCCTATTACCCAAAAAACTACGCACTACCACCTTAAATGATAACCAAGCTACCAATTCAACCTCCTTTAACTGGGTTTCAAACACATCGTCTTTCAGGAGTTTCCTAATTTGAGGTCCTAAGAAAAATTCCTTCTTCAAGTTTGGCATATGTTAAATTAGGAAACACGCTTCTTAAGTATGCAAATCCATTACCTTCTTTATCTAGTCCCTTTACGAAATTTTTTATCAATCCAAGTTTGATGTGCAGGGATGGAAGCAGAACCTTATTTGATTGCACTAAAGCAATGCTTTTCGACCTTTTTTTTAAATTACGGCACCCTTAAGTAATTTATTTTATTTTGTGGCACCCCTATTCAATTTTCTGCCTGTTAGACCTGATTCCCTCTCTGCATATACATATACTGTATATAGCTAATATTAAAAAAAAACATGTTCTATGATAGTTATTACAATAATATAACTATAAAAAAATTACAATTCATAATACGAATTATATATATATATATATATATATATAATTTTATTCTTTACATAGAGGTACTAAATAAACATCAATTATAGATCACCACAAAATTAAAAAGATACCGTACACCTTTTTATAGTGAAATAAATATATAAATTTTAAAAAAAAGTTTAAGTAACTGAAACTCAAATTGCGTGACACCCCTGGAATAACGGTTCGGCTTCCCGGTTGAAAACCACCGCACTAAAGGAATATATTTTACATTATATTGCCCTGGTATGAACTCGTCCCGCTTGTCCCAATGTTGCACAACAATGTTCTTCTGTCGCACGGCTGTCCCACAAACACGAAAAACAACAATATTTTGTGAAACCCCCCTGCAAACCAACAAACAAACCAATAACCTTAAGATCACTGCATATGTTCCAACCATAATCCTCATATTTTATAGCATATAGAACCTTAGATATGCTTTCATGACTTTCTTTAAGTCCAACTGAATGAAACACAGGAACTGATGGAAATTCGTTACCATTATGAAGCAAAACTGCTTTTACACTTATGTTTGGATTTGGTTTTGGTTTGGTTTGGTTTTTTAATGGCGCATTGGCAGCTAAGGCCATAATGCGCCAAGACAAATTTAAAATGTTATTAAACATTTTGGTAGCAAAAGCTACCACGTCAAACAAAGAATTATTACGTTAACAAGGTATAAAAGTAAAACCATAAAACTTACATCTTTGTATAAACATTAATAGATTGTAAGAAGTTAAAAACGTCAGACATATTGTCTCTGTCACCTATAATCTGACTGAGTGTAAATGGCTCAGTCAAATTATTAAAATCAGTAAAACACAAGCGTCGTGCTTCAGTAATAACAGGACATTCTATAAAAAGATGACTGACGGTTAAAATAACATTACAATTCTCGCACATAGGTGGGTCATCCGCCCTCAGCAAATAGGAATGTGTTAGATGACTATGACCTATGCGGAGCCGAGCAAGAACAACTTCCTCTCTTCGGACCCTGCGTAGACTGGACTGCCATTGCATAATTACAGGCTTAATGCTATGTAATTTATTTGTGGCCTGTCCATGCCAAGAATCTTGCCATTGGGAAAGTAGTTTAGAACGTATTATTTGCCTGTAGTCTGTATAGGGGACTGACAGGCAATAATTATCCAGGGAAATGGCTGATTTGGCAGCGGCATCAGCTGATTCATTTCCCCGGATCCCAATGTGGCTTGGGATCCAGCAAAAACGAATATCGAATTCTAATTTCTTGAGGGAAAAAAGAATCTGCCGGATCCCGGACAGGATCGGATGAGGATTAAAACTCACCGATGCCAGAGCCTGTAACACGCTCGACGAATCACAATAAATCATATACCTCTGGTAGTCGCGATTTTTAATGTGATCTAGGGCTGTTTGAATTGCATGCAACTCTGCAGTATAAATGCTAGTTTCTTGTGGGATCTTATAGGATAATGTTTTGTGAGGGAATACAACAGCAGATCCCACATGACATTCTAACTTTGAGCCATCTGTGTAGACTGGCAGAAAGTCAGAATACTGCTGTCTATGTGATGCAAAGAGTTGCTGGTAGACTGATGGCGGTGTAGTAGCCTTCTCCCAGATCTTAAGGGAGAAGTCGCAAGTTGGAAGATAAGCATGCCAGGGTGGAAAGAATTGCCTTGGTGACTGGGCAACGTTGTCTACCGTCAAGTTTAACTCATTCAGCAGCCCTTGAATGCGAATACCAAAGGGTTTGTTGGCAGTCCGACGGGTGTTGTAGAGGTTTTCCCAGCGCGGCTCAAAAACGGATCGCCACGTGGGATGATCGGGCAGGGATTTTAATTTGAATGCATACTGTAAGGACAACTGCTTACGTCGAAGAGACAGAGATGGTTCATTTGCTTCAACGTAAAGGCTTTGGACAGGAGATGTGCGAAATGCTCCAGTGGCTGTCCGGATGGCTTGATGGTGGATTGGATCTAACCACCGAAGTGCACTATCTCTAGCAGAACCATAAACCTGAGACCCATAGTCAAGTTTGGTGCGGACAAGTGCTCGGTACAGGCGAAGAAGGGTAGAACGATCTGCGCCCCATGAAGTTGACGAAAGGGCACGAAGGATGTTAAGCCCTTTGATACACCTTGTCCTCAGCTGACGAATGTGTTGTAAAAATGTCAGCTTTTTGTCGAAAATAAGTCCAAGGAATTTGAATTCTGCTAAAACTGGGATGTTATTTTGCCCAAGCCTTAATTCTGGGTCAGGATGAAGATTACGTTTGCGACAGAAGTGTACACAAACCGTCTTCTGTGATGAAAATCTGAACCCATTAGCCAAAGACCAAGCTGTAAGATGGTCAATGGTTTTCTGCAGTTGCCTTTCAATGACCCTCATATTGCATGAGTGACAAAATATAGCAAAGTCATCTACATAGAGGGCATTGTTTACAGTGGGTGGAAGTTGTTCTGTGATAGAGTTTATTTTGATTGCGAAAAGCGTGACACTTAGAACGGATCCTTGTGGGACTCCCTCTTCCTGAGAGAAAACTCGAGAGAGGGTGGATCCTAAACGGACTTGAAATTGGCGATTCGAAAGAAAGTTTTTAATGAAAAGAGGAAGGTTACCTCTAAGACCAAAGTTATAAAGGTCTTTCAAAATCCCAAATCGCCAGGCTGTGTCGTACGCTTTTTCAATATCAAAGAAAACTGCTACCAAATGCTCGGATTTAATAAAAGCATCACGAATGGACGTTTCCAATCGGATTAAATGATCCAGAGTGGATCTATTTCTTCGGAAGCCGCACTGTGTCCTGGAAAGCAGACCGTTTGTTTCTAAATACCATACCAGTCGTGCATTAACCATTCTTTCCAGGACTTTGCACAAACAGCTTGTCAGAGCAATAGGCCGATAGTTACTTGGATTGCTAGGATCTTTTCCTGGTTTTGGGAAAGGAAGGACGATAGCCCTTTGCCAGGAATCCGGAAATTGTTTGTAAATAAAAATTCTGTTAAACAGAATTAAAAGGTGATCCTTAGATTGTGGTGAGAGGTGTTTTAGCATTTCATAGTGGATGTCATCGGGCCCTACAGCACTTGCGTGTGTGAGAAAGAGTGCAGCATTTAATTCCTCCCGTGAAAAGGGCTTGTTATATGATTCAAGCCCTTTTGAATAGAAGTTCAGGGGGTTTTTCTCATTTTTCTCTTTCAGGGCCAAAAACTCTGCGGGAAAAGATGTTATTGCAGATATTTTTGCAAATGTTTCCCCTAGAGTATTTGCTACTGCAGTTCGATCTGCAATTGGACATCCGTTATGCTCGAGGATCACAGAAGGGCATGGTGGATATTTTCCCTTCATTTTCCGGATCTTATCCCAGACTACTTTTGAGCTAGCAGCCTGAGTTATGGAAGATGTAAAACGAATCCAAGATTTCCTTTGGCTCTGACGTCGTACATAACGCGCTTTCGCACGTGCACGTTTGAATGATATTAAATTTTCAGTGGTGGGATATCGGCGGAATATCCCCCACGCTTTGTTTTGTGCTTTTTTTGCTGCTGTGCATTCGGAATTCCACCAAGGTTTGGGAAATAGTGGGAACCGGCTGGATGATTTTGGGATTGCAATTGCAGCTGCTTGGACAATTCTTTCTGTGACGTACATGACTGCATCATTGATTGGCTCCTGACTGACTGTAGTGATGTCAAAGTTTGCCAGATATTGAAAGGCATTCCAGTCAGCCTGATCGATCTTCCACCGCGGTAAACTAATTGGCAGACAGGGTCTACCATTAGTTAGGGTTGTTATCACGGGGAAGTGATCGCTTCCATATGGATTTTCTTCTACCTCCCAAGTAAGTGAAGGAAGGAGAGAAGGGGAGCAGATAGAAAGATCAATGGCAGAGAATGTACGGGTAGGCATGTGGAAGAAGGTGTTTGTTCCCACATTTAGGAGGGAGAGATCATTGTCAGTGAGCATATGCTCTATGACTCGTCCCCTTCCATTGATGTCAGCACTACCCCACAGAGTGTTATGTCCATTGAAATCCCCAAGAATTAAACAAGGGGAAGGCAATTGCATGATAAGATCATCAAGGTCTTTCTGGGGGATGTCAATCCCAGGTGGCAAATAAACAGAGCAGACAGTTAATAAGAACCCCACTGTAAGGCGAATTGCTACAGCTTCAATGCTAGTTGTAAGCTGCAAAGCCTGAAATGGGATCTGGTTGCCGACGAGGATTGCGACTCCTCCGTGGGCAGAACCATCCACAATTCTATCCTTACGAATGATGGTAATGTTATGCATGGTGGGGTCATCATTTGCCTTTAAATAAGTCTCCTGTATGCAAAAGCAAACTGGTTTGTGCTTTTGCAGGAGTGCCTTGATGTCGTCAGTATTTTGCCGGAATCCACGACAATTCCACTGTAGGAATTTACCCATTATTTGGGCTTGGTGGGTCCGTCAGGCGGCTTCCGAGGTGCTGAGGGCTTAATTTTGTCAGTCTTGGATTTATCTTTCTTGGGGAAGTATGGACGCTGTCCTGTGTCCATTTCTTCCTCAGCGAAGAGTTCCAAAACTGACTCATCATGTACCTCCTTCTGCTCGACATCCATGTTTTCCTGGGTACTAGGTGTTACTTCCCCTTTCTTATTCTTTTCTTTTGCTTTTGTTACTTGTGGAGCATTAGGAGGTATCGATATAGGAGTGGCAGCTGATTGGTCCCTTTGTGCAGGTTTTTGGGAGCTTAAAAGATAACGTGCAATGGGAGTAAATGATTCTTTAGGAGGGACAGACATGTCCGTCTGAGTCCCAATCGAACATCTCCCTGCTACCTTCTGGGCGTAGGTAGGTTTTTTGATGTTAAGAGGTTTCACTGCTTTTCTTGCCTCCTGGTACGATATGTTTAGCTCTGCCTTCAGCCGTTGAATTTCTTTTTCTTCTTTCCACCTCTGGCATGCCCTTGAATAGGCCGGATGTTCTCCCTCACAGTTAATGCAGGTGGGTTTAGTGGCTGAACATGCTGTTGTTTCGTGGTCCTTTGCACCGCACCGGGCACATGCAAGGACTCCACGGCAGGCCATTTGAGAATGTCCATACTTCTGACATTTAAAACACCGTAAAGGGTTCGGAATGTATGGACGTACTGGACAGTTGATGTATCCAGCTTTAATCTCATCAGGAGGTTTGGGAGAGTTAAAAGTCAGGATAACACTCCTGGTTTTAACAGTTCTTATGTTTGGAGGATAGCTTTACATTAATATTTGGAAAACCTTGGCACAGCCTACAAAAAACCTCACCAAAAACGCTGTGTGCTCTCTTCAAATTTTAAATTGTTGCATCGAAATTTGAACCTAAGAACCATAGATAGACGCCTAATTACGTTTATCACAAGAAAACCGAGGCCTGGATCGATTGCTAAAATTAAGAGAATTTGCTTATATCTGTTAAAATAAATCAGTATATCATACATTACTGGCTAGATTATGCGCAATTGGCATACTTTGGTAAAACCTAACTCTCTCTATATTTAATAACTGTGGCGTGATGTGAACCTATCATGGTGATTTTCGAAATCTACACATAAAAATTGGTTAAAAACAGAATTTAAGTTCTTGGAGGTAAACATCGTGTTGGCTAGTGATACATTGTTATTCGTTGAGTTTCCAAGTGACGAAAATATGCAGATTCGTATGATATTTTATTCATTTTTTTATTCTATAATACCGGTATTTTGTGTAGCCCCTTTAAATACCACGATACAATTATTTCTATATAAGTATCTGCTACATCTTCGTCTAAAGATAAAGACGACTTATTAGCATCTTACATTAATTCTTGCATCGATGATCCTGATAAACCTCCTCTCATCATGCTGGACCTAATCTCTTCACTGCATCTTTTGGTCTTCTGAAAGAGAAGAATCCTGAATAATTTATGCCATTAAGTCTTCTAATTTGATGCAATTTCGCCCGTTGTAATATTAAAACCTGTGCTCCAGATTTAAATCATGTCTTATGTTACCTTCTACTCTTATATCACGAGCATTTTTCCTCTGAATGGAAATTTGCTCATATCCAGAAAATTCCTAAAAAAAAAGTGGGAGGATAAATCCTTTCCAATTTATCGTCCCATTTGCGCTTACCTCAATTCTTCATCAACCGGAACTTCTTACACTATATTAAAACCATTCATCTGTTTTAACGATCGCCAAAATGGATTCTGTCAAGTGTCAATATAGTAGTCATATCTCAGCTTATGCTACTCAGCTTTGGACAAATTCCATGGATGATGTATTTGAAACAAAGCTACAAAATACTGAATTAACAGCCTGCCGATCATTTAAAGCAGTTGTGTATGAATTTCTTGGAAGAAGGAAAGAAGATAATTATGAATCTGTGTCAACTTAACTGCAGCTGTACAAAGCTGTATATGGGCCGCCGAATGTCCTTGAAAATCCATTTTCTTCATTCTCATATCAGTTTTCCTCTCAAAATTTGAGAACTGTAAGTGATGAGCAAGGGAAACACCTTCATCAGGGGCATATACACGATGGAAAAGCGTACAGTATCAGGATCGCTGGGATGCTGCAGCAATGGAAGATTACTACTGGTTTCTTAAGAGGGGAAAGCAAAATGGACTATAAGAAAAACTCTCTGAATGGCAAATATTTCTAACTTCCTTAGTTCCAATAGATGGAAGCCTGTTCCACCAATCAACTACCCGCTGACTAAAGGCAAATTTCCGCACCTCTATTCTACAACTATCTTTCCTCAATTTGAAACTGTGCCTCCACAGGTTCTTAATCTGAGCAAGAGGAAGAATCCCATCAGCATTCAGCTTGCTCAACCCATTAAAGGCCTTATACACCTCAATCAAGGTAATCATTTACCTCAATCAAATGTACAATTACATCATTTCAGTACATAACCAACTACTTTAGTTATAAATTGGCATCATTAAGTATATCTCATATTGTGAATATCTTCACGAGTTGCCATGATATTGCACTACCTCGAATAAGTAACGCTTCACCATAGGAGAAAAGTATTGCTACTTATTCTCAGCGGATACCATCGCCCATACGGAACCATTTGAAATATGATATGGGATAAAGATCTCTGTTACCCTCATATTATCCCTATTAGACTTAGGAAAGCAAAAAAGATGTAGGAATGTAATAGTAGGAGAGGAAGAAATGCCGTCGAAAGAAGAAAGAGACAGTTACTCCTTCAACTCACACTACTCAAAAGCTCATAAATTCCTCGAATAGGCAACGCTTCCCCAGTAGACAAGATTGTTGTTACCTATTCTCGGAAACTCCGTGGGCATCAGGTCCTCCCCCATATGGCACCGTTTCGGATCTTATTGGCTCCTCATCAGCGGGTGGACAGGTACACTTGTGTTGCAATGATGACAATCCAGTTGCAAAGTATAAATACACAATATCAGAGATGCCTGATGGTGTGGAGCAATTTAGATTACGGTATAGTTTAGGGCTAAAACCTCAGGTTATGTAAAGAGTTTAACTAATGTACAAGTTAGTGCAATTGCATAATTTCAGTACATAGCCAACTACTTAAGTAGTTATCAATTGGTATCATTTTAAGTATATCTCATATTGTGAATACTTTCGCAACGAATTGCTATGATATTGCACTACCTCGAATAAGTAACGCTTAAAGGAGAAGACTATTGTTACTTATTCTCATGGGATACCATCACCCATACTGCACCGTGTCAGAGCTTATTGGCTCCTCATCAGTGGGTGGGCAGGGTGTTGCAATGAATATTGTGAATATCTTCACAACGAGTTGTGAAGGTATTATAATATGAAATATACTTAATGATGCCAATTTATAACTACTTAAGTAGTTGGCTATGTACTGAAATGACGCAATTGCACTAACTTGTACATTAGTTAAACTCTTAACATAACCTGAGGCTTTGGACCTAAAACTATACCGATAGCATATGTATTATTGTATGATATTTGAAAGTGGTCATTCATTAAGTTAACTGGAGCTGTGACAGAGACATAATTTTGGTATTTTTGGAATCAGCGGATCAATTTCCTTTAGAATCTGCAACTTTTGCTCTGGAAGTGCTTTTTTTTTTTTTTTTTTTTTTTTGCCTGTTTTATCAGTGATTTGAGCTTTAAATTTCGTGCAATTACCATTCTAATATCATTCCAACACTTCTCTTGCGGGAGCATACTTAGTATCATTTTGATTTTCATAATAATGTTGCACGAAATTCTTTTAGAGAATTATCGACGATATCTAAAGAAAACCTATATTTGACTTAAATATTTAATTTTAGCGTCCTATAACATTAAAAACAAAAATCAAGGTTTACACTTCCTCAAATGCTGTGAGAACACCTACATGTATTTTGCAGTTGACAAGGAAAAATGTCACTAATGGGAATGAACCCGAGCCTACGTAAATGCGGGGCGAGGCTACAATCCTCCACGCACAGCCTGTGTATGTTCATGCCTTGACTAAATAAGGAAACATGTTCGTGCCTGATTAGCAGTTACTATAAACTATATCTAGTCCGGTGTGGATTTCTCTCCACCTGACAGGTCAACCAACAAGTGACAGCATAATGTGTATATGTCAATGTGTTTTTTTACGGAAGGAGATTGGTCAGTAATTCAAGGAGCTGTGACAATCACAATTTTACTCCAGTAGTTTTCCAGAAAAAGGCTGATAATACAGTTGCCATGCTATAATCCTGCTGATAAAACGCTCAGCTTTCCTTCAAACATTAGGCTACTAATCTTATCATTTACTAAACAGCTACAGGCTTTCTTTCTATTACTATATGCTTACACATAAATCACAGATATGGCAGTCATCCAGTGTGCATCTATCACTTCTAAATACAAACCAGTCTAGTCCACAATTGCTGAACTCATTCCGGATTTTAAAAGGTTTACTCAAATTGATTGATAAACAGAAGGAAAGCTGAAATTCTTCTTATTCTACAGGGTGTCTCAAAAATATTGGTACAAACGTTTAGGGGAGGTAGGTAACATCTGAAGGAATGTGAATCGCATAGGAACCCATAAAGGGAAACATCATGGGTTCCTATGCGATTCACAAACGAAATTAGGCAGAGAGGCATAAGAAGCAGAAATGACACAAGACAGTAATTAGTGGCAAACATTTATTTGACATAATATTAACAATGGAGTACGAGATGGATGCATTTCATGATGTTACACAGATGCTCGAAGGTTCCACCATGGGATGCGATGCATGCGTGACACCGACGCGGCACGAGACCCATTTCCGTCTCCATAGGCGATTCATACACGATAGATTTGAGGGCCCCACCACAGAAAGAAATCAAGGCTCGATAAACCAGGTGAGCGTGGGGGCCAGGCAACGGGTCCATCACGGCCAATCCATCGACGTCCAAAACGCCTGTTCAAATGGTCACGAACACACCTTCCATAATGGGCAGGCGCCCCGTCATGTTGAAACCAAATGTTGCGTCTCACATTTGCTGGAACATCGTCAAGTAACCCTGGTAGAACTTGTTCAAGAAAGATCCGATATTTAGCGGAGTTCATGCGGGATGGTAACAGGTATGGGCCGACTAAGCAGTCACCGACCATACCTGCCCACACATTTATTGCAAAGCGATGTTGTGCCGCATGGGGGCGCACACCGTGTGGGTTGTCGTGAGCCCACACATGAGCATTGTGCTGATTGAATAAGCCTTCCCGAGTGAAATAGGCCTCATCCGTGAACAAAACATAGGCTGGAAAATTCAAGTCTTGTTGAGTGTGTGTGGTATGGTTGTTTATTGGCGCATTAGCTCTTATGGCTACAGCGCGCCTATTCGTAGTTATATCAGAAAATAATTAAGAACGTAGAAGTTCAAATTCATTTCAGTTCTGAAACTTATTCATAAAAGATTATACACTCCAATTTGTTTCAAAAAGCAAAAAAGTTCCTTAATATTTGCCTCCTCTCCTATGATATGATGTAGTGTCAACGGTTCTTGAAGATTAGCCAGATTTTGAAGTGTTGAAGTACGATGTGGTTGATAGTGTGGACAGTCAATCAAAATATGTTTGACTGTTAGATGTTCAGAGCAGTGTGAACACTGAGGAGGATCATTTCCGGTGAGTAAATGGAGGTGAGTCAGATGGGTATGCCCTATTCTTATCCATGCGAGTACCACTTCTTCTTGCAGAACTGTCTGAGTGCATGAGTGCCATAATTTTGGTCCTGTTTCAATTGGAAAAGTTTGTTATTTATTTCTTTATGCCATAGCTCTGTCCACTGTGCATGGTATGCTGTTTGAATTCTTTCTTGGAGAAACCACTGCGCAAAAGCCACACGTGCAGGATGATCTTGGGGAGCAGTAACTGAACCCTTTGGAGATGAAAGGGGTGTAAGGAATCGTCGTGCCAGACACGCTATACACTGAAACGAGACACTCCTAAGGCAGAGGCAACGGCACGTGTGCTGGTAGTAGGATTATTCTGGATGGCATTCAACACACTTTCTTCCATGGCGGGAGTTCGCGTCGAACGTGGTCTGCCCGCACTACTCCTGTTACCTCT
Source organism: Mastigoproctus giganteus (assembly GCF_048544385.1). NCBI lineage: Eukaryota > Metazoa > Arthropoda > Arachnida > Uropygi > Thelyphonidae > Mastigoproctus > Mastigoproctus giganteus. The sequence goes on along the minus strand of NC_143578.1, from coordinate 207,145,691 downwards.
AAATGACCCATAATCGCACAAATTTTGATGCACACGCGCAAACAAACGGTGGTCCGGTACATGTCTGGCAGGGAAGCGTTCTCCATAAATTCGTTGAGCGGCTCGTCCATTGCCCTCTGCTAATCCATACACTAGGTGCATGTCTGCCAGCTCACAGTTTGTATATCGATGCATGCTCTTCGTGCGGCGACTACTGCTTGAATTAGTAAACCATAAATTTTCCCTCTCGAGAATTGATGAATAGCGCCGTCTACCGACTTACGGTGACGTTTCTGGTTAAGGGTTCCTATGCGATTCATAAACGTTTGTACCAACATTTTTGAGACACCCTGTATATTCCTGAACTTATTTACTACAAGCAATAAAGTGAATTTAAAATAAATTAAATAAAAACTAATCATATATATAGTATAATCTGGTGAGATTATACAGATTATTTAGCAGTATATAATAAACAATTCGTTATATAGATGCGAAATTGCTTAAACCTGAAGAAAGAGTGGTAGTAAGTCATGCAGGAATTAGAGTTCCTTAAAACCACTTGTGAATGATCATGGAAGTTTATAAGTTTAACCTCATGCATCGTACTACACTTGACAGTTCCCTTATTAGAGGCATGACACTTATTATTGCTTCTTTTCGTTACAAGTAATAGAAACGCCTACACCAAAACTCCATTAAGTCCTTCGAATATGCAAAATTAGGCACCGACTCGCTAGCAAATAACTGAGTTTCATTTCACTTGGCCTCAGCGTACGCGTCTCGCTTCACTGTTGTCATTATTTCACCTTGTTCGCTTTTTATGCCATTTTAAGATAAAGAAACCAAAATATATATCAAGTCACAGTAAGAATACTGACTAGGAAAGCGTCAGGTAGATGCTCAAGCACCACGACAACTAGAACGGCAGCAACACAATCCACAGTCGAGATTCTCCAGTCTGGAATTTAGGACTGAAGACTCGAGTGTAGAAAAGGTCTCGTTGTTGAATAAGCACAGAATTAAGCAACCATCTTTAAACTAATTAACTAATGAGAATTTAAAGTCCTGAAATTTCGTTTTCAATCTCCGATGCGTTCACAAAATTCTCACTGACATTATGATACCAATCCCTATCCCCCACCACAGTGCACACAACAGTATGCGACACAAGATCCGCTTTCTTGAAAGAAAGAGGAGGCAGCTCAAATTACATTTCGATACTTTGTAGCGCATGGGAGAGGATTTTAAGGTATCTAGAAAGGGTGGGTGAAGGGTATTTTTTATTTCGATTATACACACTACTCATACGAACACCAAAAGACAGCCCTGCATGTATGGCCCATTTTTTTTAAATGTCACACGTCAAATTAAAAGAACTTACAAAAATGCAAAACTAAAAAATTACTTGACGGCGCCTACCATATAAAAATATGATTTAGTCATTCTAATTTGCTTGTGAGAACTAAATGCTGAATTTAATAAATTTAATTTCCTGAGACGGAGTTGAACTGACGTTCAAGTGCCGTCCTACATAAGATACCATAACATACATTGATACTTTTATTTCCTGAAATTTAACACATCCAAGAAAAATGGCATTGATATTAGCGATATTGATCAAGAAAATAAGTAAATGTCTATTTTAAACTGATGCAAATATATTGTACAATATTTTAAGTTTTTTTAAATAAATTAAGGTGAGATTTTACTTATTCAACTGTCCAACACAGTCGACATAAGTAACATTTCGCTGTTGGCTAAAACATACATGCAGTGATCACTGAATTATAACCACCCATCCATAATGGACAGTGCCGCATAGCTCGCAGCGTAAAAAAACAGCTTCGTACGCTAGAGCAGTGGTAATTTGCATCTGGTCGTGCAAGACAAAGTGATAAAATAGCAGTTAATGGACGTAGTAAAGATATCACGGAAGCTGTATGATTGTGGGAGCTCGTGCGTCGCATGCTTCCATATCGGAAACTGAACGTTTTGACGGCTGCTCACTGCCCGTTGTGGTGGCATGTGGGAAGCACGACCCAAGAAACACCCTCTCCTCATCGCTGATCATCGACGGCGACTGCTGTGGTTTCAAAAACACCCTGGAGGACTGAAAACGAGTGTGTTGGTCGGATGGGTCAAAATACCTGGTGCAACACGCCGACGGACGCCTTTTGTAGCGCAAGCAACACGAGACCATAGACCAATCGCGCATTGTGCCCACTATCTAAGCGTGGTGGTGTTGGTGACAAGAACTATGATCCCTGGTGTGTATGGACCAAAGTTTCACTGGTGAAGTTTATAGTGTATACACTGCACCCGCCAGTATTGCACTACATCCGGCGGGTGGACATGTGTTTTGGTAAAAGGAGGCACCTAGAACGTCTGTTCAACCCCGCCTCGTATCTCTACAAATGGGCCAGATATGTGTGTGACGTAGGTCTGTGTTCTGTTGTTGTCTGGCCGCTTGGCTACCCAGAAGCATCAATCACCTGGAGAGATGATTCTGGGTACTCGTCCACACCACAGAAAGGTGGGCCAGTCCCAGTAATGCATGTAGTCTCAAAAGAGACTGACTCACCTGATGTTGCCAGCAGGTGGGCCAGGATCCTTGGGGGGACCCATTCCAGAGGGACAGACAAAATAGAGAGAGAATAAAAAAAAACACCAGTGGTGCAGGTTATGGGAAAAAAAATAATAATAAATAAAAAATAACAATAAAAAACAAAAAATAATAAAAATAAATAAATAAAAAATTCAGTAAAAAAATTAAATAAATAAAAATAAATAAACTAAACTGGAGTGGCTGACTCCAAACAGAACGCAAAGGGAAAAAATAAAATAATAATAAAATAATAAATAAATAAAAATAAAATAAAAATTTACGCGAGAGAGAGAGAGAAACGAAAAAAAAAATAATTATATATATATATATATATATATATATATATATATATATAATAAAATAACATAGCTACTTGAGGGAAAAAATAAAATAATAAAAAGTAAAACATAAAGGAAGAAGCAGAGAAAAAAAAAACCTTTAATCTAATCCACTGGCATTGGGCCACTCTATATGATCTCCTTCGAGAAAAGAATTCCGTAGCTTTTTTTTTTTTTTTGATTTGGTAGTTGTTGGCGCATCGGCTTCAGTGGCCATATTGCACCTCCCAAGGTTTTTGCAGTACTTTGATCCAAGCCCGAGGCGGGAATCGAACCCGCGACCTTTGGGTTGCCGGGCAGGTACTTTACCCACTCGGCTAGCCCGGTCGGCAAATTCCGTAGCACAGTTTTGAAGAGCAGATAAACGTTCGGGGGTTAGGAGTAACTGGTCTAATTGATTTTCAGATATTGGGATGGTGTTCACTAAACCTTGCCTCAAATCTTCGTACAGAATACAGTCAAAATGGAGGTGCCTCCAGTTTTCCTTGGCTCCACAATAGCACAGGTCAGTCATGCACAGGGCTAATTGGCGCAGTTTTTCATTAAGAGAACCATGTCCTGTAACCAGGAAGGAAGTCGTCATGGTGAGGGAATTAGAGGTTGTAAAGGTGACATCAGGAAGGAATCTTCTAGTAACCACCCTAACCTGGGATGTATCCCAGCGGGTCTGCAAGATTTTCGCTAACTCATTGTAGCATCTGGCTTTCTCAGCTTTTGGGTCGATGTCAAGGAACTTAGTAGGTATGTTGTTTTTAATTCTAAATATTAGTCCTCTGCAGGCGGCATACAGATCCAGAGGAAGAGTTCCAGCTATGACCTGGATGGCTGCTGTAGATACTGTTCTGCAAACTCTAAGGGTAGCCAGTAGCATTGTACGTTGGATGGAATTCAATCTGTCTCTCATCTTGACCAAGCCAACTCAGTGAAACCAGGCACCGGCTGCATATGAGACAATCGGCAGGAAGACCGCTTTATAGTAGAGACAAAGCGTCCTCTTGGAAAGGACCCCAGTCATTCCTGGAGATACGAAAAATGGAGCCAGAGAGCTAATTGACTTTTGATCTGAGATGGGTGAGGTGTGGCAGGAAGCTCAGTTTGTGGTCAATTACCACTCTAAGAATGGTAGCTTCAGTAGTTATGGTTAGCCAGATTCGAGATTTTAACCTATGGTGGACGCCTGAGGTCTAGCTTGTGCTTAAAGAGCATCATTTTGGTTTTATTTGGGTTAATGCGGAGTTTGTTCAATGCTGCACAGTAGGAAAGATCAGACAGGATCAGATTGGTGTTATGATCAATGGCACTCCTGGATTTTCCAGACACAACGATCATAAGGTCATCGGCAAAGGCTACAACTCTGGTGTTCTCAAAAGGCGGAAGAGCCAATTCTGTAGAACCATATTCCATACCACAGGCCCCAAAACCGACTCCTGGGAACACCCCCGACAGACAGGTCTGAGGACATGTTGATACTTGGATTTTAAGATAACAGTTCTTTCAGAGAAGTAGCTAAGGAAAAGTTTATAATTGATGGGAACAGGAAGAAGACCGGAGGCGCTCCAAAGCGCTTTCTCACCGGATAAGGTCGAACGCTCCCTCAAAATCACCAAAGATTGCCAATTCAAACTTGGTCTCGGAGTTTTCTATATGTAACATCAGATCAAAAAGGGCCTCTTCACAGAAGCGTCCTGGTGTGAAGCCATAGTGATGTGAAGAGATTAGATTTTTCGCCTGGAAAAGCGCCCAGACTCTTGTGACCATAAGACGCTCAAGAATTTTCCCGAGATTTGCCAAGAGTGCAATGGGACGGAAGGAGCGAGGATCTGAAGGTGGCTTACGTGGTTTCTTTATCAGGAGCAGAAGAGCAGTTTTCCAGACGTTGGGAAAGAAACCTGCCTGGAGGAATTTATTGTACAACAGGAGGAGGAGGTACAACGGCCTTAGTTTAAACAGACGAAAGAAGGTATACTCTATCAGGTCTAGGCCAGGGCATTTGTTCAGGTTTATTTTCTGTAATACTGCGGTCACCTCTTCCAGTGTGAAAGGATCCGTTGTGCTTTCCGTGGTGTAGCTTCGATTTTCTCTTCTGATTGCTGTATGGTCTGGGAGATCCTCAGCAACGTAGTCTGAAGGAAGCAACCTGTAAAGGATTACATTGGCTGAATCATACCAGTTGGAAGTTTCCTGGGAGTTAGCCTGTACAGTGTTGAAAATTTCAGGGGTGAAGGTTTTATCTCTCGTGATTTTATATACTAAACCCCAGGGGTTGGAGTTCCCAGTTTCCTTAACAAAGCTCATGCAGGTTGCTTTCTTCCTGGCTGCTATGGCTTTAGTATAGTCGTTTTTCTTTTGGATGTAGTCACTGTAGAGACGCACAACTGCTGGGGGCGGCCAGTCCCAGTGCCGCTGGTATTAGCGATGCGCCCGCATTGCCAATCTATGTAGTCTAGTGAGATCATTGGTCCATCAAGTGGAGACAACAGGTCAAAATATTTTCTTTTTGGCAGATTTGTAGGATGCGTTGAGTATTGCTTGCTGGAGAGCAGTTAGCAGTTCATTGGTTTATGTTGATTCATATAGATTTGACTCACTTTCAGGGAAGTCTCCTTTAATATGACTCACTTTAATTTGACTCACTTTCGGGGAAGTCTCCTTTAATAGAACATTCAAAGGATTGCCAGTCGACATTTCTGGTGGTGAATCTCATAACTGCAGGCAGTCTTATCTGGTTGTCTTTTTTCAGTGGGGTTAAGTTTATGAGGAAAAGTATGAATCTGTGGTCGCTGAGGGTCGACTCTGGGATAACCTTCCAGTCGGAGACAGGGGGCCAAGGTCCCTAGTGGAGAGGGTGACATCGATGTTCGATTCACCCGTAGAGCTACTATACGTGGTGTAGGAACTGGGTTGGTTGTGTATTGTTAGGTTTCTAACAATACACAGCCAATAACAATAATTCAGGACAAGATCCTCCAGAAGTGATCCACAGGCATCAGCAGTAGGGCAAAACCAGAACTCAGACTTGGCATTAAAATCCGGCGGGTGCGGGATTTTAGTGAGCTGAGCACTGAGAGTGAATAATGGACCCGAACCTAGCACCTCGAGCTTTGGACGGGAATTAGGCGGCAGCTGCCCAGATTGGCTGGTTCCTAGAACGAAGAAGCCTGACACACACATACATCAACACTTTTTCAGGCCGTTTCACAGAGGTTTTGCGATGTCGCAGGTGATCAAAGTGGAGATGGGCATTTGCCTAGGAGCTACCATAACTCAAGAACAAAAAAAAAAAAAAAAATTAGTATATACACTGAAGGAAATAAAAACTCTTAGGATTTGGTTCACAAGCTCATAAAGAACAAAGTAGGGTCCACGGGTATCATTAATTCTGTTCTGAGGGCTTCTCGGAGACGCTTTCCTGGGAAGAGACAATGAACAAGATTCTAGATGGAATAATCTACCAAGATAATCCTGATCGTGACACCGAAGTACACAGAAACGTCATCACTGAAAATCAGGGCTACTTGCGCTCGGCCACAGAAGAACCCTTCACGGAAAAGGTGGATGCATTAGCCATAAATAAAATGAAAAACGGGAAAGCTCCCCGAATGGACCTCATCGAGGGGGGGGTGTCGTCAAACACCTTTGGTCTGTTGCACCGATGTTCTAGAACAACTATTCAACACGTGTCTTAATGTCTCCTTTCCTACACGATGGAAACATGCCAACCTTAGGATTTTACCCAAAGATCCAAATCGTCCCATTGCTCTTTACCAATATTAGGAAAAGTATTTGAGAAGTTACTTCTCACCCGTCTTCAGTCCATGAAAACAAAGGACTCGCCTCCACACTTCAGTTTGGCTTCAAGTAGGGGTGCTCAACTATTGAAGATCTCAGCTAGCAGATAATTCTGATGCCCATTACGTACTTGCGCTTTTTACAGATTTTCAGGGAGCTTTTGACACCGTCTGGTGGCAGGGATCCTGTGGTAAACCAGAATATCTGGCTGCTCCTTCAACATCTTTAAATGTCTTACAGATTACTTCTCTAATAGGAAAGTTAGCATGAAAACCAAATTTCATAGTATCATCCGCCAACTCACCAGATGCTGCCCGCAGGGCTCTGTTCTGGGGCCTGCTGTTTGGAATATGATTCTGGATGAATGGCTCCTGCAGGACTTCCCCATACCACGCAGCTCTCATATGCAGATGACCTGGTTATCGATGATGAGGGCCTTACTCGTGCCGCTATTGAGACCAGGGCCAACACAATCTTGAATGCCCTGTCGGTTTGTGCTGAAGAGGATACGCTGGAAATTTCTACAGATAAAAGTAGAACCCTATTTCTTGACGTCTTGACATCAACAGACTACCAACCATTCGTTATAAAGGACATGAACTCAAGAATCAACGTTCATTCAAATATTTAGGTATTACCCTAGATGATCACAGAACTTTCATGTCACTGGACCTCATCGAGGGGGGGGTTGTCCGTCAAATACCAAGGTGTTTGACGGATACCCCCCCCCCTCGATGAGTCCATGAAAGAGAAGGCCAAAAATAATATCAATATGCTTGTTCGCTTCACCCGCAAAGAATGGGGTGTTAAGGGACCTGCACTCCATCTTCTTTATTCATCTGTTTTTGTACCGTTCGTAACATACGGCGCTGCCGTATGGTTCCATCGTTTGTCCATCATCAGCACTAGGAGCGTTACCCTGCAGATAACACGGCTGATGTTATTAAAAATGACTCGGGCTTGTAGAACGACATCAACAGCAACACTACAAGTATTAACAGGCTGTATCCCCCTTTACCTCCAAGTGGCCTTCACAGGGCTTTCCCATGCTATCAAAAAAAAAAAAAAAAAAAAAAAAAACAAACAAACAAAGAAACAGAATTCCTGGGAATAAAACTATTGTCGATGAAGATCCGAAACAAGAACTCCAGCGTACTTCACAGGAACTTGTTTCTCTCTGGAAAATCTGTTGGGATAATTCCACCAAAGGCAGTACTACAAAGCTATTTCTACCTGGTGTCTCCTACCTCAACAAACAAAGAGTTGGCTGGTTCTTCCCTAATTTACATACTCACTTTCTTCTGACAGGACATAGGTCATTCAAAAAGCGACTTCAGGATTCTGGGCTTGTAAACGATGCCTACTGTGTGTGTGTGTGGAGAACTGGCAACACGTAATGCACTCGTGTAACATCCACCTGAACCTACGTAACATAATCAACTGTTACTGGATCTAAATTTAACCACACTTAGTCCAGTCCAGAGAGCAACCTGTTAAAATCAAAAGAAGCGTTTTTAGCTTTTAGCAGGTATGTCTCAGCAGTCTTCAAAAGGCGTTGGTGTCATCTCTCCACGTCTGATCCCACAATATAGACATGCAGATCAGACGTTCCTGAAACCGCTATGATCTCCACTCATACCTGCTCTTCTCTCATCACCGGCCACAATCAGAACTGAATGAACACACAACCGGACGTCTTCCTCGTAGGAATGATGGCCCTGAACTGATAGCAATCAAACTCGCACACTTCCTATTGCACCTACCTAACTTTGCAGACTTCCCTTGTTCTGCAAGCCGTGTTCCTTTCTCCAGCCTTCGATGGGCTCCCAGACTAGGAGTGATTCCTACTTCTCCCTTCCCACCTCTTCTTTCCGCTGGAGGATGCCTTCTTTCCTCATCCTTCTCCTTTTGCCTATTTTGACTCCACCATTTGTATTACCTTCCCCACGCTTTCCTTTTTTTTTTTTTTTTTTAAGTCTCCGTCCAGAAAGCTCTGCCAGAATATTAGGGCAGAGATCTACATTAGCGGAGATCAGCCAGAGTATGAAGGCAACCTGGCTCACCTCCCAGTGGTGGCGACGGGCAACGTAGGGTCCCACTAGGAGCCCTGCGACCAAGTAGGCAGAGACACAACAACAGAACATAACACAATACTGCATAAACAGGAAACAACACTTTTTTCTGGCTTATGCAGTAGTTCTGCATTCCATCACAGAGTACATACGACGCAGATGTGGGAAACCACAGGTGGCGCCTAACCCTATATACTATGTTACTATAATGTTTACACTATAGACCTCACGGTTACATTTTAGTGTAACAGTGAGGTCTATAGTGTACAGACCTCACGGCCTTACCGTTAGGATATGACGCCACTAGTGGTTTCCTACTACTGAGCCATCGGTACCGTTGTGTGAAAAACAGAACTATATAAAAGCCAGAACTGTGTGCAGTGTGTTGTTTATGTAGAGCAGTACAGTACTGTGTTCTGTTGTTTTCTGACACTTGGCTGCAGGGTTCCTAGTGGAACCCAATGTTGCCTGTACACACACCACTAGGAGGTGAGCCAAGCTGTCCATCATTCTCTGGCTAATCTCCGCCAGGGTCGCCTGATCTTCCTAGCGGAGATTAAGTTAAAAAAAAAAAAAAAAAAAAAAAGTTTTTTTTTTATTAAAAGAGCACTAAGAAACAGGCAAGAGGGCAAGTTCGAATGGGGGAGTTAAAATAGTGGATCACAGTGAAGATATCCCGCTAGAAGAAATAGAAGGAGGCGGTAAGGGAGAGGGGAAAAGGTCCTAGGAACAAGCGTTCCCAAGTGATCGCCACCGGGGCCCCAAAGACTGGAATTCCACACTACAGCATCAGCATTTATCCTAGCCAAATAGGGATTTCACTACGAAAATTTATTTTGTTTCTCAGAGCAAACTAAACATAATTACAATAATAAGCTGTCGGCTGGGAGGCAGCCTTCTTCAGATTGAATACTGTACATGAATGGCAGTTGGAATAGAGATGTGCACTGCCAGGAATGGTGCGTGAGGCGCGTGGTTAATTGTTTGTTGATGTTTGTGGCTGTGACATATGATGGTGACGTGGCCAGCGTTTGTCTATGGATAGCATTACTGCCTCTGTGATGGGGTTAACTTGACAACCACTGTTCCTGTTCAAAGAGGCATCCGAGCATTTTATATTTAACGATTCCAACCAGGTGCGTTTTAGGTAATGGTGGGACCAGTCCACAACCACGACATCGCAGTGTGGGTCGATGTCGTGGCGGGTTGTCGTACCTAAAGCGCACCTGGTTGGAATCGTTAAATATAAAATGCTCGGATGCCTCTTTGAACAGGAACAGTGGTTGTCAAGTTAACCCCATCACAGAGGCAGTAATTCTATCCATAGACAAACGCTGGCCACGTCACCATATGTCACAGCCACAAACATCAACAAACAATTAACCACGCGCCTCACGCACCATCATGGCAGTGCACATCTCTATTCCAACTGCCATTCATGTATTCAATCTGAAGAAGGCTGCCTCCCAGCCGAAAGTTTATTATTGTAATTATGTTTAGTTTGCTCTGAGAAACAAAATAAATTTTCGTAATGAATCCAGAGCACGTAGGCCTTTTTTACTATAGGGATTTCAAGAAAGAAATAAGATACCATACCGTTATTGTGCCTGCATTGTAATTATAACTCAAATGAGGACAGCATTTAATGTCAGTGTTCCTGATTGGAGGCACAACAGCAGTGAAATCCATACTGCAGAAGCAGTGTCAGCATCAATCCTATCCCAGAAGGAAGATAGTGCATAGCGTTACTTGTCAAGCGGCACCTGGGGGAAACCAACCTCGCATTTTTATGCTATGTGTCACAGTACAAACTCTGTAAAAGCCAGAGATAGCATAAGTTTTGGTATTGGTCTGCATAGTGTGGTGAAGGGTTGCACTAGGGGCCCAGCGTTTAGCCGCTGGGCCCCTAGTGTAACACCAAGTTTCAAATTCACCACCATAATGAGGCAGCTGGGTACGATAGGGAGTAGGTATAGACTCTGGTGGGGAAAAACCCTGGTCTGCGCCTGAGTTTTCCAAGGAGAGCCCCTAAAAAAACACACACACTGGAAATTTGTTTATTGGAAGAGGAGCGTAGGGCGACAGTTCAAGCGTCTGGGAAAGAAAGAGGATGAATGATGGGAAACTATCCACCTGGAAATTAAAAGTAAAGGGATAGAGGAGCATCCTGTGGAGGGGACCCACCCTTCACAGAGGGGGGGAGGGAGGGCCAAGACCAGTAAAAGGTTAGTGGTGATAGAGTCCACAAGGCGAAGAAGTCGGGATGGAAGGTGGGGAACGGAAAGCTGGGATTGTAGGGGAGGCAAGTCATAGGTCCAGAATGCCCTATGTGGGGGGGGGGACGTACTGTGGAAGTGCTTCTCTGTTTACGATTACACACTTGAGATCTACTGGCAGCTCAGGAGACCATGTGCACCTTACCATGCAGCATTTTTTCCCTGACAGAAATGGCATCATCCAAAATAATACGCCATGCCATCGGCCCCGCAGTGTGCATGAGTTGTTCGAGGAACAACTCATGCACACTGCAGATATACCCCATTTTTATTGACCTCCAAATTCGCCTGCCCTCAATCCAATTGAACACCTCTGGGATGTTTTGAAACTGGAAGTGAGGCGTAGTGTGGTGTGGACATCAACTGTCATCTATGTTGACACTGTGTAAAGCCTTACAGGCAGCATGGCTGTATGAGATCCCTAATGACGTCTTCAGACATCTAGTAAAATCAATGCCTAGGCGAATAGCGGCTGTTATTCGTGCGAACGTTGGCCCAACATAATATTAGGTAGTTGATCGAAATTCAGTGTTGTTGTAGTGGGGTTTTTAGCAGCATCAGCGACTAAGGCCATATTGCTCTTTGTATACTGTTTGTAAATTGCGTGTATTCTGTGGTCGATTTTCTGTTTTCTGGACGAAAATCCCGAGTTTCGAGATAAAAACCATGTTACCCTCGCCTGAGACAGTCTAACTCAGCCAAGTTGTGAAAAAGGCCCATTTAAATTCCACACATCATCGCCGGGGCTCGAACTCGGGTCTTTACCACCCCGTGTGGGAGAACAGCGATTCTACTAACAGTGCTACCAACGAGGGCCAGAATTCAAAGATCGCTGAGTATATTTCAGCCAACAATCCTGTTTTGTTGGTTAAACAAAATAGGATTCTTGATGGGATCCTTACATAATCGATTGGAAAATTTGGATAAAATAATGCCTTAATCTCCGTGCATTCCGAATCACAAAAGTTGCTAATTTATTAATTGAAATGCCGCAATATTTGCATAATTTTTTTTTATTGCAGGACAATGCTGTTTTAAAAATTCAACCATCAGCCATCAAACATATTTAAACTCAAACCTGCAAAAACACACAAGAACGATCTTCCTTTATTCTGTCGTAAGGTCTCTAAGCCAGTTTCCTAGAAAACTTTTAGGTAGTATCATGTTGCGGTACTTCCGACAAAGCGTGCCCATGGTAGAATTAAGCACTTTTGTTTTAATCTTCTACTTCAAAAAAAAAAAAAAAAAGAAAGAAAAAGGAAAGAAATAACAGAAAAGACAGGAGACATAGCGTGCATTAAAAACACAAGATTATAGAAAAATTCGAAATATGGGAACAAAATGGAAGATAATAACTACTAACACTTGTTGCTTGCAAGCAGGATACAAATTAATCGATCGACACAACACACGAAATGCTTCGGAAAAACTCTTAGAATTTTAAATTTAAGAAACAAGTTAAATTTTTGAATAGTGAAAACTGACCTGTCCAATGGACATGATTGATTCTATAGATTTTATTGATATAGTATTTTTGATCTAATTTGTGACCTATTATTTCACTTACTTTGTTGCTGCTTTATTGGAAAAATCATCCAATCATGCTTTTAAAAATTTGTCTTATACAGTCGAAATTGTGAAAACTGAATATTGTCGTTATATGCACTTTATTTCCTGAAATTAAATCCATACAAGAAAAAAAATATGTCGCAGAAAGCAATGGATTGTACATATGGTGATGAAGATCTGGTCATAAAAATAATTCACTAAAATAGATGAATACAGAACACTATTATGCATAAAAATAAATTCAGGGGGTCCTCGTTATCCGAGGATAATTGGTTCCAGAATATTCCATTTAAACCGAATCAACTTAAAACGGGGACTAATTTTCGTAATGTGCATTACTTGTACATAGTAAAAAAATAATGGAAGAACTGAAAAATGAGACAATTATTTTATTAGACATTTTTTATTATAATATGTTGAACAATGTAAAGTTAAATAAAAAAAAAAAAATTTATTGAAGTTACACTTTTTTTTTTAATGCCGTATTTTTTCAGATAAAATTGTGTCTTTAACTTCGCTTAACTTAAGAGAAGTTAACTTGAACTTTTTCTGCACGATCATGAAGAGGATCGTTCTCACAAGAATATTCAAGTGCGTGTTCAATTTTCTCAAGGGATTCCTTTAATTTCCAAATCTTTAACCTGTGGTGGTCATCATTTTCGACTTCCTCTTCTTCTGTGGCTAGAAGAGGAAGTCGAAAATGATGGTAATTTGGTCTAATTCTGATAGCTCCTCATTTGTGAGTAGTTTTGCGCTTGATTCAAGCAATTGTGCAATATCCCAATCATTAACTTCGTGGAATCCCTCTTCTTTTGCAAGACACAATTTCAGTTTCCAGAGTGGGCAGAATCGCCTTCCTCCCCACAACGGGTGGAAAAGACCCCAGTTCGAATCCCATCGATTACAGGAGGAATTTTTATGGGTCTTTTTCACAACGTGGCTGAGTTAGTCGGTCTTAGGTGAGGGTAGCACGGTTTTTTCTCCCGGAAATTCGGATTTTTGTCCTTGCTGGACAGAAAATTGCCCTCAGAACACACGCAATTTGCAGACAATATGCACGGAGCAACATGGCCTTAGTCGCTGATGCTCCTAAAACCCAACAACCAACCAACAATTTCATTTTGTAACCCGGTCAATTGCATTCTTCATATTCACGAAAGGAGTCAGGATATAACTTTTTCCATGAGCTATTCATTAATCTACACGAAATTTCTTTCCAAGTTTCTCCAATCATACTGTGCAGAATATTAAAACTTTCCAAAAATCGTCCACGTTATTTTCATTGCATTCTTCATATCGTAATCTCGTAAGCTTGCAACCTCGTAACTGCGGGGACTCAGTTAATAAATACTCGGATACCGGGGACCCCCCCTGTAAACAATAGAATAAAATGTAAATAAAACGCCAGAGTTAAGTAAACAATTTCTCAAACTCACCTATTTTTTAATTATTATTATATTTCGCCCTGATGGGAGGTGCCCACCCCGTGACGGGTACTGATACCAAGTGCACAGGGTGGTTATTATATTCAGTGTTACTAATTGTCGAGGAAACTTCCTACAGGTGTTCAAGGCTTGCGACTTTCTCGAGTTACTTGTAGCTGTTCTCTGGGAGGCTTATTGCTGCTAGGCTCTTGTGCTGGGTATTTAGCACCATGCCGGTGGTTGACACGGTGATTGGGATGTCACATCTCTTAGACCTCCTGTCTTAGGTTTGAGTATTTCCTGATCTTTTCCCCGTGTTCTGTGGGGTTGCTGGTGTTGGGCACGGCTATGTCGATCAGGTAGGTAACCATTTCTTTCTTGTCGATGAGGGTTATGTCTGATCTGTTGTAAGGAATCGTCTTGTCCTTTATTATGCCACAGTCCCAGTTCAGTTTGTGCGTTGGGGTCTCTTCTGGCCTCTAATACAGCCTGAGATTCGTACTTGCAATACTTTTTTTTTTTTTTTTTTTTTGATTTGGAAGTTGTTGGCGCATCGGCTTCTGTGGCCATATTGCACCTCCCAAGGTTTTTGCAGTACTTTGATCCAAGCCCGAGGCGGGAATCGAACCCGCGACCTTTGGGTTGCCGGGCAGGTACTTTACCCACTCGGCTAGCCCGGTCGGCACTTGCAATACGTTACACTTTCTTTGATCAATTTCCTCGCCAGCGTCTAATGTATTATCCTGGCCACTTTGTCGTGTCTGTGAGTGTACCCCGTCTAGGTGATCACCTTGCATTCTGCGGTGATGTGGTGGATTGTTTCCGGGGCCAGGTGGCATCGACGACATGTGTCATCTGTTACTCGGGTCTTTGGCGATGTATTTGAGTGACAAGGTTCAAGCCCGTGACTGCTGAATACGGTGCTGTTTCTTGTACTCTCTCTACCTTGTGAACTCTTCTGACCGTGTGGTCGTCCAGGAGTATAAACAGAAAATTTATTTTTATTTTATTTCCTGTAGTTCCTGGTGCACCCACCAGTATTGCACTATCTCCAGTGGGTGCGGGATTTGTGCACATAGCACTAAAGGTGATAGTAGACCCAGCCCCAGTTCCTTGTACCTGGAGGTGGGCGCCGGACGGCAGCTGCCTAGGTGTTGGCTGCTCCCTGGTGGCAAGGTGGACTGACACACCATACACTAATATAGAAAACTCTGCACAGTTTCTGCACCAACACAGGTGCACAAGGTGGAGATGGGCGCCTAGGAGCCACCTTCGATACAGGTAAAACACACATGCACCACTTTTCTTGGACTTGTCTTCGAGGAGCTGTGTTTATTTTGCTGATTTATTTTTACTGTTATATAAATCTTGTATATATATTTTGAGAATGTACATAAAATTGTGTGTGTAAATAAAAATGAAAAAAAAAACATGGAATGTAGTTCCTGTTGTCTGAGCGGTAACACAGTGGTATCGTCACCGTCCTCCACACTCTGGGTGGAAAAGGCCCGGGTTCGAATCCCGTCGATGACGCGAGGAACTTTAGTGAGGTTTTTCACTCCGTGGCTGAGTTAGTAGGTCTCAGGAGTAGATAGCAAGGATCCCACCCCCCAGAAACTGGGGTTTTTTTCGTCCAGCAACAGGCAAATCGACCAGAGAACACACGCAATTTACAGTCATAATACATATATGAGTATATGAAAGAGATTACAGGTAGCCCTAATATAATAATTTGAATTTTGTAGTTCCTGGTGTCTGCGCGGTAGCACAGTAGTATCGTCACCGTCCTCCCCACACTGGGTGGAAAAGGCCCGGGTTGGAATCCTGTCGATAACGCGTGGAACTTTAGTGGGCTCTTTCACTCTGTGGCTGAGTTAGTCGTTCTCAGGCCTAGATAGCAAGGTTTCCCCCCCCCCCCACAGAAATTGGGATTTTTTTTATCCAGCAAAACAGGCAAATCGACCAGAGAACACACTCAGTTTACAGACAATAAATATATGGGTAGATGTAATCATTTACGGGTGACCCTAATATAATTTGTAATTCCTGGTGTGGATGAATACTAGAAACATCTGTCCAGGTGACTGATGCTTCTGGGTAGCCAAGAAGCCAGAAGAGAACACACACACACAAACATACACTACTCGTTTCTGGCCCTTCTACAGTGGTACTGTTCTTCACAGAGACACGAGGCAGAGATGAATTGACGCTCCACGTGCCGCCCATTACAAACACACATGTAGTTCCTGGCGTCTGCGAGTGTAGCACAGTAGTATCGTCGCCGTCCTCCCCACAACGGGTGGAAAATGCCCGGGTTCGAATCCCGTTGATGACGCAAGAAACTTTAATGGGCTTTTTTCACTCCGTAGATGAGTTAGTAGGTCTCAGGTGTAAATAGCAAGGTTTTCCCCCAGAATCGACCAGAGAACACGTGCAATTTACAGACAAAAATACATACGTGGGTATATGTAATCAATTACGGGTGACCAACTCTAATATAATAATGTGGTTTTGTAGTTCCTTGTGTTGATTACCTGGTCTTAGATGGCAAGCATGAATCCTTGGGTATCGGGGAAGAGCTTTCCTTTCGTGAGCCAAGCGTTGGAAGCTATCTTACCTTTGTAGTCTTGATGGAGGTCATTGGAGTGTCTTCTTTGCCCATCTTTCTGCCTTTATTTCTTCTGTCTGTGTGAGTGTGGTCTCCTTGTTGAGGATGAATTCCGTTTGTCTATCTTTCTCATGATTTGGTAAATTGGTTCTGTGTTTTCCTGAAAGTAATCCAGCAGGTTCTTAATCGCCTTCCTTTGTTCAAGGAGGTCACTGAATCCCCTCCCTCCTTCATTACGTGCTATGGTCAGTCTCTCGATGGCCGACTTCGAGTGGTGTTGGCGGCTCTTTGTCATCATTATCCTGGTCGATCTCACAATCTCCTTCAGCTCGGTGTTGATCCAGTCTACGATCCCGAAGCAGTATGTTAGTACTGGAACTGCATAAGTGTTTATAGCTGTGACCATGTTCCCACCAGTCGGCTTTGATTTTAGCAGGTTTCTCAGTCTCTAATGGTGTCTCCGAGTCAGGCGGGCCTTGATCTCCTTGCGTTCTAACTGGTGGGTTTGTATCATCCCCAGATATTTTTATGTCTCTCCCTCTGTCATGGCTTCAATCTCTTCACCGGTCTTCAGCTGGTAGTTTTGTCCGACTAGACGTCCTTGATGTAATCCATGCGTCTTGCATTTGTCTAGCCCAAATGGCATCCTGATGTCAGTGTTGAACTCTTCGGTGATCCGAAATAGTTGTTGGAGTTTATTCTCAGTTGCGGCACAGAGTGACGTCATCCATGTACACCAGGTGAAAGATGGTGTACAGGTTTAATATAATTAGAGAAGGACGTTACATGCTTGTTTTCGATTAAGATTATTACTATAACTAAAGGACATTTTTATGTCTAGAGCCTTAGACTACGAACGAATTTATTGACATATGGGTTAGTGCAATCGCATCATTTTTATACGCAGTAAACTACCATGCTACCCTCGCCTCAGACCGATTAACTCAGTCATGTTGTGAAAAAGACCCATAAAAATTCCTCCCGTTATCGACGGGATTCGAACTCAAGTCTTTTCCACCCGGTGTGGAGAGGAAAAGACTTGAGTGTTCTTGTGCTACCCACGAGGGCCAATATATAGGATATTAAGAAATGAATAGGACTCATATATGTTGAAACATACCAACAACCTTTGAAAAAAAATTTCCAAAAGGTTTTGAAACCTGACATTCGGCAACTCCAAGAAAATATGGGCATAAAAATTTAACAAAGAATAATAAAACAACAGATTTTAAACAACAAACAAACATAGTTTATGCAATTCCTTGCACTCCACCCTGCAATTGAATATATATATATACACACACACTAAGTGATCACTGAATTATGACCGCCCCTATGAAAACTGAATGCGACCCGTGGACCATGTGAGGTACGAGAGTGCGGAGTTAGTCGACGTACGTAGATAGAGAAGGTGTCAGTGATTCAGTAGGTAGTAAAATTCCAAGCGTGATGGCCAGATTGTGGGTGTTCGACAAGCTAGTGGCCTCGATTTCCCAAACGGCTGAACTGGTTGGGGTGTTCGAGAGCCGCCGTAGTAAAAGTGTACCAAGTGGGCATCAAAATGATCAAACAACAACCCGACGGCAAAACTGCAAAGGTCAGCGAAAGGTTGATGTTACAAATGAGCGCCGGGTCCGACGACTCGTACAGGCGAAGCACCGTTGAAGAATTCACTACCCAATACAACATGGGCCAACTCGGAACAATATTTGGCATGACCATGCGTCGCACGTATGGGCTATACCAGCAGACGACCCCTACAGCATTCTCTCCTAACCAAGGTTCATCGGCATAAAAGACTCGTTAGTGCAAAGAGCATGCAAGTTGGACGTTAGAAGACTCGAAGAACATGATGAGCCTCATAATGTCGTCGACAATATGAGGCTCATCATGCATGGTATCAAAAGTGCAGGCCGGTGGAAGCAGTTGTATGGTGTGGGGCATGTTTAACTGGGAAGAACTTGTACCCCTGGTGCATGTGGAACAACGTATCAGTGGTCTCCGCTATCGTCAACTGTTTACTGACTGTGTACACTCCGCTTTGTTACACTTTTTCGCGAATGCCGATGGTGTCCTCCAAGATGACAATGCGCCGAGGCATCGGGCACTTTTTGTGCAAGAATAGTTTAAGGAACACAGTTCTGACTTCCAGAATATCGATTGGCCTCCGAACTCCGCCGATATCAATCCCACAGAGAACCTGTGGGACTCTATGGAAAGGCATATCAGGCGTCTGGATACACCAATCACCTCAATATCTGCAGTGCTGACTGCATTACACACAGCTTGTTTGGCCATACCTCCCGAACGCTTCCGACATCTTGTTGAATCAATGCCAAGTCGGATAGCTGCTGTATTGAGGGCAAAAGGAGGACCTACGAAGTATTAGGTAGTGGTCATAATTCAGTGGTCACCAAGTGTGTATATAGGAAGCACAAGAACACCGTTAAATACGAGAATCCAAAAGCATAAACGCAGTTTAAAAGTAGCTTCAAACAATAAAGAAAAAATAGTCCGGACAGAAAAATATAGTTCTGAGTTTGTAGCTCACCACTTAGACACAGGACATTACCCATCATTTGAAAACACCATAATATTAGACAATACACAAAATTTAAGTTAGAAACCAGTGAGACTCTAGAAGTGAGATCAACGAATAAGTTAATAAATATACATAGACCAATAATAATTTCTGAGGAGTGGGATCTAAAACAAATATCCTGTAAGTTCAAATTTAATCACTAAACATAACACCTCCCCCAACGGGGATGGGTAGTCACGCACACGGATTTCCGCGTGTAAATTTTCATATCTTTTCCTCCAAAAAAATCCTTTAAGCTGTTCTAAATCTCTATTTTTTTCAAATTCATAAACTATTAGTGAAATACGAGGGGGCGAGAATTTTCATTCTATCCTCCTTATCTTCCTTTCGCCTACTTAAACACCCCCCACCACACTTTTAAAATACTACAATGGAACGTACCTGGGCCATATAAATACGGCCTTCGACAAGTGTTTGCCACTTCTTCGAAGATGGTATAAGCCAGCGTTTCCCAAATTGGGATCCGCGGAACCCTAAGGGTCCGTAGACCAGTTCAAGGGAGTCCGCGAAACGGAACCTCTGGAACCGGTCAAATTATTCGTTCTATGTATAGCAAATTGATGATAACTAAAGTTATTATTATGTAGTTATGTAAAAATTAGAATAAAGTTGAGTTGTTTTAAACATAAAACTTTGAATTTTCTCCTCAGAAAACTGTGTTCACACACACATTGTATATACTGTACAGGGGTCTGCAAACTTTTTTTTCATTTTTGAAGGGGTCCGTAAATTTCAGTAGTTTGGGAACCACTGATATAAGCGAACAACCCCATGAAGCTTCGGGTATTTATCTCCCTTTATACTTCCAATTATTCGCCATGCTTTAGGGCCAAAGTTGGCTTTTATTCCTTTGTCCTCTTACAAGGTTCATCTGTCTTTAGGCAAGTCTATCAATACTATTTCCACCTATTCTAATTATACCTTACATGAATGCAGTTATTATCAGGTAAACGAATTCTTGACTTAAAATTTCTAAAATATCTATAATATTTCTTAATATCCTAATAATATATTTCTATTTAATATTTTATTTTTATTTGATTTAAAATTTAACCATTGATTTAAAAATTGAAAATTAAATTCAAAATGAGGACACAGAGCATCTACAAGAGAAAATCACAATAAGTTAGTATTTGTCGGATTTTACGAATATTAGTGGGTCTCGATTAACAAGTTGTCTGTCCAACATGTCGTAGTATCGAGTTTCGAGACAATAGGATGCCCATGTTTTTATACGACTTAAATTGTATAGTGATTTAGGCGATTAGCTTAATAAAACTATATTATTAATTTCACATGGTATATGAGTGGTATTAATTATAATAATAATCTTAATGCTGTACAGGTTCTTCCTCCCTTCTTTTTAGGGAATATCCGTACTTGCTATTAATGAGCATGGTGAACAGTGGGTCGAGCACTAGACAGAACCATAGTGGACTCAGAGCATCTCCCAGGAAGATTCCCCTTCTGATGGGTATCGGTCTGGTCGTGATGTTCACGACTTTGATGGCGATCCATTTTGCCATGATTGCTTCTAAGGAAGTGTGTCAATGTTGAGTTGACTCTGTAGATCTTCAATGTCTCTATCAGTCAGCTATGGGGCACGGAGTCGAAAGACTTGCGGTAATCGATTTAGGTCGTGTACAAGTTGCGGTTCTTCTTGTAGGCTTGCTCCATAACTGCATAATTGCAGCACAATGGTCAATTACTCTTTACATCCCTTGCTCATCTTCTTACATCCCTTTTGCTATTGCTATATTAATACAAAATCCTGGTATGGTCTCAGGATCCAAAGGCATATAGGCCTATTTCAATACCAGCTAACTTAGAAAAAGTATATGAAAGACTTAGCAATACGAATACACGAGTTAATTAAACCAATGGCACCAACCAATACCGTTTTAGAAAAATTAGAAACCAATAATGAAAACCGTCAAAACATATTTATATGTTTTGACGGTGTTCACTGATTGTCAGGGAGCCTTTGATGCATTGTGGTGGGAGAGTGTGTTAAGTGCCTTTGTGAAAATGAATTGTTCCAGACAATTATATAATGTTTTACGTAGTTATTTTCCGATTAGAAACTTCACAAACACACTAACTACACGTCAAGCCCGCTTTACAGATAGATTGGTCTGTACTTTGAAGGGCTTGTGGTGTCTTTGTCCTTAGCCTTCAGGTAGGTGATTCCTTGAGTCGGAGATTGGGACTGTGTCAAGGTGCCTTATTATATGGATGAACTGCTCCGCTATATGCTTGTGTGCAGCTGAACTTCTTGTACCAGTAGTTGTGGATATTATGTATTCCTTTGGTTTGCCAAGTGTTGGACTTCCTAATCGACTGTTGTATTTTTCCTCCCGAATCTCCCATTCTATCATCTCTTTACGTTCTTGGTTTTCTTCCTTTCTAGTTCTATCCAGAGGGCACGGCCGTTAGGGCTAACTTCACTGCTCCACAGGTTACCCCAGAACCCCTTGAGTGCCTTCTGGTTGGGGGAGGTCCGTTGCCTTCTTCTCCGATTTTCCTGTAGAAGGCTCTCTGGTTTTCATAAAATGTCCTGTTGTCTGTTTTCCTCTGGGCACTCTCCCTATAACGGCGAAGTCTCTTGCTGAATACCAAGAGTTTCTGCTTGAGGGTGTCAAGTTTGAAGTCATCCATGTACATCAGAAGAGAGAGAGAGAGAGAGAGTGTACAGGTTCTTCTTCCCTTCTTTTAGACTATATCCGTACGTGCTGTTATTGAGCATTATTATTATTATCCGTTTATTTAAATGTAAGTTTTACGCTTACACAGCCTGAAAGCAAGGATGGCAATGATACAAACTAAAATGCGTCCATCTCAGAGAAATTCAAATATGCATTCAATCTCAATTAACACAGAATCGTGATAACATTTCTACTTATTTACAGATGATTACATCTGTAATCATCTTATTTACAGATGATTACAGATATTTACATTCAAGTAAAAGGCTACAGATAACAAAAAAAACGTATGTCATTTGAATTTACAGATTAAGCAATACCTGGGACTATTACCAGGATATAGCCTATAATTACTTTCAGCTAATATTCGTATTTACAAAATTAACAATTCGTCTAAATTAGTTTATAAGGCGTGGCCTGCACCAGTTATGCAGTCCAGCACCAAATATCACCCCAAGACAAATCGACCTGGGATGATGATTCCAATAACAATCACTTCTAGACGATTTCAACATCCTTTCAAGAAACTATCCAGAATCCAGTCCCTCACGAAATTTCATATGAACCCAACGCTTACACCAATATCATCTACGGAAAACTGAGCAAATCCTCCTGTCCACAAATTTTGATATGCTTTGTTTCACTAAAAATTGGCTTGTCGGGAGTCCGCTTCCAGTTATGGCTCTGCATTCACGTCCAGCGATGACACAACATCATTATTCTATAATTATGTCTCTGATTACACTGGGAAACAGCGTGAGTGTATAACATCCTTGGTTATTATTATTATTATCATCATATCTACAGTGGCACCTAGACTTCCGCCTATCTCCACCTGAAAAGCTGAATTTACGCAGAACTTCTGCAAAACGGGCCTGTACGGAAGAGGCCTCTGCGCCACCGGGAAACAGCCGGTACCCGGACATCCCCCTCTGATGGCCGTCCCCAGGTTATAGATCATCCATATTGAAATCACAGTCACTACATACCTACTAACCCGTCACTGAAATTATCTTTGAGGCATCTAACTGCCCTTGCCGGTAGCACAAAGGATGGATATAATCACCGTTGCCGACGTACTGGGCGTAAAGGCACAAGTTCAAATTCCATCTATGACACAAGGAATTTTTATGTATGAATTCTTAAGCAAGGAATATTTAAGAGCATAAAAATTTTTATGCTGTTTCAAAGGCGGCTCGGTCTCAAGTTGCTATATTGTTCCATATATACTGTCTGTAAACTTTGTGTTCTGAGGTCGATTTTCTATTTTGCTGGACGAAAAATCCAAGTTTTCGGGAGGAAAAAACTATGCTACCCTCTCCTGAGACCGGTTAACTAAACCACGTTGTGAAAAAGGTCCATAAAAATTTCTCACATCATTGACGGGACTCGAACTCGGGTCTTTTCACCGGGTGTGGGAAGGACGGCTATCCTACCAACTATAATACCCACGAGGGAGTAGAAACTCGTGGTTTTTCATCCAGCAAACAGGCAAATCTACCACAAGAATACACGCAATTTACAGACACTATATACTGACTCCTCATAGCTTTTTCTTTGGCGCTTAACATACACATAAAACTAATGCTTCCAACTGGATCCTTCAACAGCCCCATTCTCGCCAGAGAAAACTGTCTTGAACGATTTTAATATTTCTCCTCAAATGGACCACTTGAAAGTGGTCCATTCGAGGAGAAAGGTTAAAATCAAGAGTTCAGAGCAGCAGGTCTCATGAACATAAAAGCCCCCCTCCATAAGGGGCAGGAACCAGTTAGATCTTATCCTTCCCACTACTTTATAATTTTGGTGTTCCTCAATATCCTTTCTTCTATTTTAACCACGACCCAACCTTGGAATTCTTGAAATTCCTGATCCAAATCTACAGCTCCAAAAAACATGGAATGAATATGGAATGGAAAAAAAAAAAAAAAAAAAAAACACAGTCAGACCGATACCCAAAAGCAGTAGCAATTCCAAATGTGCATAGGTCTTCAGTGCATTCTATAGATGACTCCCTTCTGGCCGACATCTGTTTGTTTGTTTGTTTGTTTTGTTATTTTGGGTTTTAGGAGCATTAGCAACTAAGGCCATATTGCTCCGGGGATATGCGGTGGTCATTCCATGACCTTTCCGCATCCTCCGTATGTGGTGGTCACGGGCTCGAACCCTGGTCTAATCAAGAAGCGTGTGCTACGCACTGCTGCTCCTGCCCACCTGGCTACTGAGGCGCCTGGCCGACATCTATAGAATGCACACTGCTGAAAATATTTGAGAAGGCTATATACAACATCAGACGATATTCTTGCACTGCTTCAATCACATGCGGCATTATCTGCACACACAAGGTTACTTATAGTCAACAGGTCGATCATAACTAACCTTCTAAACATCAGCTTCAGGATACAGCACACAATCAAGAAGCCCCAATTGGACATCAAGTCTGCACATAGTAAGTGGTACATTCTAGTCCTCGTGCATATCCTGAAACAATGCAATACTTTCAAATTATAAGAAATTTTGCTGACGACATTGAAAACAATCATGCAGCCAAGACACCTTACAATCACATGCCAAAATTTTCAGTAGCGCACATCTGTATCTGATGGCTCCCCAAGGAGGAGTCCTCTCAGATACCCTCTTTTTTCCACTCTACAACCGGATTTCTGACAAGACGCCGCAATTTTCTGTCATATGCGGATAACTTGAAATTCTTGGCAGCTTCAGATAACCCCAAACAGGTATCCTTAATAAATGAAAATACTTCAAGGCAAATGCTAATCCTAGAAAACTATGCGGAAAGCATCCAGTGTAAATCAACGTACAAAATCTTGTATGTCCTTAACATACAAGAGAATTAAAAATGAAATCAACAAGTCTCTCTGGTGAACTATGGCCATAGATGCCGCTGCGCCAAAAAAAAACCCCAAACAAACAAACAAGTCTCTCAGACTGAACTGGGATGACAGCTCACTCTTCAGGGCAATTTCAAGTAGTACAAAAAAAGCAATCTCTTTCGCAGCTATGCGGATCATTGGACAGGAACGGATTGCGTTACACGATGCCGCATACCAATCCTAATGTATGCCTCATTGCTCTTGTGTTCATTCCAAGCCCCCAACCCCGTACTCACTTAAATAAATTCCTGGAGTTAGAATACAGGATCCTGAGGTTGTTGAATAGAGTCATAGGAAACCACCTCATCCCATCTAGAGGAATACTACACACAAACCTAGGCGTCACTTCACTCCCCATGTAGGCAACTAATGACAGACAGGAACTTGCGTACTCTAGCCCAACTCGTTACAGGGCGAATTGAATGTATCTGAATTTTTCTGGACCACAGCTCCAGAACAGCACGGAAAACCAATGGTAACCTGTACCTCAAAAGGCACAATAACCTAAATAACTTTGCAAGGCTAAGAAACATGTTCCCGACAACTCCCCTCCAATTTTTAAACACAATGGAAACTGATGTAAATAAATATTGTGAGAACAGGAACGTACAAGTCACAAATACTGATGGAAACATATTCCCTTATGCAGTTTTTAAACTCGCAAGTGTGCCCGATACTACCCTGGCCTTCATTAGCTCCGGTAGTGCAGAGACTAGTAGTCAGAGTCAGCCATGGACGGTTGCACTACGTCAACTGATAGCTTTCTCAAGTTCTTTAGAAATGAGCTGAGCCTGACCTTTTTCATGCGACTCTGGTTTTCCCCTAAGCTCGTATTTTAACTTCGCAGGCAAGGTTAAAATAATTATTTATAATGAGCCCTATAAACACACTAGTAAATTAGCGATTATATTTTCTTCTGTTTTTGATGTATGCCCTATTATACAACTTGTACATGATTTCCTGAAAATACAAATCAGTGTACACCCTCAAGCCATTTTGGCTGTTCCAGTGGTAACCACCAGTTAGTAATAAATTTATATTTATTACTAATTGGTAGGATATTTATATTCATTATATTATTATTATCATTATTATTAATAATTAAAACTTATGCGTTTTTTTTTAATTAGTAACTTTTATACTGATCTTATTATTTCAGTGAGATTTTAATCTATTTAAAGCTTCAGTGCTGACTTTTGATCTTCATTATACATAAACTATTTCATTTCTTACAGAACAGTATCTTCCTTGAATATATTAAATTAAATAAATAAGGAAGGAAGATATTTCTTAAATAGTTATCTTCATTTTTTGCCTCCCTCTCACTTCCTTGAGGTGGGGTAGGCGAAAATATACCTCTGTATAGCAGGCAGACTCATTGAAATAATACATTTCTTCAAGAAAATCATCATTTCAACTTTATCCTTGAAGTCGGTCCTTGAGGTTGTCACAGATATGCCAGACAAGCTGTACTTGCTACCTGGGAGTCTAAAACGATGATGGAACTGATATTCGGGTAACATTCAAGTCAAGTGGACCCAATTTCGGCGAAAGTCCTGATGGTCTGTGACAGCCAAATCCTCTGCTTGCACCTTCACGATGGTGGGACTGTTAGTAATCCTGGGTATTACCTCCATGCACCAGCACACTGTGGGTGACCAGGTGTGAACCAACGTAAGAAGGGGTCGGGGAGTGGCGCCCACACCACATGGAGGAATGCCGTCCCTCTGTGTTACCAGGCAAAACTAGGTGGTAGATGACTCTCATCAACCGGTGAAATACCACCACTTTGCTTATTGGAGGCTTGAAGTGGTGGAACCCATGTTTAGTCTCCAGAGCTAAGTTGCGGTCAACCCTTCCCCATCTCTTCCATCATGCAGTATGACTGGTGACTTTTGAGGTTATGATGAACATCATGGCGAGATCCAACCTTCCTTACATTTCGAGGGTACAGCTCTAAAACGGTGTTCGCAGGCCGGCCGTTAGTTAGTACACCGGACCGAACCTATTGGTAACTCTTTAGGAGGATTCCGGATCAGCTAGTGTATAATCTTGCTACCTCTACTCTGCCAGATAGTAACTGGAGGGAGTCCGAGTAGTGTGTATGGGGGGGGGGGGCATTGTCGAGGCCACGTTATGTCAAAGATATGGGTATATTCTTACCATGTGTACGCCATATTCAAAAATTCCATTACTTCATACAGCATGTCCCCCACTTTTTCTTACTATTGAATACACCATGAATTGTCAAACTAATAGAGTAAGCTTATCTGCGAAAAGATCTAACCCTCCCAAACACTTCCTAGTTCATTTCACAAATACATGTGGTCTCAATTCTAATCTCAAAGATGTCCATTACCACTTGCAGTCTGCCAAACCCCATGTACTTTTTCTGACAGAATCTCAGTTATCGGTTGATTCAACTACTGCTGATCTCAGTTGCCCAAATTATTCGCTGTATGATTCCTTTAGCCTCAAACGTGGTGCTTGTGCATATGTCCGTTCCGATATTCCCTGTCAGAGACTTGGTAATTTGGAATCTCTTCTTTTCGATCTTCTCTGGTTTAAAATCTCTCTACTTCATTATGTCAAATTCATCTATTGTCTCTACCGTTCTCCCAACTCCACTAATCACTTGGAGCTCTTTGACTTCCTCTCTTTGCAACTCGACTTTCTCCAGTCCAACTTTCCTAACAGTGATGAAATTTTCTTTGGTGATTTCAATGTTCACAACTCCAGCTGGCTTCAGTTTTCTAGTCACACCGACCCAGCTGGTCGAGATGCCGAGGCTTTTGCAATTACTAATGACCCTGCACAGATTGTTCACTTACATACAAGAATACCGGACAATCCTACCCATACAGCCAACACGCTTGATCTTTTTCTCACAAACAAACCTTCTATGTACACGGTCGAAGTGAGTGGCACCTCAGATCACAACTTGGTTGTCTTTTCTCCAATGGAGCCTTTATCTCATGGCTATTCCCAACCTCGTATTGCTTGGCATTACAAGAATGCAAAATGGGATGACCTGCGAGATTTCTTTTCTTCTTTTCCTTGGTCGGATTACTGTTTCAAAACTTCTAATGTCAATGTTTGCTCAGATCGTGTCAGTGAAATTATTCTTGTAGGAATGGAATCCTTTATTCCACACACCACTTTAAAATCTCGTCCTTTATCTAAACCTTAGTTTTCCAATAAATGTGCTAAGGCTGGTCAAGAGAAGAACGTTGCATATCGTAATTGACTTGTTTCTAATTCTTCAGTTTCATTTTCTGCCTACACCAAAGCTCGCAACAATTATAAAGCAGTTATTAATCATATCTCTAAATAGGCCTACAAGGCTGGGACAATTCATATTGAACAATTAGACTTTACACCAGCCGGTATTCAAATAAACAAATTCCAATCCTGCAACTAAAACACTTTATTTACAATAAAATAAAATATATAATAGTCTAAAACTGATGTGATTTAATTTACAATAAAATACAAAAATATAAAATATGATGATAAAAGCGATAAAAACAATTAATAAAATACCGTAGCAACTGGAGCTTTCGGAGATAGCGATCCCCTTTCTCAACAGCATATTTCTGCTGTGTGGCACATCCTTAAATAGCAGATCCACGGCACTCGTCACATGGTTCCTCGGGAGTAAGGCCGGAATTTCCTATTTATGCACCGGAAATGGCTCGGGAGCGCGCTAGCTGAAACCGTTCATCTCGCCCAAGAACCACGGTTTCCAAGAGGGGATGTAAACGTACACCCTTGTCTCTATTAATGGAATTGCTAGCTGCCCCAATACGTAAACTCTCAAGCCATTTACGGTCCCAGAACCCCTGTGCATGATCCTGAGCATATGAGTGCAATAAAGTCCGCAAATTATGGGAAGTCTGCCGTGGCAGAACATTTCTGGGAGAAGCAACATCAAATCTCCCCGGAGCATGCTGTCATCAGGGATCATGCACAGGGGTTCTGGGACCGTAAATGGCTTGAGAGTTTACGTATTGGGGCAGCTAGCAATTCCATTAATAGAGACAAGGGTGTACGTTTACATCCCCTCTTGGAAACCGTGGTTCTTGGGCGAGATGAACGGTTTCAGCTAGCGCGCACCCGAGCCATTTCCGGTTCCGGTGCATAAATGGGAAATTCCAGCCTTACTCCCGAGGAACCATGTGACGAGTGCCGTGGATCTGCTATTTAAGGATGTGCCACACAGCAGAAATATGCTGTTGAGAAAGGGGATCGCTATCTCCGAAAGCTCCAGTTGTTACGGTATTTTATATTTTTGTATTTTATTGTAAATTAAATCACATCAGTTTTAGACTATTATATATTTTATTTTATTGTAAATAAAGTGTTTTAGTTGCAGGATTGGAATTTGTTTATTTGAATACCGGCTGGTGTAAAGTCTAATTGTTCAATATAGTTATTAATCAGTCCAAAGTAGATTTTGAACAGGCTAAGAGTATAAGACTTGCTTCTTGCCCTAATGGTAGCAGAGCATTCTGGTCTCTTGCCAAAGCTATTGGCTGCAACTTTGGGCCATCTCTGCTCAAACCTCTGTCAAAACCAGATGGTTCTGTTGTCACTTCAGCCAAGGATAAAGCTGACCTGCTAGCATCCCATTTTTCTTCCAACTCGTGTATTAATGATCTTGGTAAAACACCTCCAACCATTTCCAACACGCTCCATTCAATGCCTCCTGTGGTCTTCCGTCAAAAGGATGTCAGAAGGATTTTGACGAATCTTGATGCTAAG
The DNA here is from genome assembly GCF_048544385.1 of Mastigoproctus giganteus. Classification (NCBI taxonomy): domain Eukaryota; kingdom Metazoa; phylum Arthropoda; class Arachnida; order Uropygi; family Thelyphonidae; genus Mastigoproctus; species Mastigoproctus giganteus. Next base: position 207,116,063 of record NC_143578.1, on the reverse strand, counting down.
AAAGCCCCAGGTCCTGATGGTATTTCTCCACTTGTTCTCAAAACCTGTGCTCCTGAACTTACTCCTGTTCTTTGCCGCCTTTTTTCACTTTCTTATTCCAAAGGTGTTTTTCCTTCTGCTTGGAAATTTGCTCATATCCAGCCAGTTCCTAAAAAAGGATGAGAAATCCCTCCCATCCAGTTATCGTCCCATTACAATTACTTCTACTCTTTCTAAAGTAATGTAGAAATCAATTAACCGCCAACTCTTAAACTACCTAGAAACCTTCCGTCTGATCAACGATCGCCAATATGGATTCCGTCAGTGTCGATCCACTGGTGATATTATGGCTTATGTTACCCATTTATGGACAAATTCAATGGAAAAGTTTGGTGAAACACAAGCAGTTGCTCTTCACATCTCAAAGGCTGTCGAACGTGTTTGGCATGAAGGTCTACTAAGCAAGCTTCAATCTTATGGTTTTCCAAGTGTTTTTTGTAATTGGTTATCCAGTTTTCTCTCGGATCGCTCACTGAGGGTGATGGCTCTCTGTCTTCTAACTTCTCCACTAATGCTGGTGTCCCCCAAGGTTCAGTTTTTTCCCCCATTCTTTTCCTCTTGTATATTAATGACCTTCTTCCATTGACTGGAAATCCTATCCATAGTTTTGCCGATGACAGCACATTGCATTCCACTTTCCATTTTCAGAAACCTTGCCCTGCTCAATCAGCTTCCACTTCTTGAATATCCGCTACCAATTCCTTAAATGCCGATCTCCAGGTAATCCTCCAGTGGGGCAAAGACAACTTAGTTGATTTCAATCCTTCTAAAACTCAGTCTTGTTTTATATCTCGCAAAAAGGTTTCTTCTGCTTCTATGCGTATCTTTGGTGACACTCCGATTTCTAGGCAAGTTGATATACCTGTTTTGGAGATTACCCTGACTTCTAATCTCTCTTGGCACAAGCACATTACAAATATTGCGTCCTCTGCATCAAAAAAAACTTGGTTTTCTCTTTCGCTCTCGGCGTTACTTTTATTCCAAACAGCTGTTCACTCTGTACAAATCGCAAATCCGCCCTATCATTGAATATTGTTCCCAGATCTGGGGCGGTGTCCCCAAAACCTCTCTCAGGCTTCTAGATTCCATTCAGAAGAGGACAATTTGGTTAATTAATGACTCACCTCTAACAGAGTCTCTCCACTCGCTGTCTCATAGACGTACTGTTTCTGGTGCATGCCTTTTCTACAGATACTTCCATCTGACTGTTCTTCTGAATTGGCTTCTATAATTCCCGCTCTCTCTTTCAAAACAGTCCGAACACGTGCCGCCACCAGCCAACATCCATTTACTGTCAAACTTCAAACTCACAGAACCAACTTTTCACTTTCCACGTTTATTCATTCAACAGCCGTTTTCTGGAACAACCTTCCTTCATACGTATTTCCTGAAAATTACAGTCTATAGAAGTTCAAGTCAACAAATATCTTCTTTCGTCTTCTCAACCTCCAACCCAAGCACGGTACTAAGTAATATAGGTTCTAATGCCTCTCGTGTTTGGGGGTTTCATAAAAAAAAAAAAAATCCTAGGAATATTCGGTGATTTTTATTTGGTATCCAATTACCTCTGGAATTTAAACCAAAACTGAATATAGCAAAAAAAAAAGCACTTACTATTATCTCTTGATTTGCATATTACGCGAAACGTGAACAGTTGATGAATAAGCAACATCTTCTAATATTTCATGTGTGTTTCATAAAGTGCATTTTTCTCCCATTAATTAAAGTACAGTGTGGAAAAGTGTTTTTCGCAGGGTTCGAATGATCTTCTGTAGACTGTATAAATATCTCCAGGGTAAAATTTCAGCCCCAAACTGTGGGTTTACCAAGCTTGATGTACCTCGTTACTTATTATCCAAAGGGTATTTTGGTAGTCCCGTCAAACGCCACACACAAAAATGAAATGAGATAAATCTAAATGAAGAAAAAAAGTCGCTAACGGTTACTCATTCAAGGTATCTGAGTGTGTACCGTCATTTATGCTACACAAAATTATCCGCCTCTACGTGTGGTTGAGAATGGATACAGCCTTGCCGGAGTGACAGCGCCAGGTGTGTCCCAGGCAACTTGTTTGTTGTAGCGCCGCTGTGTCACTTTTTTGAATGAACTTGTATAATGTATTATCACATGATGACAGATCTGGACTTCGGGGCGACCAGTGAAAAGAAACAGGAAAATTTTGCGAGCCACAGCCAATCCACTTGTCTCAGAAAAAGTTCGTTGAAGAATTCTTGAACACGAATGGCAAAATTAACGGGTCCCGTCTTACTGAAACCACAGATGCCCAAGCAACCCTATACATATATCCCTACCCGAAGATTACGATAACAAAATTATTACAGTAATGTTGTGACAGAAACTGTTTGGCTGATTGTATCCTCAAAGCAATATGTACTGAAAACCCAGATCAAAACGTGTGACTTTTGTTCCAATTCTTCAAAAAGAGTAAGGTCTCCAAGCTCCAAAAATAAAACACTTCTCATTTTTTGAGCAAAATAAACTGCGCACTCGTGGAGAACATTTGTCCAAAGGCAGAAACTGTAGGGTTGGGTTCCAGTTCTTCAAGAAGTGTGAGGTCCCCAAGCTCCAAAACATTTCTCATTTTTGAGCAAAATAAACTGCGCACTCGTCGGACATTTTTCCACAGGCAGGAATTATGAGGAAACTTCACGGACATAGTCATTTCCAAAAGTAATACTGTATTCGTTTATGGTATATCGCATAAAATCTGCCGTACTGAATTTTGCATTGAAGTCATTCTTGATATCATTCACATTTGTTCCGTTATGAGGCCTCTCACAGACCCATGTGCTCATCACTGCCCTTTCCACTGGCTCACCCACTATTTACCTGACTTTGCTAGGAACAGATTTACACTTCCGTTAGGTTTCACGTAACACAATTAGATAAAAAAAAAAAAAAAAACATCAAAATAACAACTACATTTATTACAAATCGAATTTTGTGGTGGTCAACGGGAATTTTCAGAAAATCCCCCCCAATGGTCTCTTATAAACGTTTCACTAGTCTGATATGTGTAGTTTGATAGTTTACATATTAAAATAGGTGTAGTAACCAAGCATATTTGGAAACGATAATGCCCAGCTGCAAGGGCACAAGTTTATGCTACTTGCAATTACTTTAGAGCAATTTATATTCAATAGTTATCTGTAATGTGCAGCATTTCTGATTCGGTTACTTTACACTGCTGAGTTAATTATTCGGCGGCATTCCGTGCATGCCTTCTTTCAGAAGATATATGATGTCTACCTGTTAATTAGGCATTCCTGACATGGCAAGATGAAATAACGATCTGTAAACTTTTCCACATCTACCGCTAGCCAACGCTCATCAAAAGCAAACAATCTCTCTCTCTCTCTCTCTCTCTCTCTCTCTCTCTCTCTCTCTCTCTCTCTCTCTCACACACACACACACACACATAACTTAAGCTAGAAATCTGGGAGCTGAGAAATGCTATTCAGAAAAGCATGCAAGTCACGCAATAGCTGCCACACGACACCGTAACATAACATGACAGTCGCCGTTCGCTGCCCACTCTAGGTCAGTGAAGTGAGGCCACTCCCAGAGGGTCCAACAAGGCGACAACAGGCGGCCCGTTTTCAGGGTTGTCGCTAAGTACGCCTACGTAATCACCTTTCAAGAGAAGGAACATATTCCTTCTTGTAAACAGCATACACACTTAGGGAATAGTAGCGCTCTGGTGCAGCTAGAAATTATTGAAAGCAACATTTTCAAGAAATTCGTGAGATCACAGCGAGCCAGCTACCAAATGTTGTTAATACTCAAACTGCATCCAGTTCAGTAGCACTGGATGGATTTTACACGCAAAAGATTGCATGTTAATTGCAGTCTTCGTGATTTTAGAAAACCTTTACTGCGCTATCAAAATGACGCCATTTCCTACAAGTGCTCAAACACAGCTGTATCTTGCATAGCATCAGGAACTTCATGATACAAGTGTGTGTGTGTGTGTGTGTGGTTTTTTTTTTTTTTTTCCCAACTTCCGGGAAGTTTAATTAAATCAACCAGCGATACATAAACATTCAATGAATGCTTATGTATCGCTGACTTGCTAACAGTATTTGCATAAATGAATATTTATAGAAAAACTGTTAGCATGGACGAACGGAAACAAACTACATGATATTCTTTAAGTTGAAAAACCACCAATATCAAACAAGTTCATAACAACAGCATCTTTGAACAGGCAAATAAAGGATACAGACATTAAAATTAGTCTCTCCTATATCATTTCATCTTTAACTACGAATTTCTCTTCGTGAAATATACTGAAATAGGATGTTCTAAAATAAACAAGATAGTTTCTAAATAAATGAAGACAAGCTTCATTTATCAAGCATTGCTACTTTGCATTGGCGTTTTTCATTCGAGAAAGGAGAATATCAAAGTGAAGGAGACAGATGCTAAAAATTATTTCTAAAAATATAATTTTAATTTGACCAATGAGAATAAATAAAAGAGGCGAAGATTTTCATCGAAATTCAAAACTAACAAATTGTTAACAATGACAAATTACAATAATTTCTGTTCTCTTCGCTGTATAAATCGCATTTCATTGAGAGCTGAGAAGAATCCCAGTTGCATCAATCAATATCTAAAGCATGAAACTAATAATTGACGTAGCCAGTATTATTTACTTTACATAAAGCACGATTCACATTTTTATATGAATACATTTTTTCTTAAATGAATATTGTCTGCATTCTGTCTTATGACCACTGGTCTACAACGAGATCAAGATTTTCACTAGCCGTATTCCAGAGTTCGGAAAGTGGTGATCAAATTTCACCAGTTTATTCAGGACTAACTAGTGAGTAAAGTTCCGCAAACAGGCTGGTGGAATTCGTAATTCTCCTGCCATTTGTTTCATCATAAAGTTAACCTTAGGTACTGCAATATGGTGCGCAAGAGTGAAGAAAATTAAATTCCTCAAAAAGCAGCAGTCTGAACTGGGAAGTGAGAAATTTAACATGATTCCAAACCCAATTAAGGATCCACGCTTCTGTAACAAATACACATTTCAGATCGAAACGTAAGAAGATACTGTCCAGAGGTTGGCAGCATGCATAATTCCGGAAAATATATATAAATATTTATACAATGCAATACAATTTTATTTATCAAGAGAATTCGTTTACAATAAATGAACTTGTTAAGAAAAGTAAATTTCTTGACAACAAGTTGTAATTCTTCCTTTACAACAGTTTTGTACAAATCTGTTATCTTACAGAAAAGACTATGAAGTCACTACACACAGTATATTCCACACTGTAAACAGAGGTAGTAGTTTATCTGCATATCAATTCTAATCTACTGTGTCATTGAGTATCAAGAATTTTCTTATTAGGATTTTTAATTTGGAGATGGGATAACTTCTCCTGAGCCTGAAATCAATGCTAACCAACAAGTTGTTTATTATATTCATTGTGTGCCTATCTCCAAATCTATTTAGTATCCTAGGGTGAGGCAAAGTAATTGCTTTTGGGTTCCTTAAAAATAATATGTATTTAAAAATAATAATTTTTAAAAATATTTAGTATATCCAACTTCACTAGCCAGCAGCCTTTTTTTTTTTTTTTTTTTTTTTTTGCTAAGATGCGTGGGTTTTGAAGGCGAGTTTCGAGTATAAAATGACTCCAAAAATCTGAAATTCCAATGGCATTTACAGGTTAGCCTTACACAAGAACTGGCAGAAAAGAAGGTCTTGGTGCAAGCGAGGAGTTGATGTACTGAGTTTTAGCTGAATTCAATTTCAGGTTAAAGAAAGTAAGGCATTCATTAAAGTTTGAAATGGCAGAAGAAACTTTTTAATGCTTCTTCAGCTAGTACTGGCAAAGATTTCCGATTTGAGTGTATACGCTAAGTGAATAGGATATCATCGGTAAATGAGAGAAACTCCTGCTTTTTATTTAATAACAATGGTATAAATATTGCAACGAAATGCAAAACTCATAAGGAGCCACTTTGGGAAATCCCGTCTGAGTCTTTGGTTAATTAAAAAAAAAAAAAAAAAAAGGTTAATAATTGATCCTCAAATTTGAAATGAAATACTTGCGTTGATAGAATGAGCTTAAGGATCTTTGATTAGAAAAACTGTTCAAACAGAGGAAGGAGGGAATTAAGGGAAAGAGTCAAATGCTGCAGATATGTCAATGTCAACAGCATGAAGGAGCTATCTCCTAATTGTTTTGTTATTTTGATTTTTAAGAGCATTAGCAACTAAGGCCATATTGCTCTGGGAATATGCGGTGGTCATTCCCAGACTTTTTCTGCATCCTCCGTATTTGGTGGTGACGTGCTCGAACCCCGGTCTAATCAAGAAGCATGTGCTACGCACTACTGCTCCTTCCCACCTGGCTACGGAGGTGCCTGCTATCTCCTCATTCCAACGATTAACAACGACGTTAAGAATTAGGACATTTAAGCTTGTTATGATAGAGTTTCCTCATTCCATGATGGGCAGGTATTGGTGTTTCACTGAAGATTTGGGCTGATAAGTAGTGAAGCATGCATTTTTTTTAAATATACAAAGGGTACTAGGAAAGTTTTGCAATACAGCTTTGTTTATTTAATTTTTTCAAAGTAATTTCCTCTACATTCAATACACCTCTCCATCCTCCGAAACCAATCTTTAAACCAGTTCTGCCAAGTTTCACTAGGGAGTAAAGCACACTCGTTGTTCCAAGCCCGTAGAAGGTCCTCATCACTGGAAAACCGCCTCCCTTTTAGCTTCATTTTCACATGCGGGAACAGTGCAAAGTCGCAGGGAGCAAGGTCTGAACTGTAGGGAGGGTGCTCGAGAAGTTTCAGTCCTGTCGTGGTCAAATATTCGGTGCAGGCTTTGGCGCGGTGAGCCGCACCATTATCGTGATGGAGGTACCAGGTGTCCATTCTTGACTTTGGCCGCAGGTTCTTCATAGATCCAATGACTTTAGGCAGGCATTGTTCAGTATACCACTTAGCTGTGACTGTCTTCTGCGTGTCCAAAACGACACGTTCCACAATTCCACTCGATTTGAAAAATACAGCTATCATTTTCTTCTTTACAGATCGGGATTTTCTGACATTTACGGGTGTGTCGTCATCATCAAAGACCCAAACTTTGTTTTGAGCCTTGGTCGGCAGATCGTAATAGTACAGCCAAGTCTCGTCACCTGTCACGATGTTGTTCACATACCGCGATTGTCCCTTATCAAACTTTTTTAACATCTCCCGGCACCAAGTCACACGTCGTGTCATCTGCTCTTCAGTCAGTTGATGCGGCACCCAGAGAGAACAAAGTTTCTTCACGTGCAAATGATCTTGCAGAATCGAACGAATTGCTGGTGCATTTAGGCCCAAAGTATCCTCTATCTATTGGTAGGTCACTCGCCTGTTTTCGTCAAGCATTTTCCTCACAGCAGTAACGTTTTCCTCCGTAACTGACGTTCGTGGCCTTCCCGGCCTCTCAGAATCCTCCAGAGTGAAATTTCCTCTTTGGAATTCTCTATACCACCTGAATATCGTTGTACGATGTGGACAATCATCATCTAGTGCAAGAGTCATTTCTTCTAAGCACTGGTCTATGGTTAAACCACGCACGAAATTATACCGCAAAACTGTCCTTATCTCATTTCGTGACCACGATGCCATCGCAAGCACTTTACACTCTCACTACTAATGAATAACTGAGCCCATCGACTTGGTGCGGCGGCTACTATGCACTTATGAACATGTCTCAACATGCAGCAACAAGCAGCTTCCTGTGATTCATTGTTGCGTTATATTGCAAAACTTTCCTAGTACCCTTTGTAAGTTCAGCCAGACTGAAAAGATTCAGATCGGTCGAAATCCGGTGGACTGACTGGCGCGTTTGTTTTAGACAAGGGAATCATTCATATACTCAAGTCAAGAAGTAGTCTTGTTATTTTTAAGTTTATTTTAAGAGAATTGAAAATATCAAATTATAAAAGCAATTAAGAAGCCAGTATAGTTTTAGAACTTTTATTTAATTCTATTTAAATAAGTGATTATTCTGGTATAAATTGTGTTTATTATTTTTTTAGTCTTTAGATGAATATATTCCATGAATATTAATGAATTTGTTAATGGCCGAATCTGTTAAAACAGTACGTGAATTGGCTGCAATTTTCAGGAAATACATATTCAGGAAAACAGTTCTTTGAAACGGAAGCAAAGGAAATAAATGAAGTGAATGAATAAATAAAGTAGGTTCGATAACTCTGGAATTTGATTTGATTTGAGTTTTGTTTTTATGGCGCATGAGCTACTAAGGCCATGCGCGCCAAGTCTGATATTTAAATATATTTAAACACAAGTTACTTAACAATGATAAAGCAATATGTACAAATGGCTAAAAGACAAGTAAACAAGGTAAAAAAGAAATATACATGATGCGTTCTAAAAACATTTATATACGTGTATAAAGGTTTGTAATTTTTAAAAAGTTAAAAATTGCGGACATATCGTCTTTGTCAGTTAAAATCTGACTGAGTGTATAAGGCTCAGTCAGATGGTTAAACGCGCTAAAACATAAACGGCGTGCATTTAAAAATTTAGGACACTCAATAAATACATGTTTCACAGTTAAAATGGTGTCACAATGCTCGCGCATAGGACAATCATAAGCCCTCAGTAGAAAATCATGCGTCAGATGACTGTGTCCTATGAGGAGTCGAACTAGAACAACTTCCTCTTTACAGTCTCGCGCAGACTAGACGGCCAATGTTTGATTACAGGCTTAATCTCGTATAACTTATTTTCAGCCTGACCATGCCAAGAGTGTTGCCATTGGGAAACCAGTTTCTTTCGTATTACTTGGCTGTAGTTTGTTATAGGGGACTAACAGACAAGAGTTATAACGAATTACTGATTTGGTTGCGGAGTCCACCAAATCATTTCCCAAAATCCCAATGTGGCTGGGGATCCAGCAGAAGCGAATATCAAATTCCAATTCAGAAAGGAAATGTATCCTCTGCTGTACCCGAGACAGATGACTCTGGAAGAATAATCCTATGAATGGATGCTGGCTGATGTTTTAACTAGTTCAGAAAAAAGAAGAAGATTCACAGAGACGGAACAGAAGAAAAATCCTCACTAGAAATTTAATATCTCATTTAGCGTGAGGCAGGGATGTAAAGTGGGAAGAGTTCGCAAGCCGCACCATTTTCCCTTGGTATACGCAGTGTGGCATTACAGAAAGAGATAAACATTTTAGAAAAACAAACTAAATATTTTAGCCTATTGATCCTTATACAATAAAAACAAGGCCTCTGATTAGCAAGACTTATGGCCGTTGGCCTGGGCCGTCTCAGAGAATAAACGGATATTTACTTATTTATGAAGATTCGTACAAGTTAAGAACTTTTATAAAATTTAATATGACCCCTTTAGCACCATTATTTATTTTCATATAAATATAACACCATGAACTTGCACAACTTGGGCGGTATGTTTTAACAGAACAATCATTGGGCTAAATAAATAGCACTTCTGCCTTAACGTACTACCTTTTTTTTTTTTTTTTTTTTTTGTTCTGCATGATCCCCGCAAAAGACCAAACAACACCAAAATACATTAAAATTCATTTTTAGGCACTATGGAATATTTTTAATACTGCGCTTTCTTTGCTACCCATGGTCAGGGATCATTTCAGTAAATTCACTAAAATATAGTACAGTAATAATCTTAAGAGAAAAATCATCTGTATACATAGAAATACAGAACTACTGTAAATGCCAGAAAAGTGTTCTACGCAATATGTCATATACAACAGACAACGCTTTTCTGGCATTTACAGTAGTTCTGTATTTCTTCACAGCGTACATATGGCGCAGATGTGAGAAATCACAGGTGGCGCCTGACCCTAACACTATGCATACATAGACAGTCTGCCGCAAGTAGCAACAGTGGTATCACCATCCTCCCCACACCTGGTGGAAAAGGCCCGGGTTCGAATCCCGTCGATGACGCGAGGAACTTTCATGGACTTTTTTCACTCCGTAGCTGAGTTAGTCGGCTTCAGGCGTAGATAGCAAGGTTTTTTCCCCAGAAACTGGGGTTTTTCGTCCAGCAAAACAGGTAAATCGACCAGAGAACACACACAATTTACAGACAAAAAAACACATGGGTAGATGTAATCAATTACGGGTGACCCTAATAAATAAATAATTTGGTTGTATACATAGACAAAGCACAAAGATTTTTTCTTCTCGCTGTAAGTAAAGCTTGTCGAACTGTCTCTACAGCTGCTCTCCAGGTCCTCAATCATCGATTGCCAATCGAATATGAAGTAATGTTACACTATCTTTTATATTGTAGAAGGGGGGAAAAATGTTTCTGCGGTTGTAAATGGTTTTACTTATAATACTGACTTACAAGAAAAAAGTAGACATTAAAAAAAATGAGAAATGAATGTTGTAGAGCCTGGCAAAATACTTGGTTTGCTTCTACCTTGGATAGGGAGACCTTTAGGTATTTTCCCGAGGTTGCTGATTATGATAAGAAAATGGACTGGTTCAATTTTGGCTTATTATGTTACGTTTATATTAGATAGTATGAATCAGAGCTGTAATGCTCAATACGTTCTACGTTGATATTAATATTTGTAAAATAATAAGAGGAGTTTACCTCAATATAGTACGTAAAACACTTCCGTATGATACTCTCCAGAAATTAAAACGAAAAAATCGAAAAACTTACATTAGAGTAAAAAATAATTAAAAACCAATTTAACACAATTAAAATCAATTTAAATCGTTTTGAATATTTTCGTTAGATTCTTTTTAATATTTTTAATTGTGTTAAATTGATTTTAATAAGCCGTGAACAAAACACAGGCTGGAAAGTTCAATCTTGAACACTTTCTTGGAGAAACCACTGCGCAAAAGCCACACTTGCAGGATGATCTTGGGGGAGCAGTAACTGAACCCTTTGGAGATGAAAGGGGTGTAAGGAATCGTCGTGCCAGACACGGTGTACACTGCAACGAGACACTCCTAAGGCAGAGGCAACGGCACATGTGCTGGTAGTATGATTATTCTGGACGGCATTCAACACACTTTCTTTCATGGCGGGAGTACGCGTCGAACGTGGTCTGCCCGCACTACTCCTGTTACCTCTAAATGACCCATAATCGCACAAATTTTGATGCACACGCGCAAACAAACTGTGGTCCGGTACACGCCTGTCTGGGACGTGTTCTCCATAAATTCGTTGAGCGGCTCGTCCATTGCCCTCTGCTAATCCATACACTAGGTGCATGTCTGCCAGCTCACAGTTCGTATATCGATGCATGCTCTTCGTGCGGCGACTACTGCTTGAATGAGTAAACCAGAAATTTTCTCTCTCGCGAACTGATGAACAGCGCCGTCTACCGACTTACGGTGACGTTTCCGGTTATGGGTTCCTATGCGATTCACATTCCTTTAGATGTTACCTACCTCCCCTAAACGTTTGTACCAATATTTTTGAGACACCCTGTATACCGGTCATGGCAGTCTTAACTCTAAATTGTTTTCATTAGGATTAAGTAACACTCCTCTGTGCAGTTGTAGTGCTCAAGAAACTGTTGAGCACCTCGTCTTTCATTATCCTCTGTATGATGATTTAAAACTGGACTTTCAACTTCTCACAAATGTATTCGATTGCTCTGAACTGCCAAGATTAGTTAACTGTCTGAGTATTATGCTGCCTTCTCCACCTATGAGGAGAAAATGTTTAAACGGAGGAAAAGAATTCTTACTCCTGAGGTTCAGTAAAATACTAACTTAATGTTAATCGATAGTAAAAGACCACCATCTTGTCGGTTGGTTGGTTGGAAAGACTTTACTGGGTTTTTCGAATTTTAGATGGAAGGGTTTACGACCCTTTGTATTGTTTTGGAAATCAGAAACTGTAACTGTTCTTTTGAAGTATAAATCTTTCTAACACTCAGCTGGTTGTTGGGGACTCATCATTTGGCTTGTTTGTAGACTGTTTCAGTTTTTGAATTGTCTTACTTGATGTACTGATCAATCTGCTGGACTCCGAAGCCCAGTGTTTATTCTGTATCATTATCATTGTAAATAGCCTTTAAATTTTACACAATGTATACTGTTACCTTTTAGAGGCGGATAAGGAAACCCTGGAGCCCGCAAAAATTTAATAAAATACTTTGTATACATAGACATAAGAGAGCAAAACAAATGAACATTGTAAGCTCATATAGTACAACTGCCCCTGTGAATATTTTTTACATTTATTTTAAAGTTTTAATTTCAAAATTTTTGCGATTTCTTTTTCTGCATTAAAAAAAAATATAGACATTATACTACAATGAACAGCTGCTGATTGGGAATAACCTAAAAGCCTCATAATGTTACTATAATCTGTCGGCAAGGCACTGAATACAAACTGAAAGATTTGATTGTTTAGCATAGTTGCCCTCTTTCGAACAGAAACGAGTTTTTTTTTTTTTTTTTTTCAATTCTTTTCAAAAAGAGAACTAACCTAAATACTGTTTCTGCACATGGCACAAACTTAATGAACAGTATTCTAGGTCAAAGCATTTTTGCTTTGAATCGACTTACGAGTTCTGCAGGGGGATAAAAAAAAACGGGGGAAAAACAATAATAACCATAGAAATAAAGGGTAAGCATAGTTTTTTCGATAGCAAGGAACTAGTTTGTGATATGCTTGTGCCAAGCAGAGTTAAGGGTCAATGCAGTACTGATATCTGATTTTGACTATAAATCATGATATCACTGAACTAAAATAAGAACAATCGACAAAAAAAATTTCATTACGTAATTCTCTTAATTTCGCTCTCATTGCCCCATTAATATCTTTTTACATTCAAGTATAAGAAAGTTTTAGTTACAAATACAAGCGTATTATTGCTAATGACTGCACATTCTTGCACCACCCAACTATTCACGCCACGGCTGCAAATATGTTACGAATATTTGTGCTGAAGACCATTGAAAGGCGTTTAGCCTAGTCAGTCTCAAGCAGATGTAGTCAAATTGTTCAATGTTAACCATGGACTGTCAATAAACTTTGGAGGAGGCTCTAAAAAAACAGGAATTAATTACAGAAGACCCAATGGATGTAAACTAAAGGCAACGGCCTGCATTAAGACATATATTTGATTTTCAGCAAAGGTTAACGATCGATGAAAAGTCTTTTTGGAACTGATGGTATAAATCACTGTCAGTCATTTAAAATTCGGTGCTCTTAAACTATCTGGAAATAGATATGCGAACCCTTCGCTTCGCGTAAAGGAATATTTAATTCTGTAACAGCTTATAAATAAAACAAAAGCTGGGCAAAAGCTAAATATCTGAAAACAACTATACTTGGTCGAACTAACCTGTGGCTGGAGGGTTCAAGGCAAGGCAAGGCACCTACACAAAAACAATAATAACCATAGAAATAAAGGGTAAGCATAGTTTTTTTTAGTTTTTTGGATACCAATTGGACACAAATGATATAATTTCTATATAACTTAGCTCTGATTGAAAATGCACATTTCTGTACATTTTCAATGCACAGAATTATTCAATGCACAGAAAAATTATGACATTGTAATTAATGGATATGAATGCATAATTACCTATCAATCAGGTAACGCTGTCCTCGTTAGTACTTTCAACATTGCGTTTTGCTCGTTATATCAACAAGTTTTACCCGGCAAGCCATTTCAATAAATTTTAAATGATTAAAATGTGTTTATACTGGGGGGAGCGTAGGGTTTCAACCATACCTATTTACAAGCATTATGACATATTTTGTGGTACCACGTATATCTGAACATGTGATATGCGTAACACTATACTTTAAAACAGGCATGGGCAACCTTTTTTGTTCAGCGGGCGACACAAGACCATTCTGATTCGGGCCACACTACTAAAAGAATGGCAAATTTACCTAATAGTTGTAACTTATAACATAAAATAATAAAATGGCAACTATTTTATTACACATAAATCGTAAAAATTATAAATTAAGAAATGACATAGTAGAAGCAATATTTTCATATATTTTTATACATCTAATCGCCATTCATCAAATTCCAAAAATATATATTGTAATTATGGTAATTCTATAATTATAGAAACAAAGTTTATTAGAAAAAAAAATTTAACCAATTTCGTGTATTAAGAATTTGGAGATAAAGGAACCACTAGGTGGAAGTGATCACAGTGTACTGATGTGGGATAGTACACTGTGAAGTGATCCGTAAAGGTGTCTACAGTGATCTGAGACAGTTTTTAAATTCTGTACAATGGGACCAACTGATAATGTTACCAACAGCAAATTCTAAGCGGGAAGCATTCAAGGAATTAATCGTGGAAGCTACTAAGCTTTTCATACCGATTAAGAAATACTGTTCAAGGTTTAGGCCTAAATGGATGTCAGATGAACTAATGAGACTCGTGGCAGAGAAGAAAAATGCATGGAATGCATATAAATTATCAGGCGACACAGAAGAAGCCTATGGGAGATATAAGCTAGTCTGTAATCAAGTCACAAAGGAGATTAGGCAAGAGAGGGCAGATTACGAGAAATCTTTGGCAAAGGATACTAAGAAAAAAAAGCAAGAACTTCTTTATTTATATAAACTCTAAAAGGAAGGGGTTGAATCAGATTGGTCCACTTAATATCGACGGTTGATGATCCTGCTCAGATAGCTGAAAACTGAATGAGTATTTTGCATCTACATTCACACGTGAGGAGTTATTAAGGGAGAAAAATGCCAAACGTTTAACAATGGTGCTCAATGATTTTATAATAACTGAGAGCAAAGTGGAGGAGGAATTGTTGAAGTTTTTGAAAAACATAAGAAATGCACTTGGAGTTGGTGGATCTATCCAGTTACATTAAATACAGCGGCAAGGGAATTAAGCATACCCTTAGCCATAATTATGAGAGCATTCTTGGACTCAGAGGAAGTGCCACGGACTGGAGATGCGCAAATGTATCCCCAATTCACAAAGGGGGGGGGGGATCTAAGGGTAACACGAGTAATTAACCAATTAGTTTAACTTCTGTTCTGGGTAAAGATGCATTGCAGGATCATCCACAGAAGACTGCAGCAATAATTCAGACACAGCATGGGTTTGTCAAGTGAAAGTCTTGTCTGACAAATTTTATTGAATGCTATGATGTGGTTACAAAGGAACTAGATGCAAACAATAATATTGATATATATACTTGGATTTCAGGAAAGCTTTTGACACTGTTGCGCATGGAAGATTACTGTACAAATTGGAGCAGTGTGGTATTAAGGGTAAGTCGCTACAATGGATAAAAGGGTGGTTGAGTGGGAAAAGACAGAGATTGGTAATCAATGAACACTGCTCTTCGTGGACTAATGTTATTAGTGGAGTCTCACAGTGTACAGTATTGGGTTAGCTTCGATACTAAGCCTGATTATATCAGGCTTAGTGTCGAAGTTTGCAGATGATACAAAGGTTTACAGGGTTGTTGATGACGGTAATGACAATGTGCTACTGCAACAGGATCTAGAAAATTTGGGCAGATGAGCTGAGAAGTGGTAACTGATTTTTAACATTGACAAATGCAAAGTACTGCATATAGGTAGAAGTAACCCTAGAGTAAAGTACCAACTGTGTGGTACTACACTTAGGGTAGTAGAAAATGAAAACGACCTGGGAGTGATTGTGCAGTCAGATATGAAGTTTTCTGAGCAGTGCAAACATGCTGCCAGAGCAGGTCATGAGGTATTGTCAATGTTAAAAATATGTACAAGAATTTTAATAAAAATATACAAGAATTTTGCTAGCAGGGAAAAGGAGGCGATTATCCCTTTTTATAAGGCAATGGTCCAGCCACGCCTTGAGTACTGCGTACAGGTCTGGAGGCCTCATTTTAAAAAGGATGTAGAGTTGCTTGAGTGTGTACAGAGAAGGGTAACAAGATTAGTGAGGGGAACGAAGGGGTCCTCTTACCAAGAAAGGCTTAATTTCTGCAAACTGCAGTTGCTGGAGACTAGGCACTAAATACACTTAGAGAGCTAACTTTTCCTCTTCATCATTCATTCCATCTACATCTGTTCTTTGGAACAGAACTAGGAGGAATGAAGAAGAATGGAAGCAGGAAGAAAAATGTACTTCTGTAATTTTTTTTTTAAATTAAATTTTAAGTATATATTTTTTTACTTATTCAAAGTATGGCAACTCAGCATAGTAAGCGTTGAAGAACAGTACAAATAAAAAAAGGCCAATTAGTATAGTGGTAATCATTGTAGTGTAGTGTCATGGTATGCTGTTTACGTCGAGCGACTGGCCACTTGACCCAAGTGACTGCAATTACCTGGTTACCATCCTCCATGGCACGGGAACCAAGACATAACTTGAGGATATGCCCTAGACAAGTTCTTTTGAGGCCCTGTAAAAATTTTTATTATGAAACACCTTACTTTAATAGTAAAAAAATAGAGCAGAGGGGACCTCGGAAAATTAGGATTACACAATCAACATAAAAATGTAAAACAAAATAAATATGCATATATTTCTAAGGAAATATATACAATTCTGATCATAACGGCGGCATGCGCATTTTGACTAGAAGCTACATTACGGTTTGAAAGTATATTTTATTTGCAAATTTTATAAGGAACACGAGCACTAGTGCTCGTCGTTACGCTACTGGATATCGCGATTTTAGCTGTGTCCATTGCCATTTCTCAAAAGTACGGGCCCAACATACTTGGTTTGCCTAGGCCTAAGTGGGCCCAGACAGGGCAGGATTTAAACTATGGTTGTAATCTATAACACATATCAAGCCCTCCCCCCCACCAAATAATAATAAATTAAAAATTTAAATTTAAAAAATTAAATGGGCTGTACAATTAAGAAAGCTTCGATAGGCATGAAATATGTATTATAAAAACGAAAGTTAGATTTGTTTATATTCTTCATTAACTTATGTTAAAGAAATAACAAAATTAAATAATATAATTTAAAATTATAATCTATAAATTATGTATATCAGGAAAATTATTCTTTGCACATATTCTTTGGTTTTTGTAGAAAGAAAAATAAATAAAAAAATCAAATAATATATAAAACAAAGATTAAGGAACTATAAATTCAAAACAAAATATTCTGAATATTTGTGTATGCAACTTAGTCACAGAAAAATCTAAAATTATAAAATAAATTTAAATTTTCTGTTTATACTCCGGGACGACCAAACGGTCAGAGGAGTTTACAAAATACACAGAATACAAGAAACAGCACCGTATTCAGCATTCACGGGGCTTGAACCCCAGTAACTCAAGGCACGTGTACTTATGCACCCGCGCGCCTGACCACTAGGCTACGGCATGATAAGCGTCGAAGTGTTTCGCTCTTGGTGCATAAAATTCTCAAGGAAGAAAGTTTGCTTTGGAGCACTGTTGTAAAACGGGCTTTAAAAATACCGGCTTACAGAATCAGTTTCCCATTTTTCCTCTAAAGATATAAATTTCTGCGAAAAGGAAAATTTCCCTCCATTTGACAACACTGATACTCGTATTTGCAATTAACTCGATTTCGTGTATACTTATCTCGCCACACACCAGACAGAGAGTGGTAATCAATGGATACTGCTCTACATGGCCTAATGTTAATAGTGGTGTCCCTCGGGATTCGGTGTTGGGCCCATTGTTGTTTTGTATATTTATAAATGATATTGATGAAGGTATATCAAGCTTAATGTCAAAGTTTGCAGATGATAAAAGGTTGGTTACTGCTGCAACAAGATCTAGAAAAGTTGAGCAGATGGGCTGAGAAGTGGCAACTGAAGTTTAACATTGACAAATGCAAAATACTGCATATGGGTAGCAGTAACCACAGAGAAATGTTCCAACTGGGTAGTGGCTGCACTCGAGTAGTAGAGAATGAAAGAGACCCGAGGGTAATTATTATTATTATCCGTTTATTAACCACAAGAAACTGTGGGTCACCCAGGAACGGCAGTGTGCCAGAAGAGTGAGAGATTTACATACTGAGGTGCGAGGAACCACATGTACAAGAGTACATGCATGCTCGACCCGACATATTTACATAATTGAACTTACATACGCTTCAAATAAATACAAAGTTTATAGCAATAGACATTAGAATTAAAAAAAAAAAAATGCAGCAGGCAAAAGATCAGGTGTGGGTGATCGTCACAGGGTCAATAGTTGGTAACAGTTCTTGAGGCATTCCTTTCTGTAGAGCGTGTGCAGACAGATTTGAGTTTTCTGAACAGTGCAGACAGGTTGCCAGAGTAGGTCATGGGGTCTTGTCAATGATATATGGGAATTTTGCGAGTAGGGATAAGGAGGTAATTATCTCCTTGTATAAGGCAGTGGTCAGGCCACACTTTGAGTACTTTATACATGTACTGAGGCCTCATTTTACGAAAGATGTAGAGCTGCTCGAACGAGTACAGAGAAGGGCAACGCGATTAGTAAATGAAACAAAGGATTGCTCTTACAAGAAAGATTTAAGTTATGCTCAATCCATTCAAGGTCTTATACACCTCAATTCAGGCGCCCGAGAGGCGATCTGATTGAGGTGTATAAGGCCTTGAATGGATTGAGCAGGCTCAATGCTGATGGGATAATTCCTCTTGCTCAGATTACAAACCTCAGGGGGGGGGGGGGCATAGATTCAAACTGAGGAAAGACAGTTGTAGAATAGATGTGCGGAGGTTTTTCTTTAGCCAGTGGGTGGTTGATTACTGAAACAAGCTTCCAACTGTTGCTGTGGAAGTTGACAGCTTAAATAAATTCGATGCGGAACTGGACAGGCATTTGGAACAAATGCATCAGTGAAATGGGAAGGTTTTTTTTTTTTTTTTTTTTTTGGCTGATGCTGTATAAGCTTGCTTTCTGGCATCATATGCCTCTACTAATAATAATCTGCTAATAATATTCTGTATAGAATCAGCGCAGACGATATGCCCACCGGCGCATATGAACCCAAAAGGCCACACCACGTTCTCATCCTGCCGTTTATTGTTATTGTTGTCGGCAAGCGAGCCGCTTGAAGTAGCAACCGATTAGTGATTAACAATGATAGTCAAAACCATAACAAAAATTATCGTAATTTTGTATGATGTTTACGGTTCATCTTTGATAATATCAAAAAAGGATTTTTTTTTTTTTTTTTTTTTTACGTGAAACATCCTTGGGGGCACTTACAACGGAGTAAATTTGATCGGTAACGAAAAATGCGGCGGAAGAATCCCATAAGAATTCACCGTGCTTAACCCATTGAAGGCCTTATATACACCGCAATCAGATCTCCTCGCAGGTGCCTAGTCTCGAGCAGCTGCAATTTTCAGAAGTTAAGCCTTTCTTGATAAGAGGAACCCTTTGTTCGCCTCACCAATCTTGTTGCCCTTCTCTGTACTCGTTCTAGCAACTCTACAAATAATGATCCTAAAAATGAGGCTTCCAGGCCTGTATTACAAAGAGATAATCACCTCCTTATCCCTTCTAGCAAAATTCCTGTATATCTTTGACAGGACCTCATGACCTGCTCTGGCCGCTTGTCTGCACTGCTCAGAAAACTTCATCTGACTGCACAATTATCCCCAGTTCTCTTTTGTTCTCCACTACCCAGTTGGTACATTTTTCTGGGGTTACTGCTACCCATATGCAATACTTTGCATTTGTCAATCTTAAACGTCAGTTGCCACTTCTCAGCGCATCTGCCCAACTTTTCTAGATCCTGTTACAGTAGCATACTGTCATTACTCACCCTGCGGACCTTTGTATCATCTACAAACTTAGACAGTAGCCTGATATACACTGGTGTTCAAAGAAAGTGCATCGCCCTTTAACATTGCAATTGTCGTCCGATTAACGTAAGTATGGCAATATTTCTTACAGATTGCACGAGATAAGATTGACACGGGTAGGTGATGAGGTAATACTGCATCAGCTATATAAGCACGCTCTGCAAGAGTTGCAGTCATTCGTTGCTAGTGTCAGGATGGCGAGCTACGTGCAGTTGACGCCATGAAGAAAAAGTGCTATTGTTGCTTTACGTGAGGAAGGATGTTCTTCCCGTCATACTGCGTACAGAGTGTCTTGTAATCAGACGACAGTGAGCAGATTTCTTTCCAAACTCAAGAATACTGGTTCTCCTGGTAGGAAAAGAGGAACCAGACGCAAACGTGTCTTTACGCCAAAACAGGACCGCGTTTTGAAGCGCTTATGCTTTAAAAACAGTAAAGCTTCTTCGTCTGAGCTGAAAAAAGAATGGGAAGAACATACAGGAGTGGTAGTAAGCAGTAACAGTCAGAAGACACCTTTTCAAAAATGGACTTGTAGCCCGTCGTCCTGAGTAAAAGCCCCTCCTCACACAAAAAAAATGAAAAAGGCCCGATTAATTTGGTGTGAAGAGCATGACAAATGGACCCCCGAGCAGTGGAAGTCAGTTATTTTCTCGGATGAGAAGAAATTCAACTTGCATGGCTCTGATGGGAGACAAACGATTTGCCGTATACGTGGCGAAGAATATCATCCAGACTGTATGGTGTCTACAGTGAAATTCCCTACCAGCCAAATGATATGAGGGTGCATTTCGTATCACCTGCAGTTTATAAAATGTCCCGTCTGGCTGCCAATGGATACCTGGCTATATTGGAAGGCAAATTGCTGCCAACCATTAGACCATTTCAACCTGCCAAGTAACTGCATCTTTCAGGACGACTCGGCTCCTTGTATATCAGGCGAAAAGTGTAAGTTACTTTAGCTTCATTTGTGCATTAGAGGTTTGACAGTAATGTGTTTACATTTGTTACAGGTGAAAAAATGGTTGGAAGAACGGTCCATTACAACTCTTAGCTGGCCAAGAAACAGCTCGGACCTGAATCCTATACAGAACAGTTGGCACCGTGTGGAATCTGCAGTTGACAGAAAGAAACCAAATACTCTTCGTAAACTTCAGTAAGCCATAATTCGTGTTTGGAACCATGAACTATCAGTTGATTATCTTCAGAAATTGATCTTGTCAATGCCTCGACGGTGTGCTGCTGTCATCAGGGCCGGCCAGAGGCGATTCAACTAAATATTAGTTTGCACCTGGTGATCTTTTCATTTTGTTTTCCATTTAAAATGATAACTGAAGCAAACTGAGGGCTTCTGATAACATTTCAGTCATAATTGCCGTGTTTACCAAAACTGTTATATAAAGGTTGCAAATTGGAATATTTTGAGAGCACCTGTCAAATATTACTTAGCTTTGCCTTAACTATTAATAAATACCTTTTGCTTATATTTCTATTTCTGATGCTAGTCATTAATGCCAAAGACATCGCGAAAAAGGGTTGAAAATGTGAAATTCCTAGGTGATGCACTTTCTTTGAACATTAGTGTATATTCATCAATATCACTGATAAATATACAAAAGAACAACGGGCCCAACACCGAACCCTGGGGAACTCCACTAATAACATTAGTCCACGAAGAGCAGTGTCCATTGATTACCACTCTCTGTCTTCTTCCACTTGACCGCCCTTTTATCCATTGTAGAAACGTTTCCTTATTGTTACAGTCACATGACAAATACTTGTATTGTTGCAATGATACTAATCAACAAATCACATCAATAAAGACGAAGGTCACAAGTATAGGGTATCTCAATCGACGCTGATTTCCGGAGACATTTAGATACGTTGCAATCGCAAGTGCACGTTTCATTAGTTATCATAAATCCATCGTAGGTACCCCCCAAGGTTGTTTCACACTATCTTAAAAATTTTTTTTTTTTAAGATAGAGCTGTAACTTGTTTTAGCTTTAGCTTATATGTATATTCGGCCCTGCAAGGGGAGCTATGACAGGGTCTACTATTTTATTAATTTTTTAAAGATCGTTTTCCTTTAATTCATATTCAAATCTTACCAACCACTGTCTTGCTCAAGAACAGAAGCACAAAAAAAAAAACCTGCCATACGATAATAACCACTGCCCATGTGCAATAGGTCCATAAATTGTGCGTTCTCTAGCTGATTTGCCTGTTGTGCTAGACGAAAAATCCGAGTTTCCGGGTAAGGGAACCTTGTAATCCACTCCTGAGACCGAATACTCAGTCACAGAGTTAAATAGAAGCCACATCAAGAATTTTCTGTCTTTTCAACCTTTAAACTATACACGATACTAAAATAATTATAGGATCATAATTTAAAAAAAATCATAATTATCTTTTTCCAATCATCTGCATCCAATCGCACATAAACCCACCTATGGCGTTTGAGACCCCCTTTGTTTCCGATTCCCCCCTTAAAAGAATAGTTTACAGATATGGTGGCAAACTGCTGATCCCCTCGGTTTCGTGCTCTCGTGACAGCAAAATGATTGTTCTCGCTTTCCTTCTATACCAGGTGCAGAATTTTGAGTTCAAAGCCCGCTTCGACTGGAAGAACTTTTATGGGCATTTTTACACGTGGCCAAATTAGTTGGTCGCATAAGGGTTTCATTTCTCTTTCTCCTACAAAATGCAAACCGGCCTTAGAACACATGTAATTTATAGAAGCGATGCCACATGGCCCTTGGTTACCTCAGCGAAAATCACTAGTAAAAACAATCGTGCAACCTGATTTCGCAGTACATTATTCCAGAAAATATGGGTTGTTCTCCGCCTTGTTGAAAATATCCCGCAATTGATTGATGGCAAATAGTTGATTCGACCTCGCAGTCCTACGTCAATCTCACCCCCTTACAGAAACAGCTGCCCTAATCCGACCACCTCTTAGAAATTCAGAATAGTTTATTATTAGTATAAGCCATACGACGAAAGGAGGCCACAACCTTTTGCTGCACCGGTTCAAAAAATAAATAAATAATATATATCAAAAAATCAACAATAAAAATAGAAAATAAATATATAAAAAAGAAACGACTGAATATGTTTCCCTCCTGAAGCAGGTAACCATCCAGCTGACTTTTGAATTTCTCCAAGCCGTCAGCTTCAACCACCAACAGGGGTAACTTTGTTTCAGCAATTTACAATTCACTAGCTAAAAGTTGTTGTTGTTGTTATTTGGTTTTTAGGAGCATTAGCAACTAAGGCCATATTGCTCCGGGATATGCGGTGGTCATTCCTGACCTTTCCGCAGCTTCCGTATTTGGTGGCGACGGGCTCGAACCCCGGTCTAATCAAGAAGCGTGTGCTACGCACTGCTGCTCCTTCCCACCTGGCTACGGAGGCGCCTACTAGCTAAAAGAAAACTTCCTGTAATGTAGTCTAAACCTCTTCCGACATAATTTTAATTTGTGGCCTCTAGTTCTGGAATCATTTATAATAGTGAAAATTTCGTTTACATTCATTTTGCTGTCCCTCTCAAGTCTCTTTATTCGTCTACTCTTTTCAATTCAACCCCACTAAGAGTATAAATATTTCTGGATTGCTATTCCCCAAGGCGTTGCATTTTTCTGCATTAAAACACAACTGCCACTCTTCTGGAAATAAATGGAGACTGGCCAAGTCGTCCAGAAGAAGCGCTGCAGTGTGCTGATCATTAACAATTCTCCCAATTTTAGCATCATGCGCAAATTTTGACATTATTCTCTCTTTCGACATCATTTATAAAAGTCCTAAAAAACAGTAATCTCAGAACCGATCCTTAGGCAACCCCATTTCTAAAGTTGACTAGTCTGAAAACCTGAAATCAATCACAACCCTTTGCTTTCTGCCTTGAAGCCACCCTGTGATCAATCTTAGAACCTACCTGTGATTTAACAAGTTCCAGCTTATACAGTAACCTCTGATGAGGGACTGAGTCAAATGCTTTGCTAAAATTCAAATACACAATGTCGAAATCATTTCCTATATCCAGCTCATGAGTAACTGAGTCAAAATAGCTAACTAGGTTAGTTAAACATGATTAGTTAAACATGATTTTCCCTTAACTACACTGAGCTGTGTATCCTTCAGGATTCCATTTCTATTTAAAATCCCCTATACTGAAATCTCTACCACTGTATCCATTTTCAGCATCATGTGCAAAGTTTGATATTATGCCCTCATTAATTTTTACCGACAAATCATTCTTAGACCGCCTTTAAATATTGGTGATACACTGGCACTTCAATTCAGAGGAATCTCACCTAGCTCCAACAATACCCTCATAATTAACCTTAATGGTTCAAGACACTCTCTAGACACGTCCTTCAAAATTACTGGGTATATTCCATCAACTCCGGAAGCCTTACTTGCCATTAGGTAATTTAGCCATGAAGAATCTTTCAATACTTTTTGATATTGTATAAACAACTTCTTGCGCATCAACACTAAGACCTTTTTTGAAGTCAGTGACCTCAAAAAAATAACCTCTCATGAGATTACTTTGTGGTCAATGTTGATTGTGTTAGCAGTATGACCATGTCAAAACAAACTGAGAAAGATTTCTAATATTTTGGCCGTGCGGTATATATATAACTGTTGAGGAAGAGGGAAATAAGAATGGACTGAACTATCGAAAAATTAAAGTCATCAATAATCTCTCCCTTCCCAATCCTTTGAGCCCTCCATGTCGGATTAGCAGGCATGATGCACTGTCGTCTGCTACTCGTTTGAAGAAGTCTGGATTCAATTCCAGTCGATGACTATAGGAATTTCGGAAGTCCACTTCAATCGACGCTGGAGTTCGCCAATCTCAGGCGTATGGTTTCTTCCAGTTGGCGGTTCTGGATTTCAGTCAGCACAACATGCAAAATTGCCCATGTACTCGTACACAGTATAAAAGTTCCATAGTCACACTAGTACATAAGGAGCAATATGGCCTTAGTTGCTAATGCTCCTAAAAACCAAATAACAACAACTAGTAGTACATAAGTAAGCTACAATGCTGCTTAAATAATAACTTGAATTTTTTCCTCTCCACTTGAAGAATAACAAGGTCATTTGATGGAACATCAACAGATCTTGGATGTTTGATTGGATTTATTAAGTCGTTCAGACAATAAAGAGAAGTACAATTTCAACCATATGCAAAGCTACAGATAACGCTATTGGTAAAGAACCATCTACCGTCACATTGTGAGTGGCCAGAGTTCTACAGCTCGTTTTAGCGGTCACCCAATAAGCGTAAAAGGCAAAAGATAAACTAAAGAACAAAAGTTGCTTAGAAGACTTTTATGCAAAACTGGTTGAAGCTCACTAAACTTTTTAATGCAATTGCACAAATGTGGATTACGTAGGCCAGAAGAATCTCATGGAATCACAGCTACGGAATTCACTTTGACAATCGTTAATTATGCGAAGGATTCAACAAGGGCAGCGATTGCGTGTTAACGATTAGATTAGTTCTTTTCTTTAGAGAGTGTGAAGTAAAGGCCACACAAGATTAGCAATATGATAACAAGACTTTTCAACCTTTTTGGAAATAAAAAAATTTTCTTGTTTATACTCCGGCACAACCACCCAGGTCAGTGGAGTTTACAATAAATCATCGATACAAATGTTAATCGTATTTAGCAGTCACAGGCGTGAACCCCGGTCCACTCAAAGATCGCGTGCTACTGCACTCGCGTGAGTCAGGGCTTAGATTAGATATTAACGAATTTCCGTAGAACGGTTTTAATAATAGCTATAGAAATGTTCGCTTCAGAATACTCAATGTTAAGATGTTAAAATTTTTCGTATCTCATTCTAGAAGAGTATCAAGACATTAAATAGATGCATACAAGACGTTCGATTTTCTGAGACGATACATGAGCTCAAGGAAAAATAAAACTCCTGTATATCAGTTTTAATATTCAGATACCAAAATAAAGGTATATCGAGAAAATTGCTATGGACAAATGGTTTTAATATATGGAACCTCAGCACTAACGGAATTTTCACACGACGCGAATTTTCTATTCTTGAAAGTTTCAAAAAAGATAGAAAATGAACATGAAGTGATGAAGATCTAATGCACCAAACGTGACAAGCTTTATCCTTATCTCAAATGGCTTCGGCAAATTACTAAACTAGGATTTAGAATAGAGATAAAGTTTAAGATGAAGTTTAATGAAGATTAAAAGAGTTCCATTTCCCCTAAAATGATTTCAGTGATATGATCGGAGCAACTATTGTGATCACTGATAGAGTGGCTACTAATCGATTCTCTTGAATATGAATTAAGCTAAAAGTATTCTTAGATTAATAATGTCTTAACCTACAGAAGTCAAAAGCAACCTCCAGATGTGATACTAAATTGATCCTAGAATTTAATAAGGCGTTCTATTCTCTAACGATGATCACGAAAAGTTTTATTTCTAGGATAGATAGAAAAAGAAATTAGCTCAAGTTTCCTCATCGTGATTTCTTTGTAATGTTCCCTCATTCATAAGGTGATTGCAATTTTCTTTTCTTTATTTATTTATTTATTTTTTTTTACTAGAAATAATAATGAAAAATCATCAGAATGTGCTGGAAGCCTCCATCTTGCTCCTGTAAATGCATTCTGCTGTTTTCAGTGGATATGACGGAACTTTATGAAGAATATTTTCATGAATAGTGCGAATGCAGTTCTAAATGTTTTGCTTCAGTCTTATTTGGTGGAGAACCGTTTGGATATTTATTACTGAATGTTCTTAATTTTTATTCATAAAATTTAATGTATCCCTTTACGTACCACCATATTTCGATATAGTTATAATACTATGAACCTGTAAAAGTTAATACTTGGGTAGAATTAAGCGAGGACTGCGTGTTTTGGATCCAGGGTATAGCCATTCTTAGAACCTAGTTAATCACTGCAATTCAACGTTCTGGAGAATCACTTCCGCGTCTCTGCTCTTCTCATACACATCTTCAGAGAATTTATGATCAACCGGGATATCCACGCGGCTCCTACAACATCACCCTCAAAAACATCAAAAACACCAGGGGGACAGGAAGGGAGGGTGTTTTTCAGCCATTTTCATTGTGACCACACTTGATCCCTTCCAATCTCTGCACAAGAAATTCATCTCCTACGCAGATGACCTGAACAGGTTCGTCACCACACAAAATATTCGGAGCGCCTCGGAATCCCCCAAGAATGCTTCTGTTTAGATCTCGGAGATAACTGCAGATCTCAAAGCCCACACATCGACTTGGAACCCAACCTGTCCAAGTCCGGGCAAAAAAAAAAAAAAAAAAATCACTGATAAAAGTCAGATCAATGTCATTATCCTCTTAGATCAGTTTTCAACCGGGGTGCCGCAACAACATTCCACGGGTGCCACGTAATTTGGGTTTAAGTTACTTAAACGTATTATTTTTTAATTTATATGTTTATTTCATTATAAAACGGTGTACAGTTTCTTTTTAATGTTGTGGTGATCTATAATTGATGTTTACTTAACTCAATATAATTTGTATTATGAAATGTAATTTTTATAATTATATTATTGTAATTTGTATAACATATATATTTTTTAATATTATATATATATATATATATATATATATATATATATATATATATATATATATATATATATATATATATAGAGAGAGAGAGAGAGAGAGAGAGAGAGAGAGAGAGAGAGAGAGAGAATCGGATCTAACAGGCAGAAAATTGAGTAGATGTGTCGAAAAATAAATTAAATTACTTAGGGGTGCCGTTATTAAAAAAAAAAAAGGTTGAAAACCACTGTCTTAGATGGTCACTCCGTCCACAGAGTCCGGCGTCTCGAAGATCTTGAAATGGTTTGGGATGGTCGGCTTTCCTTCGGCCAACACTTTGTCAGTTCTAAGAGAAGAGCCCTCACTGTCCTATGACTGGCGTCTGTCATTCATGCTACTCACCCAATACGTGGTAAGATGCGTGTCCACAGTGGCCCTCTATGCCTCAGTCATTTGGCCGTCTGCTGCACAGTCACAGCTTAGAATTATCGTAGGCATGGAATATTTGACCTTGCGGTGACTCGACGACATTCTGAGAAAGACTTTTACCATCTCCCTAGGACAGGGGTCGGCAACCTGTGGCTGCCGAGCCGCATGCGACTAACTTTTAGCCCACATGAAGCACAATTTGAAATGGAATTAGAGGACTTAAAAATCAAGGGCATGTGGAGGGCAAGACTAAAATATGCCTTGAAACTGAAACTGAGGATTTGGAAAGGCAAAAGGCTGCCCTTGCAATTCTACACAAATGGACGGCGATACACGAGTTGAACATGCAAGACCAAATTGTATTCGATGCGTGGAGTAGCTTACCGGACACATATATTTGAAAATATTTACGTTTGGACTTCTCTCAGTTTTTTGTTCGACATATCTGCAGGCAAATATTTTCGAACATGAACTATATTAAAAATAAACCAAGAAACCGTCTGAACAATGCAAGTCTCTCAGCATCTTTAAAGATGAAAATTATGGCATACTTGCCTCACGTTGAAAGACTCGCTCAAGACGTTCAGGAGCAAAAGTTACATTAATTGGTACCTAATTGGATGTTTGTTACGTTTTTCAGTATTAATAAATAATATTTCAAAAAATATATATTTTTTTAATAAAACATTTATTTTTTTGTCCTCTTACGTCCATAAGTTTACATTACCTTTTTTAATATAAAACTGTTTACTATTCATATTATTTTTCCTCATGTAAATAAGATATAGCATGTTAAATTAACCCCTGGCATATATTGCCGTTTCTGGGAGAATGTGTACTTCAGATTGATTAAAAAAAAAAAAAAAAGTCTCCATTACTAGTTTCAACCTTAAGACCAGTCTGCACAATAAGGGAAGTGAAGGCGACGTAATTCTAATTGTTATGAATTACGTTCACCGAATTTCATCATGGCCAAAAATTGACACACTGGATAATGAACAACATTCACACTAAGAGAAATGGCGTTTTTCCATTGGATTTTTTTTTTCTTACTGCCCTTGATCTACATAGTTGCCAAGATTAAAAATAACCGGGTTAATGTCTCAGTGAGCAGGAGACAATGGTATAAATCTCAAGTCGATATATCAGTAACACAAAAAAAAAAAAAAAAAAAAATTATTTTTTTTCCCTTACTAATTCTGCAAAAAATTGATTAAAAGCGATGTACATAAAGGAATAAAAAAACCAGATAACATTTCATTACAAGGTAACAATTCATTACTTCTTATTTAAAAACGAGACGTAATGAACAAATAAAACAAAGCATAAGTCAATAATATTCGTAATTTTCTCCATCTACAGAAACAAAACAAGTGTTTCATATGAATTGCTGCTACATCAGATGACGTAAAGAAAAAAGGGAACACGAAAACAACTATCGATTATTCATGCTTTTAACGATTATTAACAAAACATAATAAATTGTGTGAAATATCTGAAGAGTACACGGACTAAAATCCTCAAGAATAAGAGAATTCCGCCGAATTCAATCAGCACCACCCCCAACATCATTTTAAATACACACAAAAGAGAGGTGCAGTGCTGTATTCCTTTCTCTGAGTACGTAAGAGAAATATCTCCAAATTATCTAGATCCAATTACAGAATATTAACAGAAACCAGCAGATTCCTTAATTTCAACCCCCATTCCTTCAAAACCAAAACAAAAATCTTCAGAACCTATCAACGAAGACAGTTCTCTCAACTATAAAACTACAAAAGATTTTTCGTTTAAAAAGTAACGATTAGGATAATTGTTACTTTTAAACGAACAATGATTACTCTCTTCATACCATCAAAAAAATTACTAATGTAACTATCAACAAATACCCAAGATAGGATTCACATAAGATTCACATAATCCTCCTAATGATCCTTAACAGCTCCGGCATCGTTGAAAAGCCCGCTTAGCAATTAAACATCGTGGGCATCTCCTTCTCATCATCTTCCCAACAACAAGTTCACAAATTACGTTCCTCCAGTATATTCCCACATGCAGCCCAGATACCATTCCCAAATTCCTGGCAAGCGATTGGACTATGCTATCGAGGCCAAATGTCACTCTCTTTCTGGTTAAATCTCTTTATTTCTTTGCATCTAAGTCGACCGAGAGTTTGGGGTCTCTGTTTATAGTTGTTGTTTATTAATACACCGAGAGTGTTTGTTAAGATACTAAGAATAGACTAGACCTTTTTTCATATGTGCAGAAGCACAGGAGACAAATAGGCTTATTGGCTCGCTTAAATGTAAATATATTCCTCCACATGTAACGGAGGGACTCCTATGGATGGTTTATGAAACTTTATATTTGGGCCTTTATATTTTTAAAAATATTTGTCGAAAAAATTTCATTAAAATTGAACAAAAAAGAAATCCAGCAATCATAATTTCTTTTTCCTTACAAACTGTAAGAAAAAGAGAAAATAGTGTCAGTTGAACTTGGGAATGAACTCATATGAACAACAGAAAGGAACTTTCTTTTGAGGGAGTTTCTAATTCAAAGCTTCCCTACAGTTTATGTCAATATATCTTTTATTTCAGTAAATGTTTCTGCACAAAGGGCTATTCAATACCACCGTCGGGTCTTCAAATAAAAAGTGTGAAAAGCATACACAAATCATTATAAATTTATTTCCCTGACG
The DNA here is from genome assembly GCF_048544385.1 of Mastigoproctus giganteus. Taxonomy (NCBI): domain Eukaryota; kingdom Metazoa; phylum Arthropoda; class Arachnida; order Uropygi; family Thelyphonidae; genus Mastigoproctus; species Mastigoproctus giganteus. The sequence goes on along the minus strand of NC_143578.1, from coordinate 207,085,486 downwards.
TGCAGTGAAGACTCCGCTGTAAATCGATGGAAACAACCACCATTATTATCAGGATGTCACTTAGGATTGCGAAGGCGAAAAGTACATAAAGTTACGGCGGTGTAAAACATGTGGGCGGCCGCCTACATTAGACACCCACAGACCCCGGAGGGCATACGTACTTACGTAGATCATGAACCCCATTGTTTGAAATGATTACTTGTTTATATTAGCATCACGATTCGCTGTATGGCAAATTCCGAAGTTACCAATGACAGTATTTTGTTTTTTCCTCCTTCAACTTGTACTAATATATGCATGCTGAAATCGCTGGTATAATATTCTTTGCATAATCCAATGAATGCATTTCATGTCTACTAATATGATAGTTTTAAAAAGAATCCAAGTGGTACATATATAGCTTTCGCCAATTAAAAAAAATAATAGTAACTGATAAAATCTTTCACATGGAAAGATATAGAATATTATTTTATACGAATTCAAATTCACGATAATTTAAACAAAAAAAAAAAAAAAAATCAGGGTGTTGTCTGTACACAAAATTCGTACGCTTTTTTATAAAGGGTTCATAGTACCGTATAAGCTATTCGAATTTATTACAAAGGCATTGCCTTTTGTGATGAATATTTAAATTAACTATTAATATCAAGACAATTAATTAACTTGCATAATTTTATAATGTATAAAGTGCACACCCTTTATTTCAGTTCATGAAGATTTTAGATTAAAATAATAAAAAATTTTAATTTCATGAAGCTTAATAACGTACTGTAAAGAGAATGCTAGTATATTACGCCATATGTAAAAGCTGGCGTTGGAACTGGTTTTCCATAGTTAGCAAAATCTCGTTCCATTCTTAGAGCTCTAAATTATACTATATCAAATCTTGCCTCGTGAATTAAATAGTGACATAGTGTTTGGTGTCAAAGAGGCACCGAGGATCTCCCCCAACAGCGCGTTTGTTTTTCTTCGCTGGGAAAACTTACCAGTAAAACTCCATGAGACGAGATTTGATTCAGAAGCCTAATATACAATATTATATTAGTTTGTTGCTTTTACGTCAAAGCAACTAAGGCGATGAAGTATCAGTGCAATATATCTGTAAATTGCTGAACGTTGTGTAGTATTCGAACTGACTGCACGTCTTGCTGGATAAAAACCAAAATTTCGGGAGAGGAGACGTGCGATCCTCGACCGAGACAACTGATTCCACCATCGTGTGAAAAGAGTTTGTATTCATTAAGTCAAATTTACGTGGAGCGTATTTATTGGTTGGCTGGGGAACTGCAAAATCAGGTCATTGTATATTAAAAAAATTACGTGTACAGTATATCTATGACTGAGATCCTGTTTTGCGGGATGAAAAACATGAATTTCAGATAGAAAAAATCATGTAACCCACACCCAAGACCGACTAACTCGGTGAAGGTGAGGGGGGGGGGGGAGAAATACATATATGTCATTTAGTGACATATATACACAATAAATAGATACTTTTAAACAACATACGTCTCTTCCGCAGTGCTTCTTCAGGAGACCAAAACCTTCGGCATTTGGAGATACGAAGATTCACCTTTTTTTTTTTTTTTTTTTTTTTTGTTGTTGTTTCTTTCTTTCTTTTGCCTAATAATACCGAAATTTGGTTCAATTTAGCTGATCTGAAAAATGACCTTTGGTCTAACAATCAAACAAATTAAACAAAGCTCAGAGCAGAAATTCTAGCATAAGTCAATCTTAAATTATTACCGTAGAGTTCCTTCCATAAATTTCTATCTTTTGGAGAATGTTCGGGAAAATTCAAAATTTCAATTTAATAAATAGTGATTTTTCAGATAACTTTCACTGTTACAACTTTTTAAGTTAGATTTTCTTTTCATTATTGCTTTTTTTTTATTATTATATGTACAGAAGAATATACTTATCAGGTATCCTCGCGTATTCCCATGTAGTTTGTGTAGAATTAATATCCATAGGGAGATAAAAGCATGTACGTATATTTAAATTCTAGAAAAAGGTCACTATCAAGTAATCCGAAACTAATATCTATGAAACTACTCACATATGAAGTTAAGTATCCGCCACTTGTCTTTCACGCTGTATTTTCTTTGTGTAAATACAATATGAACCAAATATCAAAATAAGTCAATCAACGTTGGTCACATTGAATAGTTTCTTTAAACATCTCCTGTTTCTCTACTCGGGCATATACGACCATAGCAACCGGTTTGGTTTTTGTTCCTTAAATGTGCGGCACCTCCCATTAACATAAATAAAGGGTATTTATTGGCTTTTTAATAGTATCTCGCAGTCTTTATTTAGGCGTCAATAAGAATATTGTATATGACGGCTGGCCTCCAGAAGAGAGAAATCAAGAAAAATGTTGAATGTAAGAGAGAACTTTTATTTCCGAAATAAAAGTTCTCTCTTACATTCAACAAACGTTCGTCCACACATATTAGGCAAATCCCAGGCAGCAATGAGGGCGTCTTATCCGATAAAAAAATTCATTCAGTGCAGTACAGCTGCACCGTGTACAATCGAGCCATCTCGCCTTGATAGCCATTGCTGTACAGAGAATTCCCTAAACACAATATATGAAATACTTTTGCTGAATTTGGTCCGGTGATGTATATATGTTTGCAGTAAGAAACCTTTCTTTAGAATTAATAGAAATATTCCACCCACCCAATCACGCTACGAATGGAGAATCTGCAGGATACTTCACCTCTTCCTTCAGTTTCCGAAATTCTTTTTCTTTTCTCTTCCTTTACTTGAAGTTCATGTCATCACTGTACCTGTTTTAACAAGCAAGCAACTTCACAGGTGTAAGTAAGCTTGAGAAGAATAATTAACATGCATTTAACCGTATTCCTGTCCTCTGAGTAGTCTACAGCGCACATAACAAGTACTCTTAGTACCTGAGTACGAACACAGGAGGATAAGTAAAAGTCGAAAGGAAGCATGGCAGAAGATATATCAATATAAAGTGTTTTATATAAAGCCGGTGGTATTTTTTATTGGAGTGAATATACCGACACTTAAAAACTGGAAAATTATAAACGACACTTAATACTGATCTTCAAGTAATTCTCCAGTGATGCAAAGATAACTTAGTTGATTTCAATCCTTCTAAAACTCAGTCCTGTCTTATATCTCGCAAAAAGGATTCTTCTGCTCCTATGCTTATCGTCGATTACACACTCCAATTTCTAGGCAAGATCATATATCTCTACTGGGGATTACCCTGACTTCTAATCTCTATTGGCATAAGCGCATTACAAATATTGCTTCCTCTGCATCTAAAAAACTGGATTTTCTCTTTGGCTCTCGACGTTACTTTTCTTCCAAACAGCTGTTCAACTCTGTACAAATCGCAAATCCGCCCTACCATGGAATATTGTTCCCACATCTGGAGCGGCGCCCCCAAAACCTTTCTCAGGCTTCTAGATTCCATGCAAAAGGTTAATCAATTATTCATCTCTAATATTGTCTCTCCGCTCTCTATCTCATAGACGTTCTGTTTCCGCTGCATGCCTTTTCTATAGATACTTCCATGGGCACTGTTCTGAATTGGCTTATATAATTCCCGCTGTTTCTTTTAAACATGTGCCGCAACCAGTCAATATCCTTTTACTCTCCAACTTCAAACTCACAGAACCAACTTTTCTTCTTCCTCATTTATTAATTAAACTTCCGTTTTCTGGAACAACTTTCCTTCATACATATTTCCTGAAAATTACAATCCACAGAAGTTCAAGTCTAATGTGAACAAATATCTTCTTTCATCTTCTCAACCTCCAACCCATGCATAATACTAAGTACTATAGGTTCTAATACCCCTCATGTGTGGAAGTTTAATTTAAAAAAAAAAAAATCTACGTAAACCTACATTATAAATAAAATTAACTATTTCAGAAAATTTAGAAATGCATAACGAATTTCTATTTGAATTAAGAATCATATGGTGTGCTGTGCTATAATGTAATGTACTGTACTGTTTAAAAACCCAACAATCCTAAGGAGTACATAAAGTAATAATTTCATGTTATTAATTACTTATCAAAACTCCCCATTTTTTTCCCATTGGTATCCCCCCCACATTTTAGTAAATACATTCAATCAGTTCCTCGGCAGCCATTGGTAAAGGTTACATTTTACCACAGAGGGGAAAAACTGAGATTGTGGAAACCAATAAAAAGAAACAACTTTCTTTTCACAAAGGTAACGTCGTTGGACGTTAAAAAATTCAACCGGGCATTTTCAAATGTACAATGTATATTTAGCGTGTCCACGAATTAAGAACGCAGTCGGAAAAGTTTTTATTTTTAATATATTTATTTTGCTGTCAACATGCATATGCATGTCGGAACTACTTTCATCCAATACGGCTCCTGGAGCCTTGCAGTTAGGTTTCCTACCGCAATCTAGGCAGTCGCAACTTCCCCTAATTCAAGAACTCACTCGTTCAAACTTCCTCGAGTTCCTCTCGCCCAAACGTCCGCTGGTATTTGTTGCGTCAGCATCGCTTTCATGTCCCACAGCCTTACTGGTAAATTGTTCATATTCTTATTTATTTTTAATTATTTGATTACTTTTATTATCATTCTTTAACCACTAAAAACTCCATAGTTATTCTTTAAAAATTCATAGTTCTGTAAGTGAGAAGGCTGATTGTTGACTGGTATATTTTTCTCATGTCTTTCCAGAATACCTGTACAAAGCTCGCCCATGGTTGGCGAAACAGAATTACATTAGGGATGTCATCTGTCAGTTACAGTAGACAAAACGGAAGTTGCCATAATGGTAATAAACGCTCCTGAAGGTGTTAATACTGGCGTTATAGACTGTCTATGACATTAGGCCGCCGTAGCCTAGTGGTCAGGAGTGCGGGTGCATAAGTACACGTGCCTTGAGTGACCGTGGTTCAAGCCCGTGACTGCTGAATACGGTGCTGTTTCTTGTATTCTGTATATCTTGTGAACTCCTCTGACCGTTTGGTCGTCCCGGAGTATAAACAGAAATTTTATTTATTTAATTATGTAATCAGCGAACATATAAGAAAAGCTGCATTATAGCCATAGTAGCTAGCTTATGCGCCATCAACCCCCCCCATAAGAAAAGCTATTGGTGAATGAAATGCACGTTTATTCATTCACATTTTAAAAGCACACTAAACTGCCACTGACAAATCTATAAAAAGAACATAGTTTACTAATATGTAACAACTTAAAATTCACACACAAACTCCGAACTGACCTCTGGGAGGTTTGCTTTATATATCCGTCCGATGTCAAAGTGAAGGTGAGGTAGCATAGCCTAGAAACTGTCGGAAACTGACCTCTGCAGCCAAATATAAAAAACTCCTTACTCCAGAACTTTTCAATCAGCAGTCGAACTAATGAACACATACACTAAAATTAACTAAGTGAAAACTATCTGAAATATCTTGAGAAACAAGAATGCTAGGGAAAAACGGACTGCACATTCGAAATAAGCTTAAACAAGTTAGTTCATGTACGCAATGCGTTACATTTAAGGCGCATTAGTAAATAATCATAATATATGATTTATTAAAAATAAAAACGAGAAAAAAAACTACTTTTATGCATGAACCGAAACCGTTTGGTTTCTGTGCATCCACTACACTGCCCATTCCCTCTTCCAATCAGCGCAACGGCAAAAAAGCATATCCCGTGCTTAAGCTACAATATAATGTGTATGGACAGCCAATCCGACATGTATGGAAAAAATATAATAAATAACTGTAACGCATCGAACTGCGCACATTAACCAACTGTTTTTTTTTTTTTTGTCTCTCTTTCCTTATGAAGGGTCCCGAAAAAAACAAAAATTCAAAAGTTTCATTTCTATATGCCTAGATAATTTTCACAGCTAAATTTATGAGTAACAGCTTTCAAATTTGTCACTTTTTCTTTTAATGAAAACCCCAAGTTCAGGCTTTTGTACAGGGCAGTGTTTCTCAACTGGAAAGTGGAATGTAGTGTGTCATAGCAGTAGTGACAAAATAATGCCGCCTCATGTGTGCAGTCTAGGCAAAGGGAAAATGCCATTAATATTTAGCTTACTTAATGCATTCAAGACCTTGAGATCTGTTTAAGATCTCACCTGCGGAGAGATCTTAAACAGATCTCTCCGCAGGTGACTAGTCTCCAGACACTGCAATTTTCAAAAATGAAGCCTGTCTTGGTAAGACCGCCCTCTCGTTCCCATCACCAATCTGGTTACCATTCTCTGCACCTGTTCCAGCAGTTCTACATCCTTACTAAAGTGAAGCCTCCAGACCTGACCTATATACAGTAATCAAGATGCGGTCTAACCATGGCCTTGTATAATGGGATAATCACCTCCTTATAAAGTTTTTATATATCATTGACAAAACTCCATGAGCTGTCCTGAATCCAGAGTAACTTATCAACTGCGAAGTATTAACATTTGGATATAGGAAACAATTCCCTATACCCAAATGTTACAGGTGTATGACGTTTGGGCACACTTCTCATACCAGTTCTCAAAAAAGGGAGCACACGTAGCCACTGAGCAGTAAAGGGACATAACTATTTACGAGTAGTAGAAAAAAAGGGACTTTCAATGGGTAGGAAATTTGCAAAAAGACACCGGATGCCAAATGTGCAAATTGTAAATCTGCTGAGCTAGCCTTCAACCATTCAACGAGGGACGCTTAGTGCCCAATCTACATGAAGGCATTTAAACAACTAAAGCAGAAAATAAATAACGGACATAACTTGTAATCAGAATCAGTACCAGGCCTTGAAGTTCCTTTAAGGGCAGGTATGCGAGCTCTGTGCTCGTGCAGTAGTTGATCAGCTAAAACTAGTCATGGAAGGACGTCAAATAGAATATATTGCATGTATCTAGGAGCCCTACACCCATGGTGGTAGGGTTCAGGGATAGCCTACAATTACAGAATTATTGAAATCACCATGGACACTACGTGGGCAGTAATATTCTAATATTCTAACAACCAGACTCCGTACAGAACACGGACTTTCAATGGGTAGGACCTAGAGGACTTCATAGCCACAACACCACTCCGAATGTTAAACAAGCCACACAATCTGCCAACATTCAGCAGCACGTTGCATGAAAGTGTGATTGGCATTACTATGGCAACACAAGCCATAGCTTACAAATTTATTAACCGGCAAGTGCAGAAGGCCTGGGCTATGTCCGACCACCGTGTCATTACCTTTCAAATGATCAGATCCCATCCCCAATATATGATATCTTCAGATACAATATTAGAAAAGGAAACTGGCAGAGATATCAAGAAACCCTAAGATCCCTCCTATCAGGGACATTCCCAGAAGAAATTAACCAGATCCATTCAAATGAACAAGCCTAGAAACTCTCAGATACTATTATCCACGCAGCAAATATCTCCAAATATCCCTTGGTTCTTTCTTCCTATGAAACAAACAAGATCTTATGCAGTTCCCTTGTGGTGCCCTAATCTGGATATTCTCCGCGGCAAAAAAGTCAACCAGGCGAGGAAGCACATCCAGAGATCCAGAGTAAACTGGCCACCAGCACAGGTAAATTCCAGACAGGAAACTTACCGAAACTTGAGAAATCAATACACAAGCCTTATAAAGCAGAAAAGAGGAAATCCTGGCAAGTGCGTGTTGGTACCACTAGTAATGCCGATCCATAGGAGTGTGGTTTACCGTATTGTTACCAACAAGCTGCCAAAAGGTGATGTGGTAAACATCACAAACACCGAGGCTGGCCAGACTAATATTGCTGACTGTTTCCACCTGGGAGGAAACAGTCAGCAATATTCTCGATGCACTGTTTCCAGTAAATGACAACCCTATTACACAAGACCAGTCAACTATATGCACTGAAAACAACAGCTAACAAATTCTGGAGACTGAGACCCCATTCGCCATGGAGGAACTATCCATAGCACTACATAAAACCAAAAGCAATAAATGTCCAGTTAACGATCTCATTCAAATAGAAATGGTAAAAGAACTAGCCAGAAAGCTATCTGCACCACTTATTGCAACTGTACAATAACTGTTTACCAAAGGGTATCTTCCCCACATCCTGGAAACATGTTAACATAAGATTAATACTCAAAAATCCAGAAAAACCCAACAGATCCAAAATCATACAGGCCTATTGCCTTGTTACCAGTTTTAGGCAAAGTAATGGAGATGCTGATACTACTCAGGTTACAGACTAACTACCTCAATACAAATTTATTTTTATTTTTATTTTATTAATAACAAGATACACAACAGGTAACCATAGTGTATCTGAGATCAGATCAATAAACATAATAACAATAATATGAAATCCAACAGGACGATAAACATTGATATAGATTCAAACAATAAAAGCATATGTACAAAAGAGGATTGTATTAAGTTAAGTTACCGGTAAAACAAGTAATAATTAATCCGTTAGGGAATAGAAAAATAATATAACAAATAAAAATCTACAATAAGTAGATGCGAGCTAGTCACTTTGCGGTTTAAGTGAAGAGGCAAACTTGTGGATGGAGTACAATCAAACAGTTTGGATTTAAACAGGGATGCTCCAAAAAGGATGCTGCCATGGACTAACTAGTCAAAACAGCACATACAACATAGGAAAAATATGTACTGGCTATATCCATCGATTTTGCAGGAGTCTTCGATGCATTGTGGTGGCCCAGAATACTTCGCAGACTGCAATGTACTGGAACACCACAAAACCTATACCTGTCTATCCATGAGATAGTCTTAGACAGGTCTCAGTCAACACAAGATATCAGTGCATCACCAGACGAATGACAAACGAGTGCCCCCCAAGTTTCAGTGCTCGGTCCTGTTTCTGGAACCTGGCACTGCACGAATTCGTGGGAGTGGATATTGGCCCAACTGACAGAGTTGCCTTCGCTGACGTCCCTGCTTGTTCAGGCCAACAGCATGCCAATTTAGCAATCGATACCCTCCAGCAATGGGCAAGTATGCACAAAATAGAAATATTCAGCAGCAAAACTAAATAAATTCTGTTAAAAGGTAAGTTGAATAGACGTCCACAGATCAAAATAGCAGATAAAAAAAATGGCCCTAGTAAAAGAAATTAAATATTTATGTATAATATTTGATAATACGCTAACTTTCCATCCCCTCTTGTGCACTTGGCCAAAAAAGTAAAATTATGCTGGGGAAAATTATGCGAACACTGGGGAACGCAAGCATTAGTGGAAATATCAGAAGACGGACCGCCATCTACCATCACCCACAGTGAACGGTCAGAGAGAAAACTAGATAACCAATTGCAAGAAAGAGTCGGCGGCCATAAGATGGAAGCCTGTTTAGAAGACCTTAATGCCAAACACGATAAAAAGCCTTAGAAATGTCAAGAGCAATTGCTTGAGTTTCACTTGCTCTATTAAGTTTCAGATGCTCCAGGTATTTGCTAAAGAAGTATTTGACCTAAGGAAAAATATGATTCCAGTGATACGAGGTTGATAAAATTCATCTGGCTGGAGGCACCGAAGTGTTTTTATGCTGCCGTTCTTACTGGCTGCACAACTGGAAGATCTACCGTTTTCATGATCTCTCTCTCTTCCCCCCCCCCCTTGGTTTTTCCCTTTTCACTTTTTGATATATATATGTACGTATGTTTTCGAATATATGCTAAAAACCAATATATACATATTTAGTATATATATATATATATTTTTTTTTTTATTTACTTTTTTTTATTATTAATATTTTTTTGTTATCTTAGTTAATTATTTTTATTCATTTCTTTCTCTTCCTTTCGGGTTTTTTTTTTTCCCCTCTGGAGTGGGCCCCAGAGAAGGGGAAAAAAAAATTTTTTTTATTATTTTTTTTATTTTTTTTATTTTTTTATTTTTTTTGTCTCATACTCTGAGACCATAGGTGTCCCATCTACTGGAACTGGCCCACCTTCCCGTGGTGTGGACGAGTACCCAGAATCATCTGTCCAGGTGACTGATGCTTCTGGGTAGCCAAGCGGTCAGAACATAACAACAGAACACACACATAATACACACAAACCGACGTCACACACATCTGGCCCATTTGTAGTGATACTGTTCTTCACAGAGATACGAGGCGGAGTTGAACTCACGTTCTAGGAGCCGCCCCTTACATAAACACATGTCCACATGTTCACTTGCTCTATTTTATTGCGTTACAGTTCTATATCACTGATTATTTGGAATCTGTTTTTTAATGCCATATCTTTGGTTTTGTTCTTAGATGGGATGTAGTGTGCCGGTAACACCAATCTCTTTGTAACATCATTCAATATTTGTAATGCCTCTTATGTTTCTGTGCAAAATTCTGATCGTCTGAAAAACAATAGAATAATTCCACATTTTGCTCAATTTTAACCCCAGTTTACTGATTCCCGTTTCATTCGTCACTATTTCATTGATTTAAACATCAAAGGGTATGGATGACAAGAAGCATCCTTAGCTTAATCAGGGATGCCGTTTATTTAATTAATACGCTAAATGTACACTGCGAAATATACACTGAACTGATCCCAGATGCCATCTTTACCTGGGAGAGTTTGACAATAATCAACTCTCTACGTAAATAACGTTAACCTTGGGTATGATAAAGACTACCAGGGATTCAAGAGTACAAACGGATCGAGAACTGGTCAAGTATATTTACACTAAGCACCACTCATGGGTAAATAACGAGCATACTGTAACTGTAAATTGCGTACAGTATATCCTAAGATCTGTCTGCAGGATGAAAAATCAGTTTCCGAAAACGCGCCATACAACCTCGACTTAAGTTAACAATGTGTGAAAGAAGCCAAAAAAGATCTTCGCGTGCAGACAGGAATCGAATCAATAGCTTTACAATAGAATACAAAAAAAAAAAAAAGCAAAGGAAGCGACTGTGACATCGGTAAGAGCCGACAAAACATTTCTTAAAATAAGGAACTAAATACGACGAATTAATAAAATGTTAATAATAATTAAACCAAGTGATATATTTAAGTGAATTTTATTGCGTAAAAAGTATTCTCTCAACAAAGTAAATATGGTGAATTTAATGGCAGCATTTTACTGAGAGTAAATAATATGCAGTAATAGCAATGTACATATTTAAGAAGTGAGGCAAAAAATTTAACTGAATCCAATTTATTAACCTAGAAACCAGTAATACTTCACCTTAGCTAAATTCTAATGCAGTGATTTGAGTTCACATAAATTAAGTGTAATGCAAAGATAATCGACTCAAATGGAGGAGCTGATCTCTGGTATGACTAAATGTGCATACACCCAAAGGATGTCTGCACATTTAGCCAATTATTACAATTCCAATTGTAGTTATTAAAATACAGTTCATTATACTGTACTGTATTTTAATAACTATAATTGGAAAGAGTTATCCACCGGCATGGCTGCCCACGATGTATATATAACGCACTGTGAGAGACATCTTTAGTAAGTTTTTTTATTGCAGTCAACAAATTCAAATTTTCTACTTTGTCGACATTATCCTCATTTTGTGAATCAGGATTCTAAGAATCCTGAATCACAAAACATGGGGGGGAGCGATGAGGATTCACTGGAATATAAATTAATTAGTCGTCCGGAATTAATAAACTTATTAATTACTTTATTAATAAAATTAATTACTCCAAAGGAGTAATTAATAATAATTCCGGACTTACGAATAAAATACAACCTTAATTTAATGGTCGCAGCTCTAGTCCCAAAACGTTTTATGTTCTTAACAAGCAAATTATTTCTAAAATATTATTAAAAATTCAGAATGAGCAAAAACGAACGAAATTTAGAAAGAAAAAAAAAAGCGTTACACAAAATAAAAGAAAGTGTTCATAATACAGAGAGCGAAACCTTTCATTCAGTAAATGGGTACCTGTGACTGATACTTTTAGCGCGATATAAGATCTACAGTTCTTGGCAAGGGACAATCTAACAGAGATGTGAAGGGACCAAGTTAATACTTACTGGCGAAACAACCAGCTATGTCTAAATACGCATCAATGTATATTATTATCATAATTCACATGGGCGCTATAATAATAACGCTTTCTGATTAAAAAAAATTAAAAATATGCAACCAGAAAAGCGTAAAATATGCAGAAAATGTGAAAATATGGCATTTAAAAAAGCATCAAAATATGTCACTGCAATTTTATTTTGGCGTTAAATTTTGTCTGTCAGGACGAAGAGACTTAAATTATAAACTAAAATGAGGCGACATCTGATTGTTTTACACCGAAAGTTTGAAGGTTATTTAGCTGTGAGTGAATTGAAAACCTTATTCGGGTTTGAATTAATCGTGGTTTGAGATCTATATGTCATTACTTAATAGTACCTTGGGCTCGAATAGAGAATATAAGAATATGGATGACGTTCTTGTATTCTCTGTTTTATAAACTCCTCTGAACCTATGTGGTCGTCCCGGAGTACAAACATATTTCCACCCCCCCCCCCCCAATACATTGTCTATAACCGTTTCTCTGATATCATACGGAGCAGGATTCAAATTAACAGTTCGTAAATTATTGCACGTGACCAGTGGAAAGCTGTACTATGAAAGGCGCAACGCGAATTAATATTCTAAATGCCATCGATAGTTACTGAAATTTCTAAACATCTTTTCACTCAGAGCATTTTAAGGGAGATGAAGGGTTTTTATGCAGTGAGGTACTGAGCGTTATCCATTTAACAAAACGTAAAAATGAACATATGCATACGCGCCAAACTGCACTGAAACTTATATCGTTCTATATATCTGGGGCATAACGCCCCAACCTAATAATGCCAGAATTCCAGGGAAGACGCAGCTCTTCTTTAACCCATGCATTGTACTAAGTATTGTAGGTTTTAATACCTTTGGTGCTCGGGGCTTTCATTATAAAAAAAAAAAAAAAAATGTTCTCTTGTGAAAATGGCAGTGGAGCCTTCTATATCTTTCCAAAACTATTTGTTGAGAACGTTGTCCTTCTCCATTTCTATCTCTGTTACTTGTACATTCTGATGGTTCTGTTACATCTTCATCAATAGGTAGAGTTAATTTATCAGCGGATGAATAAATAAATAAAAATAAATAAAATAAATCTTCACCTCCAACCATACCGAACACATCCCAATCAAGGTCTCCCTTGGTTTTCTGACAGACAGAAATTGGAAGTATCTCGATTAAAAAAAAAAAAATCCAGGTCCTGGTGTCATTGCGCCACTTATTCTTATAACCTGTTATCCAGAATTAACTACCATTTTGTACCACCTCTTTAGACTTTATTTTCACTGCTGCTACCCATATACAGTCAATTCCTCCCTTCTAATTAGTGTGCTACTGCAATTAACTCAACTCTTTCCAAAGTAATGGAAAAACTATCTTATATATCAAATCGTACCCTATCTCAAACATTTCATCTGATAAATGATCACAAATATATATATATATTATTCTTAAAGTGTCGATCCACTGGTGATATCTTTCCCTGTTTCTTAGATAAAATGTTGAAATGTAAAATAATACTGCCTGATGTCCTAAATTTATTTGTTCTTTTCATGTAGCTGCTAAAAAATAACAGGCAAAAAAATTCATTCTGCTTGCTTCAGTTATATTACTGATTCAAGTTATACTCGTACATCGCTTTATGCGGATTCGTTAAAAGGTGTATACCGTTAAAAACTCAGATGTAATCCAATATGATTCAATTAAGCAAGTATAACAATTAAGAAGGTTAATGATACTGTTTTTCTGAATAAGAATGAACAGTAGTGAAAGCTGTGGCCCAATGTTACAAAAGATTTCTTTGTATTTGAAGAGAGCGTGCCAGCAGTCATTAGTGACATCACAATTTGGCATCTATTTAGAACAAGCGAGAGAAATTCCATCAGGATCCGGGGACTTTTTTTTTGGAATCAAGATGTCGAATCTGAAGAGGACACCGTGGAGGACGTAAAAGAGCTGCTGCAGCTTCAGTCACATGGAACAACACTGCCAAACGAAGAAACTCGACCTGCAGCATCATGATCACACACAGGAGAGTAAGAGGACAGGTGATGAATAGGGCACAGATGAAGTCGTAGTAACCAAAGTGCTTCAGGAAGAATGAGTCCTAATAAATTCAAGCACGGATCTTTTTCAGCAGAATTACAAGGACTGGAATAAACTTCGCACTAGCATCTCTGCTATTGGGAAGATTATCAACCAAGGTACTGCTTGCTGTGAATTAATTTTACACAACCAGAAGGGAAAGGTGAGGCAACTCATGCCTGACACCTTCATCAAGAGGCCATCTTCCACACAGCTACAACTAAAAAAAAATTCACGTACGGAGGGCAAATAGCAATTACTTACATGTTACTAAACATTATTATAAAGAGTTAGTATTTTTATTATTCATTTAATTTTTTTATGGTTAACAACGTATTTAAGTTAATATTTCACTTCACTTTTTGCATCATTTGACACAATGTATTTATGATCTCGTTTTGCGCTAATTTCACTTAGCGCAAACTTGTCAGAAACCTATCTATCAGACAAATAAAGATATTATCCCTATAAATTCTCTCCAATTCCTAGATTAACACAAGTGATAATCCAGAAATCGGTTTATTCAACAGTTACTGCAACTTGAGATAAATGCATTTACAGACATGATAAACTCACCTATCTCAGTAACTAATACTTTCCATCTTATCGTGTTCCTTCTTTTCCCCAGTTATACATCTATCCACTACTAGGAGGGCAGACAGAAAATTAATACATTTCAGTCATTGCTGGGTAGCACAGCAAGTTCCAACTAAGTTCTCCATATTTCTAGTTAGTAAAAGAAAAACGGCGATTCTGGTGGTTGTTCATTTACAAGTTACATTGTTTTAAATGTAAGTATATTTGAACACTCAACCCAACGTGCAGTTATTGCGCCTAACTGTCGAAAATGTTATAGTAGTAGTGGAGGCATGTGATGCAAGAAACCAAGCGTATGAGCTTATGCAGCATCAGCCAAAAAAAAAAAAAAAAAAAAAAACAATTCCCTCTAAATTTGTCCAGTTCCTCCTTAAATTTATTTAACCTATCAACTTCCACAACAACAGATGGAAGTTTGTTCCAGCAATTAACCACCCGCTGGCCAAAGGCAAATTTCCGCACATCTATTCTACATCTGTCCTTCCTCAATTTAAATTTATGCCCACTTAGGTTCGTAATCTGAACAAGTAGAAGAATCCCATCAGAATTCAGCGTGCTCAATCCATTCAAGGCCTTATGCACCTCAATCAGATCACCACGCAGGTGCCTAGTTTCCAGCTGCTGCAATTTGCAGAACTTTAGCCTCTCTTGGTAAGAGGATCCCTTCATTCCTCTCATCAATCTTATTGCCCTTCTCTGTACACGCTCAAGCAAATCTACATCCTTCCTAAAATGAGACCTCTCTTGGTAATTCCCCTCACCAATTTTGTTGCCCTTCTCTGTACACGCTCAAGCAAATCTACATCCTTCCTAAAATGAGGCCTCCAGACCTGTACGCAGTACTCATGGCGTAGCCTGACCATTGCCTTATACAGAGGGACAATCACCTCCTTTTCTCTGCTAACAAAATTCCTGTATATCATTGATAACACCGATGACCTGCCCTGACAGCCTGTCTGCATTGCTCAGAAAACATATCTGACTGCACAATTACTCTGAGGTCTTTTTCATTTTCTAGCTCCTTAAGTGTAGTACCACACAGTTGGTACGTTTCTCTGGGGTTACTTCTACCCATATGCAGTACTTTGCATTTTTGAATGTTAAACTTCAGTTGCCGCTTCTCAGCCCATCTGCCCAAATTTTCTAGATCCTGTTGCAGTAACACACTGCCATTACTGTTATTAATAACCCTGCCAACCTTTGTATCATCTGCGATACTTCGATACTAAGCCTGATATACCTTCATCAATATCATTGATAAATATACAAAACAACAGTGGACCCAACACCGAACCCTGTGGGACTCCACTAATAACATTAGTCCACGAAGAGCAGATCCCATTAATTACCACCCTCTGTCTTCTCCCACTCAACCATCCTTTTATCCATTGTAGCAACTTACGCTTAATACCATTCTGCTCCAATTTGTACAGTAGTCTTCCATGCGCAACAGTGTCAAAAGCTTTCCTGAAATCCAAGTATATGATATCAAAATTATTTTTTGCATCCAGTTCATTTTTAACCACATCATAATAACCAATCAAATTTGTCAGACAAGACTTTCCCTTAACAAACCCACGCTGTGTCTGAATTAATGCTGAAGTCTTGTCTAGATGATCCTGCATTGCAGGATCATCTAGACAAGCTATGTAAAAGGATACAACTATGTATAAGGATGATTTCATCCTTATGCTATTAGTAAATCAATAAGAGGAGTTTACCTCAATATAGTACGTGGAACACTTCCGTATGATACCCTCCAGAAATTAAAACGGAAAAAACGAAAAAATCGACAACTTACCGGTACATTAAAGTAAAATATAAATAATTAAAGCAAAATATAAATAATTAAATAATCAATTTAACACAATTCAAAATCAATTCAAAACAATTAAAATTCAAAGTAACGCAATTAAAAGAATCTAACGAAAATATTCAAAACGATTTTCCTTCCTGAAGCTGACAATGCTTTTCGACCGACTGTCGTGATCACAGGAATGAAAATTACCGAATCAGGCTAAACCTGCAACTTAAATAGTGATTATATGTCTTCGCGCATGCGCGTAAAGGTCCACGCATCGGAGATCAAATATGGCCGCCGAACATTAACAGAATTCTCGTGTAATTTAATTTCAACGGTTTCTGCAATTAATAGTCGCGTATAATTACGTTGAACGTTAAGTATTTTGGCCTCGTTAAATAAAAAAGTATGTTTTTCGTTAATGGCATGAAAGGCTAATTCTGACGCTGCTGAACGAGAAGCACGAACTGAGGCTTCGTGTTGATTTACACGAATATTAAGAGAAAACCGCGTCGAACCCTGGTAAGACGAGTCGCAATCACCGCAAGAAATGTTGTATACTAGATCATTAATTTGTGTTGCTAACGCGGAAAGAACCGAGCGATTGTTCAGTATAGTGTAACTTCCGTATAGGCCTAGCTATAATTTTAAATTCGGTATCTTTAAAGAATCTGTTAAGCTGTTTGTGCCACTGTTCAACATATGGGACAGAAATAAAGTATTTTTTGATATTACTATTGTTGATTGGTGCAGTATTTTGTATCCTATCCTTAGCTTGTACCCTAATTCGATTTATTGTGTTAATGGGATAACCCCTGTTCAAGAATCTGCTAGTTAATATTTGTATTTCTGAGTCCAAAGCAGAATCCGTCGTTGAATATTTATAGGCATTTAGAAATTGATTAAAGATAATCGATCTTTTGTAGGTGAACGGGTGGTAGCTATTATAATGTAGAAGCATACCGGTGTTTGTGGGTTTTCGATAGATGCTAAATTGTATTTTGTTCGAGTCCCGGGTAAGCGTGAAATTTAGAAAGTTTAATGACTTAGTATCCGTATCTTCCCTTTCCAATGTAAATTTGAGTCTAGAATGAATATTATTAAACGAATGTAAAATGTCTTGGATAGTACTACTATCGATAATAACTAGAATATCGTCTAAATACCTCCCATAGTATGTGATACGGGGACGAAAAGGTGTCAAATGTATCTGCTCAATCGTTGAGAGATAGATCTCTGACATTAAGCCACTCAGGCTCAAACCCATTGGTAATCCAAAAATTTGTTTGTACACCTTGTCTCGAAAGGTGATGTAGTTAGCCTCAACTAATAGTTTAATTAAGTGAAAAATTTCCTTAATAGGCAGCTTCGTATAATTAATCGGTGTCGAGTTTTTATTTAACATATCCCAAATAATATCTAATGTGTATTCAACGTTTACATTCGTATATAATGAGGTAACATCTAATGAGAATAAATTGTCATTGTCGCCGAGTCTACAGTCTTTAAGATTATTAAATAATGTATCGTAATTCTTAATCCCAAATTGTATAACCTGTCTAAAAGGTTTTATAATGTTATATACATGTGTGGCTAAGGCTGAAAATGCCGAGTTCCTGTAGGAAACAATAGGTCGAATCGGAAATCCAGGCTTGTGTAATTTTACCTGACCAAAAAGTGCAGGAATATTGTATGTTCTGGACTTCAATTCCTTCAACTAACCATAGTAATGTAGTCGTTTTTACGGTATGTGGTTAACGTTTTATTGTATTGATTTACCAAATTGGTAAACAGTGTCGGGTCCACTTCACGATAAGTGGATGTATCAGACACAACTGAATCTAACTTATTAATATGATCATGTTTATCTAGTATTACCACTGTATCTCCTTTATCTGCCCTCTGTATAATAATGTCCTTATTTTCTCGAAGTTCTGGTAAAACTGAACTGTCATGTGTTTTCAATTTAGGAAGTCGCGTTTCTTTTATGTTATTCACTACCTGGTTAACTTGTTGCATAAATACATCTTTTTGTGGAACACTACGAAGTCCAAATTCAATATCAATTACGCATTGTTTTTTTGGCAGCTTTCGAGGTGGTAAATTATAATTTAATCCTTTGGATAAAAATGAAATCTGGTCCTGCGATATTATATATAATGCGTGCGATTCGTATATAATGTTACCTCATTATATACGAATGTAAACGTCTGCTAGTTAATATTCAACGACGGATTCTGCTTTGGACTCAGAAATACAAATATTAACTAGCAGATTCTTGAACAGGGGTTATCCCATTAACACAATAAATCGAATTAGGGTACAAGACAATCAACAATAGTAATATCAAAAAATACTTTATTTCTGTCCCATATGTTGAACAGTGGCACAAACAGCTTAACAGATTCTTTAAAGATACCGAATTTAAAATTATAGCTAGGCCTATACGGAAGTTACACTCTATACTGAACAATCGCTCGGTTCTTTCCGCGTTCGCAACACAAATTAATGATCTAGTATTCATTTTTTGCGGTGATTGCGACTCGTCTTACCAGGGTTCGACGCGGTTTTCTCTTAATATTCGTGTAAATCAACACGAAGCCTCAGTTCGTGCTTCTCGTCAGAAGCGTCAGAATTAGCCTTTCATGCCATTAACGAAAAACATACTTTTTTTATTTAACGAGGCCAAAATACTTAACGTTCAACGTAATTATACGCGACTATTAATTGCAGAAACCGTTGAAATTAAATTACACGAGAATTCTATTAATGTTCGGCGGCCATATTTGATCTCCGATGCGTGGACCTTTACGCGCATGCGAGAAGACATATAATCACTATTTAAGTTGCAGGTTTAGCCTGATTCGGTAATTTTCATTCCTGTGATCACGACAGTCGGTCGAAAAGCATTGTCAGCTTCAGGAAGGAAAATCGTTTTGAATATTTTCGTTAGATTCTTTTAATTGCGTTAATTTGAATTTTAATTGTTTTGAATTGATTTTGAATTGTGTTAAATTGATTATTTAATTATTTATATTTTACTTTAATTATTTATATTTTACTTTAATGTACCGGTAAGTTGTCGATTTTTTCGTTTTTTCCGTTTTAATTTCTGGAGGGTATCATACGGAAGTGTTCCACGTACTATATATATATTTTTTTTTTTTTTTATGAAAACCCCAAACACGAAAGGTGTCAAAACCTATAGTACTTAGTACCGTGCATGGGTTGAAGGAGAAGTATGGGGGGAGGGGGATGCCAGAAACTTTGCTCTAGAGACTAAACATGGGTTTCACCACTTCAAGCCTCCAATAAGCAAAGTGGTGGTATTTCACCGGTTGATGAAAGTCATCTACCACCTGGAATGAGGTAAACTCCTCTTATTGATTTACTAATATTGTTATCAACGTAGAACATATTGAGTATTACAGCTCTGATTCATACTATCCTTATGCTATGTATAAGGATGAAATTGTTGACGCCAGCACTGTTCGTCAGTGTGTTTTACAAGTCAAAAGTAGTGATCACAGTTGAAGCTGATGACCGGTAATGCCGACTAATAAACGGCATAAATAAAAAAAGTAAATGAATTTGTTTGTGATGATCGTCGATTACACACACACACACATCTGCAGCTTTAGGGATTTCTTAGAAGTTTGCCAACTTTTGTCTCATTCGAATGCGAAAATGCCGCATTTTAAAATGCTATCGTGACTAGGAATGAATTCTGGATTCGCCACTATAATTCATCATATCAACCATAAAGACAGTTGAAGGAATTTTGTCATAAAACATTTTAACGTCCAAAATTATTCAAACACCAAACATTAATCAGCAAAGTGATATTGATTGTTTTGAGACTGTCAGAATGTTATTCACACCGTATTTTTAGAAAAAATTTATTTAAAAGGGGGGGGAGAGAACCACAATCAATTCAGTCGGATAACGTACTGAAACATTGGACAAGCCAAAAAAAAAAAAAAAAATTCAAACAAATAAGAGCTGGCAATGCAACAATGTTGCTTCAATACGATGCAGCCATACAACCTAGACAATTTTGTAGCTGTAATTTTAAGGTGTTCCACATCCCCCCCTACTGACCAGATTTTGCTCCGAGAGCTTTTTTTCTTCCCAAAGCTTAAAAAACATCACGAAGCATCAGATATGACTCCGATAAAGATATGACTTCGATAAAGACATGAACACATTTGTAAAGAAATGGCTGGCCTCTCAGCCGAAAGAGTTTTACTTGAACGGCATACAGAAACTTGATGGCGATACAAAAGGAGTTATGTGGAGCCTATGTACAAAACTGACACATCAACAGGACGGAACTTCTCACTTTGATGCTCAAAGTGACGAGTTCTATTCAAGAGGTCTAAAAAAACTTATCCTCCACAGATGGAAAAATTAGTACCTCCAGAAGGCAGTACGTACAGAAGGATTAAATTGCCAGCTAAGTTTCAAATCCCTAACTCAAGCACTTCTAGGTGAGAGTAAATACTTATTGACCGCCCTCTTGTATTATGCATTTATTCTCGTTCTTCTTATAATACAAATAAATAATCTTTATTTGTCCTACCATACTAAACAAAGTGTTATAATGGTCAGTGACAAATTCCCTTCACGGCAGTAAATTCCAAGGGATAATGTTCAGGGAAGGTAATCCCAATTTTATAATTAAAAAGAGAATTGCTGAGGAATCATTTGGTCAAAATCCGTACCTTTTTCATTTAAACTGATTACTTTTCGCAGGATAATATATAAGTTATTGAGCTACAGGCTTAAATCCTATCATGTATGCGGATAACTGTAATTAAACTAATTAATTCTACGCACGTTGAATATTCGTTACGTCAAACTGCACCTTCATGTATACAGGATAAGCTCGCTTTCTCTTTGTTCCACTGGTTTAATTGATGGATCACTCTACTGTATACGTACATTGTCAGTATTTGTTCTCCGCACATTTACATCTCTTGCGCAAAATATTTTTGTCACTTGTGTTAAACGTTAATTTACTGTCTCATTTTATTAGTTTGTAATAAGTTTTATACATTGTTATTGGAGTTATCTTTTTAATGTGCGTGTTTCTCTCTCTCTCTTTTTTTTTTTTTTTTTTTTTTAATTAAATAGCGAAAATTATCGGAAGTACCGGGCATTGACGGTTAAATTCAACATACGAGTATGATCAAAATACTCGTATTTTGATCATACTCGGCTGGCGCTCAGAAGCGTGCAGTTTTGGATAGTGCTCTGATCTATCGATTGTTTGGATGAATATTTTAAATAATTTAAAAATTATTCTAAAATAAAAAATAAAAACCCTTCTGGGCAAAATAGTTGCATCGCATTGAAACAATTTTTTTATGAAAAACTGATCAGAAAAATTTCTGGATCGCTGCCTACTTGTATTGATCCCGTACCTTGAGAAGTAAAAACTTTGGATCTAAACATAGCCTCCGATCTCACCCTGTATGAAAGCGGTCAGGCCAATTTTGGTTGTGCTGGCTCGTATAAACGTCGAAGCAGATATAGAACAGATAGCTTAACTTCTTTATATTAATATTAGATATATATGCGCATA
The DNA here is from genome assembly GCF_048544385.1 of Mastigoproctus giganteus. NCBI lineage: Eukaryota > Metazoa > Arthropoda > Arachnida > Uropygi > Thelyphonidae > Mastigoproctus > Mastigoproctus giganteus. Next base: position 207,063,393 of record NC_143578.1, on the reverse strand, counting down.
AAAGTATATCAATCGGCGCCTTTTTACGCTTACGAAAAGGTACACATCTTGTCACAAATATCAAAACAAAAAAAGTGAGTACCATCAACATTACTGATATTTAACTAATACGTCGGGATCACTGATTTCTGAGCTACACCTTAGATACTGATTACAAGGTAAAATAATGACAGTCAGTTTTTATTAACTAGCATCGGAGGCATCGGCAAGATTTTTTCTAGTCGAAATGGAAATATGCAGCTGAGATTCAGGTAAGTGTGGTGAACAAACCGAAAATCAAGGAATTGTCGTTTATATTCCAAATAGAAGTCAGATGGTGCCTGGAACCAATCAGGAGAAGGCAAGGAGAGGTGTGTGTGTGTGTGTGTGTGTGTGTGTATGTGTGTATATATATATAATTTTATAGAATAATAGTGGAGAAGCTATTGGTATATGCGGGGGGGAAGAAATTAAGATTTAGATAAGCAGAATTACGATAACATGAAATATGGATCAGGGTCACTGCTAACGTAAAAAGTACCCTACAACCATAATGTATATATATGAAATATATATTCCAATATAATGAAATATTGGAATAGATGTAAAAGGTATGTCAGATTAGATTAATCATTACATCAGTCTATAATCTAATTACTACTGTAAGAGTATAAAACATTGGCATAAAAATACTCAGCGGGCCATAAGGCCAGAAGAACCTATAAAGACTAAGGTAGCCTGTTTTGGTTTACATTACTATACCCTAAAAATAAACATATAATTAGCAATAGAATAAAAATATAAAATAAAATAAAATAATGATTATGCGGCTAATTATTGATAATCGGATACATTAAATGGCACTTTTACGAGGGCTAACACCATTCAATATATCCCACCAATAATTAGAAAGGATATCTGTTTCTGATTGTTATCTGCCTGTTTAACTAAGTCCAAATAATAAACATAAAGGCAATATAGGCTAAACTTTAAATTTAACAGCAAACAGGCAAGATAACAGCTAGCTCGACAGATAGCTTTGAAACGAATATACAAAATATAATACAGAAAAAGAGGGCCAAACATAATTTTCACTTCAGTTGTGGTGTTTTTTATTTATTTTATACATGTGCAAAAGAAAGCTTATGCTGACATAAGGAGAAAAGAGGTAAATTGAGGTGGTATTATTATTGTACTTATTCTTACCTCCTTTTCTTTTCTTTCCTTTTTTTTTTCTTTTTTACCCCAAACTATAATGTGTTATCCGAAATAATACATAATTACCGGCTAAGTATATTTTAAATATTGCGTTGTTAAAGTAAATAAAACACGGACAGCAATTACTCAAATCAATTCATAAAAAAATTAAAATGGGTTTCCTTGAGAACCACGGAATCTCCCAAATACGATATGACCACATAACACAACGAACACCATGACTACATACTCTCCGTAATACAAACGGAATGCATGACACATCTAGATCCTATCATGATTTCATGAGCCAGAGACGGATTTTTAAAGCGTATGATGTAAAGTACAAATGTTCGACGAAGGGGAAAAAAAAGCAAAGGCAAATGACATCTGCCTAGTGACATAATCTTGCAGCAACGCTATTTTACTTGCAGAGTTCACTGTACCGTTTTAAAATAAGTATCTAAATATACGGTCGATGATTAAGTACGTCTTACACCTTAGTCTAATTATGGAGAGTTGCGCTTTTCTTGGTAGAGTGAATCCACTGATCACAATTAGCACCAAGTTCGATTTATTTCTGTCTGAAAATTTATTTCGACTACCTTATCCGAAGTTTGAAAGCATGCCATTGTTGCTGACGAGTAATAGGCTGTACTGAAAAATGTTATAGTAGAATATTCAAGATCTAGAATATCCGTGGTGAATATTTCGACAAAACTATTTCAGAGGAGTAAAGGTTAATATCGAAGTAATTACAGAAGCCTTTCCCTCAGCTCCCTTCGACGGACTTGGGTAAAATTGCAATTTGATAATTTTTTTTATATGTAAAACTACATATAACTACATCGTCCTTTAAAAAAAATTAAAATAATTTCAAAAAAATTATCTGGAACTGAAAACTGCTACGTAAAATTATCTGTCTATGAGAAAAAACGCCAAGTTCTTGATATTCTAGCCCTGAGATTTGTTGATTGTGGTGACAAAAGCTAAGAAACTGTCTTCTCTTCAGAATAAACGGCACGGCACGCTAGTTTCACTGGGAGCTAAATCAATTATCGGCATTTGAAAATAGGTCGGATTTTTTTTTTTTTTTTTCCCTCAATTTTACTGCTAAATAAAGCCTATTGCAAAAAGAATCAGATCAAAAGTTTGTTTAGCTTTTGATTTATTCAAGTTCAAAGAGTGTTCTGGACGGAGGAACATAAGCAAATTATTACATAGATATTTTGACTAATTTATAAGCATCACACTAGTGCCTTTTCATTAGAGCCACCATAACAACAAAGCTTCAAAATGTCTTTTTGTTTGGTTATAAAATAATGAAACAAAGCAGAAATGTAATAAACTATTATTACATTTCTGTTCAAAAGAAAATGCGACTATTTGGAGAGTGCGAATAACTTAACCTTACATAGCCGAGTGGTCAGGAGCGAGAGTGCATAGCACGCGTTCCTTGAGTGGACCGGGGTTCAAGCCCGTGACTACTATATAGGATAAATATTTGTATTGACGATTTATTGTAAACTCTACTGACTTGGTTGTCGTGCCGCAGTATAAACAGAACTTTTATTTATTAACCACTGCCAATCAGACATTTCCTGAAATAAAATTGGGTTATTTAAAATGGTCTTTCGTGGTTATTTAAAACCATAAAATGAAAAAGGAGAGAATTTGTGTTTGTTATTTGGTTTTTAGGAGCATTAGCAACTAAGGCCATATCGCTCCGGGGATATGCGGTGGTCATTCCCTGACCTTTCCGCATTCTTCGTATTTGGTGGGCACGGGCTCGAACCCAGGTCTAATCAAAAAGCGTGTGCTCCACACACTGCTGCTCCTGTCCACCTGGCTACGGAGGCGCCAAGAGAGAGAGAGAGAGAGAGAGAGAGAGAGAGAGAGAGAGAGAGAGAGAGAGAGAAAGAGAGAGAGAGAGAGGTGAGCGTTTTCTGGTTAGAAGTACTATCAGATCAACAAACTCTTACCAAAAAAGATTCCGAGTTTAAAAATAAACAAACAAATAGTTAAGAAAATAGTAAACAGTAGATGACTAAATTTAAATAAATAGAATAGTCTTATGACGTTCTCAGGACTCAAAACTATATAATTTCAAGTAATGGTAATAATGTCCAGATACTATAATAAGAAAACCTTTATACTAAATGACAAATTATGACAAGCTTTTATGTAAATGAGTAGAACATACACATACATTCATTATCCTTGTTATCATCTATATTATGAAAATCAGTGTATTTACCATTTTGTATATTATATTATGACCACTGTAGACGAGTGATCAGTAAACCAGATGAGTTACGCAGCAGCTGTGATACTACTAAATATAGTAATATTCTTGAAGTCTCTATTTAGGAGGTCTGCACGGGACCTGGGTTTGAACCGGACCCTGAGCAGAGCAAAAGTGGTAACATCGGGCTCGGGTAAAATTATGTTAATAAAATGTTGTTACAAAATTTTTGGCTTCTTTCGGGTTGAAAACTGCAATATTATCAGTTAAAAAGAATTCGTTCTTTATTGAACATTTAATAATTTAAAGAAATATCATATACTGTACATGCGATACAGTACCCAGAGAGAGAGAGAGAAAATAGAATAGGCGTTAATAATCAACGTCACTCTCATCGAACATTTGTTCGATGAGATTAACGTTGAGCGAGGCACTGGAGTCGACTAGTTTTTTTTTTTCTTAGTTGTTGGCGCATCGGCTTCTGTGACCATAATGCACCTCCCAAGGTTTTTGCACTACTCTGATCCAAGCCCGAGGCGGGATTCGAACCCGCGACCTTTGGGTTGCCAGGCAGGCACTTTACCCACCCGGCTAGCCTGGTCGGCGTGGACTAGTGTCCACGCCAGTGCCCCGCTCCGTTTCCGAAGTCTGGACGCCCTTCCTCTCTAGCTGATTCAGGAAACCTGAGGACACCCTACGCGGTCTCTTGGAATCGATACCATGCCGGGTGCAAGCGGTTATCACGGACAAAGCGGCCTGATAGGTAGGTGGTCATAATGTTTTTGTTCATGAGTGTATGTTCAATTCCCTGCATCTCCCTAACCTACTGAACTGTAGTGTCCTGACCTATTGAGCATTTTCAATAGGCCAGGACACTCCCAAAATAAGTATTAGAGTTCAATGTCATGTTTTTCAAACAATCTGAGAACTTTCTTGAATCTATGGATAGTGGTATTGTCCTGGAGGGTTCTATCAGCTATAGAATAAAAGGATATCATCACAAGGTGCACATGGTCAAATAAGATATTCATCTACGTTTGGGGAACCACTTAACCACAAAGCGCAACATTTTAGTCTTCCCAACAAATGGTACTCCAAATAATTAAACAGCCACCACTAGCTTGAATCGTAGAGGTAACGTGTCCTAGACGCAAACTTGCATATGGTTTTTGCCAAACTTTCGCCTTCCGATCACTGTAGATAAGCATGAATTTTGATTCACTGGACCAAACAACTTACTGCCAATGGTAAACACCATTGTAGGTGGCACTTTCTATTAATTCACAAGATGAGAAGGTTCCGCACAGGAAAACTGCTGAAAATTTCCTGCTTATGCAGTCTGCACGCGGTGCTATAGTCGAAAGTCTCTTTAGAACATATGTTGAATTCCATCGGCAAAACATATGCCGCAACTTGTATATTTGCTATGGCAATTCGCATAAGACGTCGAAAGTCCCTGTCATCGAGTTTTACCATTCGGTCCAAGTTGTGGTTGCACTTTATCCTCATTTCCACATGAGGAATAAATCAACCACTGCCCCCACTGGTACACCAGTTAAATTCGGTGGGGCCTGTAATAATTGCCCCAAATGCGCAAGCCCAACAAACTAGGGTCCTTTGGAAAGCAGTGATATCCATGACGCTTAACGTAAATAGTAGGTTGCCACTGCATGCACACTTTTATACATTCTCTGAGCCATTTGCTGTACAAACTGCGTCATAAAGCACATGTGATGACCATTTTCGGTATACACTTTTTTTTTTTTTTTTTTAGGCACTGTATATCGTAAGTGTTGCTTTGAAAGAACAACCAAGGTCAAGCTGTGAATTAACTAGTTGTTCCAATCAAAGAGTAAATCTACATGCATACACAGAGAAAATACTCAGGTCCTTTATTCTCTCTTTCTCTCTGATCGAGTCTCTTCATGGGGACTGATAAGAGCGCCCCCCCCCCCTAAGTAAAATCTGTTATTAATGACGCCATATCAGTACTAATCCCCAGTGTGATGGATGTTTTTCTATATCTTCTATTCCCCATAATACATAAAAATTACTTATGAATTTTGCTAGTGTATAACCCAAGTTAAGTGTGGAGTTTGTCTGTTTCCCAGAATGTGTTAATTTTTATAATGCTGAATCTGTGATCCGAATATTAATTCAATTATATAAACAATTACCTATAAAAATGGACACTTTAAATCTCATAATGATTATGAAAATATTATACATCTATCTCTGTAAACTGTTCCTTTATTTAAAATGGGTCCTTTTTTGAATGAGAGTCTATACAACTACGATAACTAAACAAATAGTAGAATTTGTTAAAAATAGCACCATATGCTATTAAGTATTCTCCTTGGACCTAGAGGTAACGCGTTCATATAGGCCAACTAGACGGTTCCACTGAGCGCCAAAAACTTTACTATACATTTACGAATAGTAACCCTTGGAGTTTAGTGAAATGGACGGTTGACTCCATGGTTTGCTCAGGATGCAGCTGCTGGAAGTTACTGTAGGGTCGCTTCTCTATATAACTTAGTTGGTTCCGGATAGGTTGCATAGAACTGCCTCCGTAGCAGAGTGGTTAGGAGCGGGATGCAATAGCACACGTTCTTTGAGTAGACCGGGGTTCAAGCCCCTGACTGCTGAATACGGTGGATCTGCCAACCCGCACTGGACCAGCGTGGCAGATTATGGTCCATTTCCCTCAGCATGAATTGTTGAGGAGGCTTCCATCCTGCAGTGGGTTGATAATGGCTACACTTTACCTTTACCTTTAGGTTGCATAGCGCTAGTGTGGCTAGTCTCTTGTTTCTTGCAGTCCCAGTATTGACAGGGATTACACGCGCTACATGACCAGCCACATGGCAATAATTTGGCAAAAGTTACCAAGTTTTTTTAAAACGGATCTTAAAGCTAAATGCAATCGGTAATACTAATGCCGGATTGTTTTCTTAATATTTCAGGATTGTAAAATGATTATTTTACAAAAAGTATAAGATTTTATAACTTCCGGACTGTGAAGTGCCAGATTTTACAGTTTCCTGTTGTATTTATTATCATGTAATGTAAACAATAAACAAAGTACATATTACACGCGCTTTTTTTTACAACCTCCTAGTTGGCCATGCTGTATAGGAGTGAATCCAATTGTGAAATAAACTGATAATAATATTTCTTCGTGAGGTATGTATTCGCATCATAAGATGAAAGAAGCAACCATAACGTAAAGAGAATGCACAAAAAAGAGACAGCAAAAAAAAAAAAGAAAAGAAAATACCCCGCCAAAAAACTTAAAATTGCATACGATTTAAATCTCACCACCCACTGATTCAAATAAAAGTTCATGGCTGCATCTCTATTTCATGCTATCGCCATAATAGTTTCCTTTAATAGTCGGTTCTTTCTTGGAGTATATTTTACTCACATATTACTTAATATCCTCTAAACCAGGGGTCCCCAACCTACGGCCCGCAGGCCGGATCCGGTTCGCCAGCTGATTTCATCCGGCCCGAAAGATTTTCATCCGCCTTGTGAAATTTATTCTATAGAAATCTTTTTTGGTTGATACATATCGTATATAATGATATTTTTTAATCAAAATATAATGTAAATGCGTCCAAATATAATTTTGTAACATTGTTGCAACTCTGTGCGCTTCCACTTGGCAGCAGTGCTTCTTGCGATGTCGGAAATCCCAAAAGTGCGAGTGCCCAAGGCTATAAGTTTATAGCCTCGACTATTTCCGGAGACACGAGTTGTCAAAAAGTGAAATAGTAAAGTTAAAATAAGCGACTGTTAAAACAATTGCTAAACACTAATCTAAATATCAAGTAAGAATTAGTGAAAGAATTGTATGCAATGCGTTCTTTACAGTTTGCAATGTAAAGACGAGTACGCGTATTAATCTTTCTCCTGGTCAGCTATTCTCTTTCAGACCGTAGTCGTCGGGCCGCTGCACCGATTATCATGCGCAACAATTTATTAGTGCTATTTGTATAAATGCATATTATTTTTAATTTTATTTAACTTTGAATGAATTTTTAATTTTAAATTTTAGCGAATCAAGATGTCAAGGAAAAGAAAAATTGATTCCGAATGTTGTGTCTTCAATGAAATTTGGTCGATTAATTATTTTTTTATAAGGGACAATAACCAATGTACCAGCCTTATATGTAAGGAAGCAGTTTCTGTGTTGAAAGAATATAATTTGAAACGACATTATACGACAAAACATACCTCAACCTAGAATAAACTTCAAGGAGAGTTGCGAAACAAGAAATTACAAGAGCTGAGCTTTGATTTCAAGAGGCAACAACAACAGATGACATGTTTCACTAATCAGAATTTAAATTTAATTAGAGCTAGTTTGCGAGCATCTCAAATCATTGCTAAAGAAGGGAGGGCTTTTACTGATGGCGAGTTTGTGAAAAGAGTGTGCCTATCAATTGCAGAAGAAATATGCCCTGATCAAGTTAAGCACTTCGCTGCTATAAGTTTATCAGCGTCAACTTTAGCAAGAAGAATCGAAGACTTGTCCGCTAACGTTAAAAATCAGCTGAAACAAAAAGTTACAGATTTTATAAATTTTTCGATTGCAATTGATGAAAGTGAAGATATTACCAACACAGCACAGTTACTCATTTACATACGAGGTATAAATAAAAATTTTGAAATCACAGAAGAACTGGCTGCACTTGAAAGCTTGACGAATAGAACCTCTGGTGAAAACATATTTTATAGCGTATCAAAAGTGTTTGAAGACCGGCAGCTTGATTGGGAATTGTTGACAGCAATTACGACCGATGGTGCAAAGAATATGGTTGGAAAAAATATTGGTTTCATCGGCCATGTTAATAAATATTTTGATCCCAAAAACATCGAAAGACCTATGCAATTTCATTGTGTTATTCACCACCAATCGTTGTGCGGTAAATTTTTGTCTTCGAGCTCAATCATGTAGACTATAATTCGCATTGTTAATTTTATACGCAAAATGGCCTGAACCATCGTCAGTTTAAAATTTTCTTGGAGGAAATCGAAAGCGAATATGGTGATTTGTTGTATCATACGGAGATGCGATGGTTGAGTCGCGGTAATGTGTTAAAAAGATTTTTTCAACTCAGAACCACAATAGACATATTCATGAACGAAAAATTAAAGCCAGTCCCAGAATTAACTGACTCTAAATGGTTATGGGAACTTACATTTTTAACAGATATTTGTGAACATTTGAATACATTGAATAAAAAACTTCAAAGTCACGATCTACTTTTAAATGACTTGTTCTACAATATTAAAGCATTTCACCCAAAATTAGAATTATTTAAAAATCAAATTGAACAAAATAATTTTTCCCATTTTTTGTGTTGTAAAAGTTTATATAATATGCCCAATTGTGATTTTTCTACCGACAATTTTGTTCGAAATCTTGAATTATTGATGGAAGCATTTGTTAATCGATTTGTTGATTTCGAAAACAATAGAAAATTATTTACGTTATTTCAGAATCCATTTGATGTAAACGTTTTACTAAATAAATAAAGATCTACAATTAGAAATCATAGATCTTCAAAGTAACGATAACCTGAAAACATTATTGAAAAATGAAACATTAACTTTTATAAAACTCTGACAGAAAATGAATTTCCAGAATTAAAAAAATTAGCAAGAAGAATAATTTCTGTTTTTGGTAGCACTTACCTATGTGAATAAACATATTCAAAAATGAAATATATAAAATCCAAACATCGATCAAGAATGACAGATGAACATTTGCAAGACTTTTTAAGATTGGGAACTTCTACCATTAAATCTAACATTTCAATTATTGCTAAATCAAAACAACTACAAACATCTCATTGATTTGCTATTTCTGTAATATCAAATGTGATTATAATAATAAAAATTGTGATTTTTAATATGACTCTTTATTTACAATAAATATCCCTTGTTTATAATTTTTTATAGTTTTTCTATCTTGTACGCCCCGTTTGACCTGGTGAAGTCGCTAAAATTGCGTTTTTTGGTTTACAGTGTTTTTAGTCGTCAAAATTGCACCGACTCCGGCCCGCCATTTGTTATGAATTTTTTATGTGACCCTCGATGAAAAAGGTTGGGGACCCCTGCTCTACACTGTCATTAGAATATTGCTATTGCCCAGTCAATTTCAGAACTCGATACCACAGAATATAACCCACCTATCTGCAATAATCTCACTGCATTATGCAAAATAAAATTAAAAAAGTGAAAAAATATAATCGCTGTTTTAAGCAATTACCAATACACCTATCGCATGTTTGAAGGCGAAAGATGAAAACGGTGGACAAAGGTTTCCCTTTCTAGGTCATATCCTTGTCTGACTAGTCCATATCAAAAGACAGTTTGCTGTAACTTATACTTATCACTACGTCATCCCCTTCTTCCAGCAGTGACTTCATATTTTACGTCACGTCAGCTGAAGTAATCCACAAACAGATGGCAATAACAACCATCACTTGCAACCAGTTATAACAGCTGCATGTTACCAGCTGCTAAAGGTATCCTCCCTTAAGGATCAAAATTCCTTTTTTTTTTTTTTTATTTTTTTTTTTTTAATAATCATTCTGAAGACAAGTATAACAATAAACCCACTAAACTGAAACACTTTAATAGCTTAAGCCTCAGGCTGAGAGAATTAGACAATGCACAAGTTAGTGCAAACGCATCATATTAGTACGTAGCAAACTCTGAATTAGGAAAAACAGCATCGTTTTAGTTAAATCTCATATTGTGAATACCTTCACAACGAGTTACCATGATACTGCACTACTTCGAATTAGTAACGCTTCACCAAAGGAAAAGACTATTGTGGTGGTATCCGCTGAGAATAAGTAACAATAGTCTTCTCCTTTGATGAAGCGTTTCTTATTCGAAGTAGAGCATTATCATGGCAACTCGTTGTGAAGGTATTCACAATATGAGATTTAAATAAAATGATGCCGTTTTTGCTAATTTAGAGTTTTCTGCCTATACGTTGTCTATACCCACTAAAGTAATTTTCCATCACTAAATCCGAGACCCGTAATATCCGACAATGAAACAAAACGTATTGTGGTTGTGCCAAAAAAAAAAAATTGGTAACTATTTCGCAGTAGAATAGTATTATCATTGCATTACTCTTCCATTAAATCAGATTGGCAGCTGGAGGGGGCGCGAAAGTTCTGTGCCCGTTTTGCTAACACTTCTACCAATTAGAATTACAGAAGGAGCCTCAAATTTATATGAGCGAAGTCAGTAAGTTAAAAATGGAAGTAGACAGGAAACTGTCCTGAAAACAGAATTTATTTTTCAACATATTCACCAAAAACATTTATACACTTGTCTCATCACTTTATCAAATTCTAGAAAAGTAAAACGATGTCGACTGCTTCGAAGTCATTTGCGTGAATTATTTTCGCTGTCCCATCGTCAGAAAAACATGTGCCAAATAAATTAAATTCGCTAGGGTAGAGGTCAAGACTGTAGACAGGATGATCAAGTACAATCTCCATCCTATATCATTAATTGTCTCTTGGGTTACACGCGCTATATGCAGCAGCAGTAGTACTGAACACCTCAATAACCCAAGTCGTTTTCTGTGAATTGAGACTCCGGATTACTTCAGAAGTGTGCAATACGATGTAGCGCTCATTGTACCTCCAGGGTTTTGAAATTTTCTTGCATAGATTGTGATATCGAAAGCTTTGGTAAAGTAGCCTATAACATTTTTAGCTGTAATAGCGGGATCAGCTTAGCCGAGTGGCCATAATCGAGTGCAGCAGCACACTCTTTGAGTGGATCGTGGTTCAAGCCCGTGACTGCTAAGTACAATTGTATCCATCCATGATTTATTGTAACTCTTCTGACCTTGTGGTCGTGCCGGAGTATAAATAAGATAAACGATTTGGCTTGGATTAACTGATTTTACACGTGCTTAAACGGTAATGTCGTTAGATTATTTGATTATTCGCCATATTCGAAGTCTTGCTTCGTAAGGGCACCCTTTTGCAGATCTCATTAGACAGGATGTGGTCTTTAGACCCTTATAAGGATATGGATGTCTTTTTTTTTTTAAGGTGCGTTCTCTATACTTGGACACAGTATTTCAAATGCAGCCTTACAACTGCCTTATAAATTGGGATTATAACCTCCTATCAAAAAGAATAGTTGCACCACCTATGTACCCAGTAACAAGAGACCGTGAATTATATAACAATAAACATTATAAAAATGCAATAAATAAAAACAATACTTAACAAAACAATAATTTATATTAAAAAATTACTTGAAAATATTTTTTTACAGTTGACCAACAGAGAAGTCTCTCCTTCCTTGCGTAATCGCAGCCATTAAACCGGGAGTCAGCAAACGTTAGATGGCAATCGACCTTAAAGCATATGTTGGTCAATCCCGTTGCGTAATAAATATAAATAAATCGCTTACCTGATTTAGTTTGTTTACTTAAAATTTTTTTCGAGTAGACGTTAATCTTAAAACAAACTAGATATTTGTAGAAAATTAAAACAAGGTGAAAATCGTAATGTATAAGTACAAGTATTATCCTGGCTTTTGAGCAATAGAAGCACAATCAGTTTAAAATTAAAAATAATATGAAAAGTGGTTTTTTTTTTTTTTAGAAAATGCAGGAAAGTTCGCTTCCTTGCATCATTATGCTATTTTAAAAATTCTTTTTATACTCCAACGCCACCACAACGTCAGAGGAATTTACATTAATTATTTTGACAATGAATACAATCATTAATAGTATTTTGCAGACATGAGCCTGAACCACGTTCACTCAAAACAAGTGTGCTTCTGCACCCTCGCGATTCACCACTCGGTTCTACAAGTATTACCTTTATATAGTCGTGTAAATGATCAGTAAAATAAAATGAACAATTAATAAAAAATAATTTATAATATATATTTTTTAAATTATGTACAATATTCAACTTGAAATCAACAATTCACAAAAACTAAGAACTAAATCACACGAATTCATCATATCACACATTTCAAAATATGAGCCAGGGGGGGAGGGGGCGTTAAAATAAGCATAATTTGGGAAAAACCCAAAAACACCAGTTCTGTACGTTTTGTTAGACAGGACAATTCACGGTTTATACTAAATCTGTTGAAGTAACAAATCAGTATTTGTCGGGAAACATTGCTATAAACTTCTTAGTTGATCAAAGAACGAAGAGATGTACCTTCGCAAATCCTGCATGCCTCTTTCGCTGTGTGGATGCATGAAACTATGTCCTGTGAACTGAGTCTAAATGTACTCTTTTTTTTTTCTTTTTTTTTTTCGAAATTAATATATTTGCTTTATGAAAATATAAAATTCAAGGATTATAAATGATGCTTGAATTTTAGTTTAGCTTAATTCTTAGCAACACCTTTCGGTAAATGAATGGATTATATATCGAGAGGAGAAAAGCTCCAGTTTTCAACACACAATTCGGCCCACTATCACCCCTCAAAATAAACCGACTAACTCAGTGAGTTCTGGGAGATAATTGAGAAAATAAAAAAAAGCCTATAAAGGTTTCTCCGGCTGCGATGGAAATAAATCCTCCAACGAACAGGAATCGAACCTAACCATTTCCACTCAACATGAGAGAGTAGCCATAATAACCAATGCGCTGCCCTCGAGATTGATACATCGGTAACAAGTTGATCATGGAACCAAGCATACCATCGAGTCCCGGGATCTGCTCGTTCATCATAATTGCCGTTCACAGTATAATTGCAAATTACAGTAAAACTTCAAAATGACTTCACAACAAATAAGATTCCTATTAACTGAAACCCTCTCACTAAGCATACAAGCTACAAATAGTGAAAATGTTATGTGCATTTCTTTCTCATGCGCTAATGGCTACAGATTGGGACACGACAGCAAAAGAAATGAAAGCAGCAACAACTTTTTTTCTTTCTTTCACTGAAGGTCAACAGTTCACTTCATAGCAGGTAACAGGATTGGGGTATTCGTCCCTATCCAGGTCAGGGTTGCTTGCTATAAGCAATTATAAACACGAACTTGGAAATGCATTTTGAGGTCAACTATTCCGTTTTATAACCTGGGTCTTTGCTGATGTTTATTTTATGATCAACTATCGAAATATCGCTTTTTTTTTTTTTTATCTGTCCTATTTTTAACTGGTGTAATAATCAATCCAAATTTGGCTCCGAGTACTGAATCTTGCAATGTCTTCATCCCAGTACCTCCAGCGGTTCAAGTACTGTTAGGTTTATAGCAGCATAATGATGGAAAAGAATTTATCCTGGTATCACTGTAATTGGGAGCGCAAAATTCGACATCGAATTTCCATTGAAACTTTTCCTTAAGAAAAGAACGCGAAAAATTTACTTCTGGTCCTGCTGTGTCCTATCGCTGCCCTGTACTTCTAAGAATTAAATAGGGAGTATTTATCTGCCCAACTGAGTGTTCTCAGCGGCCCGAAGATACCAGAATAGTAAAAGCGACCAACTGTTTCTGTTATGGCTATCAGATATTTTCTTTAGCTATCCATCAATTCTCAATTAAATGGAGAATATCATAATTAATACGTGGTCTTACTTCTAAGCCTTATTCGAAATAGCACCTCTGGCTGTTCAAGTACTGTTAGGTTTATAGCTGTAAGTACACTTCTGTAAACCTGCTTATGTTTTACTCGTAACTTCTGCCTCAGTCCATTGTTATGGAAGGAATCAATAGCTCGTCTTTCACGACAGAGCATCTCTCCAACCGTAATCTCCTACCGCTTTGTAATCTCTATGGGTATGTTCTGTCACTGGTTGGCAGAAAGGTAGATAAACCCTGATGGTTTTGTGAGGGAGTCTGTTTCTGTGGGTCGACTGTGCTTGTCTGACGGTGACGTGGATGAGAGTTCAGTTCCAGAAAGCGAAATTTTCCATGCTTGTCATCTTTTATCAAATTGTTTCATTGCTATCTGTACATCTACTCCAAGACCCTAGTCCCCACTTGTCTAAATAGACTGGCTGAATTTTTGGTGATCTCAATACTGTATTAATATATAGTATTATAGTAGCAACAAGAGCAAATGATGCACGGAAGTGGACTTTTCTGCATCTACAAAAAAAAAAATAAATAAATAAAATAATAATAATAATAATAAATAAATAAATAATTTCCCCTAGTAACTTGTACTTTTCCCCATTACCAAAAAATAAATATCCAATTCCGGTTGGATATAGATAGTCACTTACGAGAAGTTTTAATATGAGTGCATAACACGTTCCAGTAATAAGATAAAAATTCATATCAGGAAGCATTAAAACTTCTACAGGAAATTAGTAACGACTGGCATGAACCACAAAATCAAATGCTTAGAATTTCAGAGCACGTATTGGAAATAAATGCTCAATTTTTCACTCCATGAAAATTTACCAGTACTTCGAACCTGTTCTCTATGCCCTAGTTTCACTATATTAATATTCAACATATCGCTCATATAAAAGCCATTAAATTGGCTTTGAATCATATATGAAAAACATCCATAATAAAATATCACGCATATATAACGATTGTCTAAGTTTTCACTACTAATATAAACCCATTGCCTTCATCAGAACATCACAATGTCTTTCTAGGAAAGTTACTCAATTAACATATTATTTTCCGGGTTGTTGTTTTTTTTTTTTTTTTTTTTCCCCCTTTCTTCTCAATCCCAGTACACCGCGATTCAGTTAAACTTATCTAAAAAATTATCATTTATTAAATAAACTTAACTAAAGCATGCTCGCAAAATTGATTTTTTTTTTTAGGCGCGTTAGCATATATCACCTTCACCATGCGGGTCCGTATGTCCGCATATAATAACTTAACTCCCAGTTGATGGATGTTCCTGAAATTTTTTATATTTGGACCTTTTAAAAACATTTGTCGAGCCATCTCAAATTTCAATAAAATCGCAAATAGAAATCCAAAATTTACTATTTCTTTGTCCATCCGTATGTGATAACTTCTCCTACTGAATGGACTTTCATATGTTATATTTCGTTCCGTCCGAACGAATTTTCTAGCCTTCCCAAATTTCATTCAAATCGTATCAATACAAATCCGGCAATTATTATTAATATTTTTTCAATACACATCACATAGGCTATCTATGTATTACCATACATGTGGACATGTGTTTTTGTAATTGGCGGCTCCTAGAACGTTAGTTCAACTCCGCCTCGTATCTCTGTGAAGAACAGTATCACTACAAATGGGCCAGATATGTGTGTGACGAAGGTTTGTGTGTATTATGTTTGTTCTGGCCGCCTGGCTACCCAGAAGCATCAGTCACCTGGACAGATGATTCTGGGTACTCGTCCACACCACGGGAAGGTGGGCCAGTCTCAGCTAATCACGTACTGTCTCAATACGAGACTCTGATCCACCTGATGTTGCCAAAAGGTGGGCCAGATTCCTCTAGGGGCCCACTCCAGAGGAGAAAAAAAAAAAAAAAAAGAAACATATATATTTGGACCTTTTAAAACATTTGTCGATTTTAGATTTAGATTTTTCTAAATTAGAATTTAGAATTTAGATATAGTTAGAATTAGAATTTAGATTTTCCCGTGGTGCAAAAGAAAGGAAAAAAAAAAAAAAAAAAAGTATTACCATACATTGTAACTGAAACACTGAACATTATGCTTGTTGCCATTCAATTAATGGCTGCCCTCGTGGGTAGAATTGTACAGTTGGTAGAATCGCCGTCCTCCCCACACGGGTGGAAAATACCTCAGGACCTGAGTTGGAGTCCTGTCGATGAAGGGAAGAATTTTTATGGGCTTTTTTCACAACATCACCTGAACTGTAACGCATTATGTATATCAACTAACTTGTTTTAATCTAACCTGTATATTATCAGTTCTGGATGCACAAAAAAAAAAAATAATAATAATAAATAAATAAACCTAAGTTCAATGTAGTTGCAGTGGTCTTTGCCATAATTATTATTAAAATTTTAAAAAATAATTTTAATGATTAATTAATTAAAATTAAAAAAGTATTACTATTAAAATGGTTAAATAATTCAAGGAAGCGGACGTTTTCTGCATCTGCCAAAAAAAATTCTATCACTCCTACCTTTCCGCCCCCCACTCCTTGCCAAAAGAAATGGCTATCCAATTCTCCCTTTGAACTTTACCAAACTATATCCACTTCGATCACTGGTAAGCAATTCATCCCAATGACCTTCAATACGCCGCCAGAAAATAAGCTTCATGTTACCAGTCTGCGGTTACTCCCAAAATTTGTATCTGTTACCTTATGGGTACTACAGTAATTATAATCATCGTCCTCCCCACACTGGGTGGAAAAGGCCTGGGTTCGCATCCTGTCAATAATGCGAGGAATTTTATGAGCTATCTGCACTCAGTGGCTGAGTTAGTCGGTCTCAGGCTAGAACAAAGGTTTGAGGTAGTGTTTTTACCCACTCCCGGAAACGAAGGCTATTTTCCAGCAAACATAACAGAGAACACACAATTTATGATATATATACACGCGGGTGGATGAGGTTGTTCTCTGATAACCCTAATATGACGGCTTTTTTTTTTTTTTTTTCAATCTGGTTCTTCTCTCTTCTGCCAGTGAAAATATAACACTGACGTTATTTTACTGACTCCACTCAAGGGCTTATATTCCAAATGCGGTCTCACAATCGTCTTTATATAAAGGGATAATGACTTCAATTTCTCTGCTTGCAAAAGTCCCATGCATCATATAAAAAGATACATGTGCATTCCTAGCAACCTGTTTTACTGCATGAAAAATTTTGTCTGATATTTTTCAACCTGAGCCACTTTTAACTCTATTCCCCCTTGCTTTATAACTGCTGGATTTTTGTTCCCCGGGCAAAACCTTACATTTAGAAGCATTAAACTTCATTTGCCATTTTTCAGACCATTTTCGCAACTGATCTGTCATTTGAAAGCAAAATACCTGTTTCTCGTAAATCATCAGCAAACTTTGACAACTTACCCGGAACTTCCTCCTCAATGTCATATTAAGGAAGATAAGAAACATAAGTGACCCAAACGCTGATACCTTATGGACTACACTGTGAGGTATATCCATTTATGACTACGCTGTCTCCTATCCTTTAGTCATCCCTTGATCCAACGAAGAACCTTACCAGTAATCTCAATTTGCTCCAGTGTACATAACAGCCTTTTGTGGGGAACAGTATCAAAAGCTTTACTGAAGTCAAGGGTTTTTTTTTTTTTTTTGCATTCAACTGTTTTTATGATTTCGTCATAATAATTAACGAAATTGTTCAGGCAAGACTACCCCTTCACAAATTCATGGAGTGATATCAATAATGGATATCACTCCAGAATCTGTGAAGGAGTTATATCCTTAATGGATATCACTCCTATCGAGCTGGTCCAGTATTGTATCTTTAATCAAAAACTCCATGACCTTACCTACCACTGAAGTCAAACTCACTGGTCTATAGTTGCTCATCACGTCTTTTGCACTTCCTCTCTGGACTGGGGAAACGTTAGCGCTTCTCCAGTCCATGGAGATCGTTCTGGAGTTTAATAATGATCTCATTAAGTTTTCTAAAATCCCCAACGGGATGATAAAACTCAAATGCAGCCTTTTTCCGTATGATAGGATGTATAGTTCCCATTTCGGAATCCTTATCTTCGCTCAGCTTCCATATAAAATCTTTTCATGAGGAACAGCTTCAAAAACTTTACTGAAGTCAAGGTTGTTGTAAGTTTTTACTATACAGTATACTCTTCTCCGAGATTGATATATCACTTAATTTACAGAAGTCCCTGTCACTAATGCCTCGAGGTTCGAAAATGGTCTTTCAACTACACTGGTGTGCAAAATTTAAGGACCAGTCAGGTTTTCACCTGTAGCTTCTCATAGGAATGGCCTGGATATGGGAAAAGCATACCAAAGGAACCTTGTGAGGTACAGAAATGAAGGAAACAACACCGACACAACAACGGAAACAAAACGGTACAGAGGGACTTTATGCAAAAATGGCAACATAGCACTGGTTGCCATGATACAGAAGCATCACTGCCAAAGATGGAACAAAGGGAAGAGGTGGTCCTCAGTAGGAGATATGGCCACCCCTAATGTCGATGCAGGCTTTGCACCGCCTGTCCATACTAATAACAATGTTGTTGATAAGTTCTTGCGATAACATCGTCCGTTCCTCTGTCAGCGCCATCTTCAACTGTGAACATTTTCTGGTGGGTGTGGACGTGTCGCTAGGCGTCTCCCCAGAGCGTCCCATATGTGTTCGATGGGATTTAGATCGTTCAACGGGCAGGCCAACCAATACAAACAATGTCCTCACTTTCAAAAGCATATCAACAGCTACAGTGCGACAGGGTGTGGCGTTACCATCCATAAACACGAACTCGGGGCCAATGGCACCTCGGAACAGACGCACATGGGGAAGGATTACCTCAGTACAGTAGAGTGTAGAGTGTGTTTAGTGTCAAACGGCACCAGGGGTTTCCCCCATCTCCGCGTGCTATACATTGTGGGTGCGAAACAGAACACTGTCAATGCCAGAGGTTTAAAAGTGTATGGATTTTGTACATGTGTAGTGTCGTGTACCGTTGTTCCTCTGGTCATTTAGCCGCTGGGCCCCTAATGGGACCCAACGTTGTCCACACTCTGCCTCGTGGAGGCAGACCAGGTACACCAGTATTATAGTTATTTACTCTGGCAGGTCTTGCCACCTAATTTCCTGAGATTTCAGTGGCAAGGACCTTAAAAAAAAAAAAAAAAAAAAACACGTTATAGTTATGGGTCAGCCAAAATGAAGTACTATTTATGCAAATAAATGTTAAGTTTTTGGGTGTAGGGCTCATGCAATTTAACAATGGTTCAGACACTAGTAATTATAATTAAAAGAGAGAGAGGGGTGGGGAGACTGAAGACTGGGGGGAAAAGAGAAATAAGGGGTCCATAGAGAAGATCCCCAAATCACTGGAGCAGGCCCATGCCCCACCAGAGGGAAGAGAGGGGAGGAGGAGACTAGAAGTCACCTCCCCCTCCCGCCCGGGGAGTGGAGGCAAAGGGCCACGCAAGGGAGCGTGGCTTAAAAAAAAAAAATCTATAGAATCCCAAAGGAAGGTCTTGTATCAGTCCAAGAATGGTTAGTTTAGTCGTGGTGCCTGTTCTTGATCCCTGTAGATAGCATTAAGTGTCCTCCTTCGGGTGAACAGTCCCTGGGCGAATTTTGTCAACTCCTTACACTCCTCTTGCGAGTCCAACAGGTTTGATTCTCTTTCACGAGGGAAGTAAGTCAGCTTTGTCATCAGGAGGCAGCGAAGATCCTCATAATTTTCACAGTTGTACATTATGTGAGACCATGTCTCCCTTCCCCACAGACACAGCGGGGATCGTTTACTAATTTAAAACTGTTTAGTTTGGCATTCAGGGCTCCATGACCTGTTAAAAGATACGTAGTGTACAGTCCAGGGTGAAACCATGATGGTGCTTTTGGGTATAATCTTCCGACATCAGGCAGAAATTTCCTCGTTATTTCCCCTTTTGTGGATTCTGACCACCTATCCTGCCAGACCTGCTGTAGGTGGGTGGCGAGTTTTGTTTTCTCTCTTTTTAGGTTTCCTGTAGGGTCAATGGAGTGGCCCAGGAAGGTGCAAGGAAGCCCTTTTGCGAGATGCTGCACCATGGCACAACGCAAAACCTCGAGGTCAAGGGGGAGTGCTCCCGCCAGAACCTGCAGAGCATGTGTACTCACAGTGCAGCAGGCCCGTGTAATAGAGAGGAGTATTGTCCGTTGGATGGAATCGAGTGTCCTTCTGTTAAATGCAGTAGTTGCTTTCTGGAACCAGATGGGTGACGCGTAAGTTATGGCTGGTATAAATGTTGTTTTGTAATACAGTCCCAAGGTGTGCCTCTTGAGTCCCCAATCCCTTTTAGCTATTCTTGAGACGAGGGCAGAATATCTCCTTATTTTCTCTCGGATATGTTTCAAGTGTGGGTTGAAAGATTGGTTCTTGTCCAGTATGATTCCTAGATATTTCATCTCACTGAGTAGTTTGATAGTTGTATTTTCTACTTTAATTTGCGGTAGTCTACAGAGATTTAATGTTCCTTTCAGTAGCATTGAGTAGGTTTTCCCCGGTGAGATCTTAAGAAAATGGACCTTCATCCAGTCTTGTAGAATTTGAATTGCTCGATTTGCCTGGGTTTCCAGTTGAAGTCGATTGTCTGCGGCAACAGTCAGTATCAGGTCATCTGCAAATGCCTGTGAGTGGACTTCCCCCAAGTCGAAGGACAGAAACTCATCCAATACCATACTCCAGAGGAGTGGTCCCAGTACCGATCCCTGGGGGCAGCCCCTGTAAACAGGCCTGGTCAGTTTCTTGTACGGAGTCACTACTTGTATTTTTCTCTTGGATAAATATGACTTCATTATTTTGTAAAGGTTGATGGGTGTTTTTGCCTTCCTCAGTCTGGCTAGGACGCTCGGCCACCAGATGGTGTCGAATGCCCCAGCAAAATCGACCGAAATAACCAAGAAATACTTCCTATCACAGGCAGCAGCCAAACTTAGGAGGCTGTTGAGAGCATCCACTGTTGAGGTTCCGGGTTTGAACCCAAACTGTGTGGGCATCACGAGATTTGCAGCTTCATAGTGGTGCAGGAGTCGTTTGTGAAGCATCTTTTCAAGGAGTTTACTAGCAACTGGGAGCAGGGAAATTGGCCGGTATGATTCAGGTTGTTCTGGTGGCTTCATTGGATTTTTTAGAATTAATTTGACGTTGGCCATTTTCCAGTGGTCTGGAAAGACTCCTGTCTTCAGGCATGTGTTGAAGAGGTTTAGTAAAGTGCACCGGTTACAGTAACGCCTTCCAGTGTTTGCGGGGTGGCGAGAGGTTGGCACACGGTGATACCGTGTGCCAACTTTACCGCAGGACTTTGCATTTGTCAAGATTAAACTTCAGTTGCCACTTCGTAGCCAATCTGCCTAAATTATCTAGATCCTGTTGCAGTAGCACACTACCATTACTGTCATTAACTTAAAAACCCTGCCAACCTTTGTATCATCTGCAAACTTCGACACTAAGCCTTTTATATCTTCATCAATATCATTGATAAATATACAAAACAACAGAGGAACCAACACCGAACCCTGTGGGACTCCACTAATAACGTCAGTGCACTAAGAGTAGCACCCATTAATTACCACCCTCTGTCTTCTCCCACTCAACCATCCTTTTATCCATTGTAGCAACTTACCCTTAATACCATTCTGCTCCAATTTGTACAATAGTCTTCCATGCGCAACAGTGTCAAAAGCTTTCTTGAAATCCAAATATATGATATCAAAATTATTTTTTGCATCCAGTTCCTTTGTAACCACATCATAATATCGTATCAAATTTGCCAGACAAGACTTTCCCTAAACAAACCCATGCTCGGTCTGAATTATTGCTGCAGTCTTGTCTAGATGATCCTGCAATGCATCTTTAACCAGTGACTCCATTATTTTACCCGGAACAGAAGTTAAACTAACTGGTCTGTAATTACTCGTGTCACCCTTCGATCCCCCTTTGTGAATTGGGTATACAATTTCACATCTCCAGTCCGTGGGGACCTCCCCTGAGTCCAAAGATGCTCTCATAATTATGGCTAAGGGTTTACTTAGTTTCTTTGCCGCCTCCTTTAATATAACTGGATAGATCCCATCCACCCCAGGTGCTTTTCTTATGTTTAACTTCAACAATTTCTCCCCACTTTGCTCTCAGTTATTACAAAATCATTAAGCACCCTGCTACAATTTGATAACCTTCTATAATTTTCAAACCTTAATAACTCATGCGTGAATGTAGATGCAAAATACTCATTCAGTTTGTTTGCTATCTGAGCAGGATCATCAACGGTCGAACCATCGATATCAAGTGGACCAATCAGATTCATCCCCTTCATTTTAGAGTTTATATAAGTAAAGAAATCCTTGCTGTTTTTCTTACCAGCTTTTGCCAAGGATTTCTCGTAATCTACCTTCGCCTGCCTAACCTCCTTTGTGATCTGATTACAGACTAGCTTATATCTGCCATAGGCTTCTGAGTCGCTTGATAATTTATATGCATCCCATGCATTTTTCTTCTCTGTCACGAGTCTCATTAGTTCATTTGATAACCATTTAGGCCTAAACCTTGAACAATATTTCTTAATAGGTATGAAACTTTTAGTAGCATCCACGATTAATTCCTTGAATGCTTCCCACTTAGAATTTACTGTTGGTAGCATCGTCAGTTGATCCCCACTGTACAGAATTTAAAAACTGTCTGAGATAACTGTACTCACCTTTATGGAAGCAAAAACCCTTTCCTTTACCCCTGATGGTAATTATATCTTTAAGTAAATCCCATATCAGTACACTGCCACGTAGTGGTTCCTTTATTTGTAAATTCTTAATACACGAATGATCACGCATTAAGCCGCTGTAGCCTAGTGGTCAGGCGGGCGGGTGGATAAGTACACGTGCCTTGAGTGACCGGAGTTCAAGCCCGTGACTGCTGAAGACGGTGCTGTTTCTTGTATTCAATCTATCATGCGAACTCCTCTAACCGTTTGGTCGTCCTGGGGTATAAACAGAAAATTTATTTATTATTATCACTGCTGATAATCAGATCAAGAGTATTACCCTCTCTGGTTGCCTCTCGAACATGCTGCTGCAGAAAACAATCATCCAATAAATCCACAAAAGTCTTACTAGTGTGTGGGTGACCAACCCACAAGTTTCAGTCAATATCTGGAAGTTAAAATCCCCCATTATAAGACATTCTGATTTACTAGCCTATTCTAATTAGAAAAGTGTAACGGGTCAATGAAACGAGGACCCACGGGTCGGCCCCGATAATATTTTTCATAAATGTTATAAAAAGAATATATCAAATAATAACATTATTATTATCTAAAAATAGAATTAGATATACGTTATTGCCATACGTTTCAGGTAACGGTAGCTAGGGTTGAAAGGTCGTTCAGTAAACTAAAAATAATAAAAATGAATAATAATAAAAAATAAGATTTGAATTAGTAAATTTAAAAAATAAGAGACTACAAAAGAAATTCTATATGGCAAAACCAGATTAAGTCTGGTTTTGCCATATAGAATTAACCGCTATACTAGCTGTTAAACACAGAAAAGGAGCTTCTTTGTGGAAAATGGACCTTAAAGAACTGCGTCCAATTACGGTTTTTCCACCTTGCTCGTTTGGACAAGTGGCTGGATCCGAATCTAATCGATGACTGGTAGAATTCTCAAAAGTCTCTCTCTCTCTATCGAGGATGTAATTAGCCGGGCCATGAAGGTGGGAATCGGGAATTGGTTATTCTGGGTTTATTGGTCTTCACATATGAAAATCAACCCGTAAACACACATACACACACGTCAACGGATATAATATACGACAGAGCATATTTATGAATCGGCGTACTGTGCGAACTGGCGCACTTTTACCACAGTAGTGCACTAAAAAATCCTTAAAATTACTAGAGTTTACTGGTTGATTCAGAAACGTTTCTTACGTTGTAGTTATGGAGCAGCACCACTTATACTTTGCTGATTGGTTGTTTTTTTTTTTTTTTTTTTCCAATAGCGACATTCAGTTTCTCTCAGCTGGTGGCGATTGAAAAAAAAAACACCTGTGCTGTACATTCTGAGATTGATCTCAGTCATAAAGTAATTAATACTAAAAAATACGAACCATTATTATTTTTGTAATAAAGGGATGTTACGCCGGGATTTAACCATCCTGGAAAATAACCCCTTCCCAGGATGTTTAAACTTCAGAAACATCTATTTTATCCCAACATTCCTGCTAAAAGTAATTAGTACTGAATCGATAACAATTTGAATATCTTCGGTGCTGGGGGTGGACAGGGCCAAAACACACCACGGATATATACAAGATTACAAAAAATTCTACCAAGCCAGTTCGTTTGTCCTTGTCCTGTCCTCCTATAAGCTTCAGAATTTTCCCACAGCTGTGGTTTTTTTTTTCCTTTCCCTACTTCAATCAACTACAATTTCACATTATGGTGCAATGTGGGCTGTTTCACACAGGCTTTCACCTTCAAAGGAATTTTCCACGTGATCAACAGCTAAGTTGCTTGTCTGATAAGCATTAACTATCTTAACATTGAAACACCGTGGCGTATAATTATGAGCAGAGGTGTAACTATGGTGTGGCGGATGTGGTCTCAGTCACAGGCGTGAATTCATCGTAGGCGCTAAATGAAGTTAAAGGTAGAATACATGAATTTATTATTACAATTAACTAAAACAATATTATAATAAATTTAATTTCATCTATTTAAATAATAATTTAATAAAATATTAAAGAAAAGCAGAGACACATTTGTGACATTTGATGAAAGATGTAAATCAAATAGAAGCTGTGCTCTGTGGGAATTCATTCAACACAAACTATAAAGCGCTTTCGTAAATGCCTATTAGTTTCAACAATCCCTCCATGTAACAAATGCTCCTAACGAACAGATTTCGATGAAAGTTTACATTTGGCTCTTCTCGTTTATCGAGCTATTCAAAATTTCATTAAAATCAGTTCACTGAAAAATAAGAATTCAAACTTTTATTTATTTTATGATTTATTTTCTCTCTCTCTCTCTCTCTCTCTCTCTCTCTCTCTCTCTCTCTCTCTCTCTCTTAATATATATACACACATATCTCTAGCTATATTCAACGGTTAATTAAATTTCATAACAAATATCTATTTAGATGTTACATAAAAAAAATAAATAAAAGGAAATAGAAAGAATTATAGCACAGCTTCTGGTTCTAATACCTCTCGTGTTTGGGGATTACAAAAAAAAAAAAAAAAGTTAAACACGTTAATAAACCGCGTAACCGACCGGGCTAGCCAGGTGGGTCAAGTGCCTGCCTGGTAACCCAAAGGTTGCAGTTTCGAATCCCGCCTCGGGCTTGGATCACAGTAAAAATGCAAAAACTTTGGGAGGTGGCATTATGGCCACAGAAGCCGATGCGCCAACAACTAACAAAAAAATAATAATAATAAATAATAATAAACCGCGTTAGCAAATGATAACGTATATCAATTAATTTGCAGCCATCTACCAAAGTAGTTATACTGGCATCGTTTTAATTATATCTCGTGTTGTGAATGCCTTCACAATGGGTTGCCATGATATTGTACTACCTCCGAATAAGTAACGCGTCACCAGTGGAGAAGACTGATATTACTTATTCTCGGCGGATACCACCACCCAGACGGCACCGTTTATAAAATGGTATGGGATAAAATACTGTGTTATCCACATATCTGTCCCTATTAGACTTAGGAATGCAAAAAAGGTACAGGAAAGTGATAGTATGGAAAGAAAAAGAAGTGCCGTTGAAAAGGGAAAGGGGACAGTTACTCCTCACTCATAAATAAACCGAACAGGCAACGCTTCTCCATTAGGGAAGACTGTTGTTACCTATTCTAGATAACTCTGGCAGCATAAAGCTCCCGCAGACGGCATCGTTTCGCGGCTTATTGGTGGCTCTTCGGTGGGTGGGCAGGTACCCTGGTGTTGCAATAGTGACAACCCAGTTATGAAGTATAATTCCACAATATGAGATGTGTCCGATGGTGTACAATAGTACCGACTATAAAGTATTTAAGGGCAAGAGTCTCAAGCTACAAGGTAGAATGACTAACGTATAGGTTAGTGCAATTGCATCAGATTAATTCGTAGCCATCTACCAAAGTCTATACTATTGTACACCGGCAGGCATCTCTCATATTGTGAAGTTATACTTCATAACTGGGTTTCACTATTGCAACACCAGGGTACCTGCCCACCCACCGAAGAGCCACCAATAAGCCTCGAAACGGTGCCGTCTGGGTGATGTTATCCGACGAGAATAAATAACATCCATCTTCTCCACTAGTGAAGCGTTACTCATTCGACGTAGTACAATATACTGGAAACTCGTTGCGAAGGTATTCACAATATGAAATATAATTAAAACGATACCAATTTAACTACTTTGGTAGATGGCTACGAATTAAACTGATGCAATTGCACTAACCTATACGTTGGCCATTCTACGACGTAGCTTGAGGCTTTTGCCCTTAATTACTTTATAGCATTACTTTATATGATTTGTAAGGGGAAAAAAAATACAGCGAAAAGCAACGTCTTCTATGCACGACCCTAGAATATTTCGTTTCTGCGGAAATTGCAAGTTCATTCTTCCAAGCAGTGCATGGAAACAAACATAATAGCCAGTGCTTCAGCTACAATTTTTGCGGTATATGGAGAACCTATACGACGTCTTAAATAAATATGATAACAACGGTCGCAATGACCCAGTGGTTATGACACTGAATTACTAGCCTAATGTACCCGGGTTCAAATCCCGCCTTGGCGAAAGCAAACACATCTCCATCGCGGCGGGAGACTGGTATAATAATAAAAACTCAAACTATTATATTTACGGCCACCCGTAAATTCTTACATATACCCATTTCTTTATTATGTCTGTATTTTGCATCTATTCTCTGGTCAATTTGCCTGTTTTGCTGGACGAAAAAAACCCCCCAGTTTCTGGGAGGGGACCTTGCTATCTACGCCTGATACCGACTAGCTCAGCCACGGAGTGAAAAAAGGCTATTAAAGTTCCTGGGTTCATCGACGGGATTCGAAAGCGGGCCTT
The DNA here is from genome assembly GCF_048544385.1 of Mastigoproctus giganteus. Classification (NCBI taxonomy): domain Eukaryota; kingdom Metazoa; phylum Arthropoda; class Arachnida; order Uropygi; family Thelyphonidae; genus Mastigoproctus; species Mastigoproctus giganteus. The sequence continues at coordinate 207,036,237 of NC_143578.1, read as the reverse complement.
TTCCACACAGTATGGAGAGAACAGTGACGATACCACTATGCTACCGCAGACGTAATAATAATAATAATAATAAAAAAACATCAGCGAAAGTCGCTTTAATGGGCCTACCCACACCAGGTAGTAGTAACGGCTCAGCCAGATAGCAGCGCCATGTGGTGTCACTCCAAAGAACTAACCCTCTCACTACTGCATTTTCTTTTTTTTTCCATTTTTTTTTTTTTTTTTAAACTAAGCACTGTTTGTATTACTGTATATGCCGAGTGTAAATATGTTCTGTTTACTGATGTAACCATATTAGTTTACCTTAACTGTTATTGAATGACTCGGGTAACTTAATACGTTTTTGAACTCCCGCTTTTTTTTCTCCCCTCCTCCTGATTTGATTACGGGACATCTGTATTCTTCTGAAGCCCAACAGGACTGGTTGTTGAGGCCCCCTCTCCGTGCGGACAGGATGGGTTGCTGTGGAGGCTTTTTGGTTTTACCTCTTCTAAATTTTAAATTCACAGTGTCCTGTATAAAGTGTGATGTTTATATTTGCAGATGATGTAAAGATTGGTAGAGTAGTTAATGATTGCCGCCAAGTAGAGCTTCTTCAGAATGACCTGGATAGATTTCAGAGATGGTCAGAAAAATGGCAGCTATGCTTTAATCCAACAAAGTGTAAAGTATTGCACATGGGGAACAGTAACCCCAAAATAACTTATACACTTGGCGGAGTTGAACTAAAGCCGGTAGTGGAGGAAAGGGACTTGGGTATTACGATACGGTCAGATATGATGTTCTCCGAGCTTTGTAGACTGGTTGCAAGGAGGTTGCAATTATTTTATTTATTTTATTTTTTTTTTTTTTTGTAACGTAATAAAATTTTGTCCATAATTTTTTTTTTTTTTTTTGCTAGCTCTTTAGGGGGCAGGATTTGCTCGTCTCCAGTTTATTAGAGAAGGGATTTTAAATTGCTTGTACCCAGATTTGGGCTTCCTGGGTATGGGAACTGCTGGCATCCATTGCTATTACACTTTCTGCAGTGGATGAGGGATTCTTTGTAGTATTCACCACCGTACGTGATTAAAGGAGGCTGCTGCACCCATAAGACTTGCGCTTATTCCTATGGATGCTTGAAATATTACATTTAGTTAGTACGTGTATAGTTGGGCCTGCCTCCTCGTGGCATGGACGGGTACTGGGAAGCAGCCCTCCTGGTAGCAAAGCGACAGGAAACAGCTAAACAACATAACAACGCAAACATAACACTACACTCATTTCTGGTCATTGTATAGTCCTGTATATCATCACAGAGAACCACGGCGGAGATAAACTAACGTTTAGGGGCCGCCTTGCGTAAGACACAACACATATCCACATAGTTGTTGCAAGGAGGGCCCATGGTGTCCTATCGATGATTTATCGAACAATTGCTAGTAGAGATAAGGACGTCATAATCCCATTATATAAGGCTATTGGAATGTTGTGTTCAAGAATGGAAACTGCACCTAAAAAAAGACATTGTTCTTCTTGAAAGGGTCCAAAGATGGGTAGTTTGCCTAGTGAGATCGGCAAAAGGGCGTCCATATGAGGAAAGACTTCGAATATGTGGGCTGCAGAGCTTGGAAACTAGACACCTTAGAGGAAACTTGATTGAGGTGTTTAAGGCTCTGAGAGGCATAAGCAAAATGAATAAGGACGAAATTTTCACGGTTATAAATGATTCTAGAACTAGGGGCCATAATTTCAAGTTATGGGCGGGAGTTGTTTAGACTGAATTGCAATTGCAAGAAGTTTTATTTTAGCCAGCGAGTTATAAATTACTGGAATAAGTTACCTATATGGGTGGTAGGGGCTGACAGTCTGGGGAAATTCAAAGGTCAGGTGGATAATTACCTAAGGGAGAAGGGAAATGCATATGTTGTCCATTTCCCTTATTAATTATTATTTTATTTTATTTTTCTTCTTTTTATTATTTTGTTTTTATTTATTTTTTATTTTATTTATTTATTTAATTAATTAATTTTTTATTATTATTATTTTATTATTTTTTTTATTTTTTTGGCTGATGCAGCATAAGCCATAGGCTTCCTTGCACCATGTGGCCATTACTAATGCTAATACATACCGCACTGGGCGTGAGCTGAAGCTAAACAGGTACATCTCCATTGATGGATGATGTCAAAGAGAAGTAATGATCATAGTGCATCGAGTGTAACGCAGGATAAAGTCACTCGCGTTCAGACCTTAGGTCGGCTCGAAAAGTCGGAGACTGTCTCCTGCGGAAGCCAGTGAGGCAAGTGGTGCTGTCCCCCGTACGGCAACCACAAGGAAAGGGCAAGACCATCCAGCCCAACCAAATAGAAGTGCTAATTGCGCTATGAACACCCAGGAAGGAAGAAAACGCCAAACTACAGACCAATATGACAATGTACAGTTCAAGACTACATATCAAGTGATTGGAACGATTCCCGAATATTCAGCGAATAGCGGACCAGAGAAGGACCATCGTCATGAAGAACTTGATAGTTGCTGAAATCTTGGAAAAAAATCAAGCAGGATGTGACCAACCAACTACAAAGAACATGAAGAACACGGAACCAGAGGAGGAAGAGCAAGAATAAATACAACCCAGTACAGCTGAAGTGGAAAGAGACGAAGTCATGATATCCAGAGTAGAAGACGAGTGGAAGAAGGCCCTAACGCAATTCGAGGGAATGGACCTCAGAAAGATCCATAAGATACCGAAGCAGAGACCCAACAGAATCCTGCGGAGAGTCACAGACCACCTAAATCGGCAAATAATACCATATTACCTCGACGACAACGGTGCAACACAGTATACTGCTGTGTGGAGGCCATCCACACAGCTGTATACTGTGCTGCCATAGTAGCCACTAGGATTAATAGAAGAGAAATGAGAGACCAGCAACAGAAGAACCAAAAAAGCAAGGAACCACCAGCTTGGGAAAGAAGACGTCAGCAGAAGATAGAAGAATTAGGATAGGCCAATTTACAATTTACCCAGCACCAACGGGGTAATAGGAGTAAGAAATTGATTGGAAAGCATCCTGAAGGGGGACAACGTCCACAGCAAACACGATACCAAAATCAGAGAATAGGAGAATACTTAGACACACTGAAGCAGAACCTCTTCGCAATCTGCAAGAGACTACGCCGATACAAAGAGAGCTCCCGGAAGAAAATAAATAATCGAGACTTCAATGAAAACCAAAGAGCCTACTACGGGAGTCTCGGAGAGGACGGGAAAGGCGGAAACAGACCACCGAGCAGAAGAAGATAGAAGAGTTCTGGGGCGACATATGGAGCAGTAAAGTAAGAAATAACAGCCAAGCGCCTTGTATAGAACTAGAACGGAAGAAAACCAAGGACATACAAAAGATTATCTACTTACTGATTTATATTATATTATATTATATTATTAGTTACAAGCCACAAAATGTCAGTGGCTTCAAACTAAGCCCCCTAATTTATTGTTGTTATCCACTGACTATCTTTTGTCATAATTTCCTTACTGTAATCCCATAAGCGACTTGTAAATGATGTAGACTCTGCTGGCACTTTGCTGTCCGGGGATGAGATTACGTTCTCAAATTAAATAGGGCGCCTCCGTAACCAGGTGGGAAGGAGCAGCAGTGCGTAGCGCACGCTTCCGGGGTTCGAGCCCGTCACCACCAAATACGGAGGATGCGGAAAGGTCAGGGAATGACCACCGCATATCCCGGAGCAATATGGCCTTAGTTGCTAATGCTCCTAACAACAACAACAACAAATTAAATAAATAAATATATAAATAAGCAAAACTGAAACAACGAATGCAGATAGCACAGGCCTAACAGCTACTACAATATTCAGCGTAACGTCGAATGAATCCTCTAAAACTTATTTTCACTTACGTCTGTCTATATGCAAACATTCTACATCTTAAAAGGTTAACATTTGAGAAGTAATACAGAGAGCAGGTTCATTCTATTCATTTCGGCCCTCAACAAAAAGTCAAATAAAATCTTGCAAATAAAATTATAGATATTATGCACAAGAAATATTTTTGAAAACCCTCGTGAAAAATCAGATTTCCAGTTTAATCAAAAAATAAAAATAATAATTAAAATCAGAGATTTTTTTCTTTTGAAATTTTACACACATTTCAGGACCTTGCAAATAACGGGCGACAGTATGTTAACTTCCCGAAAAATAATGGAGGAAAATTAATCTTGCAAACGAATCATGCAGAAACAACAAGTCTGTAGAAAAATTCGCCGCACCAATTACATAATGAGGTAGTATTTACTATCACAATTGTCATTAATTTTTCTCGGAATTGCGTATAAATTGAGAAAATTGCGTAAAAAATTGTGCATATAAAAGCAGTCCATGCGGAAATTGCTCTGAAAAAAAAAAAAAAAAAAAAATGAAGTCAAATGAGGCCATTTATTAGTACTCAGGTGCTCGTATTTAAGATGGAGGTATTTTAATTACGTTAAACTGAATGAGTCACCTTCTATTGGTATTATTTATTTTGAAATACTGTCTTGGTAATATTTCGCATTATACAAAGTGCTATAATTGCTGCTTTTAACATACTTTGTGATCCAGTCATCTCTAATCATTCATATGTGCGCGCGTGCTGCAAGTACTTTAGATGGACTTTTTAGCTGAAACAGCTAAAAAGCCTTTGAAAACCAGCATAAAGTTTTGCCATCCTACTTACCTTATGGTCATGTGGGCGGCTGCTGGTCTGCACCAGCGGTCTCCAAACTTTTTTGGTCGCGCACCCTTATTTTAATTAAAAGGACTAGCGGGCACCCACGAAATAAAAAAATGCATACATAAGTTTAATATATTTTTTTTATTTACAGCTAAGTGGATCTTGTTAAGTCGTACATATAAAACTGCACGTGAAAAGAGAAGTTAATTTATAAAGCTTATATTTTTACCTGTACTAACGGCAGGTTTGAGCGATGCACTGGGTCAAATAACCAATTATCTGGCAAATTAGCCAATCTTATAGGATGAGAAAAAAACGACGAATAATCCCTTTGACTGGGTTGCTACTGTCATTATTTCTTCCTTGTATTTCTACAACTATGATGGGGGTGGCTTCAAATACTTCAAATCGCTCACTGTCTGCGATGCCTTCCAGTAACCTAATTCCTTTTCACATCGAATCCAGAGATCGTCGTACGGACGTCTTTGTTCCATACAGACCGTAACTTATTCCGTATTGTTATGGGCCAGTATTTTTCGATCCACTGTGGACACCATGCAGTCGCATCCTTTTGCGAAATCTGTAGCTTCAACTGTTGCGAAAATTACCGAAAAATTCCATATCGCTTGTCAACTTTTTCAGTAATTCTAACAGTTGAATCTGCTGATTCCACAAAAGGAAGCGATTGCTCTGTGGGGTAACAACGTAATAAGCAAAATCCTCAAAAGCTTTGATATATCGCAGTTAAGAACAAAGCCGCTTTATCTAATCAAATAAAGCACGTTGTACTGTCCCGATTCAATCTGGATTCAATCGGTTTATTAAAATAATTCATCTAATTACCTCCAGTTTATTATTTTGCTTGTAGAACTGAGTTTATAAGCTGAATGGTATATCAGATCTAAAATATTGATCTTTTTAGCGAGATATTTTAATTTTCCGCTGCCAACACACCTATCTGTAGAACAGATTATAAAGCCACTGCTGAAACCTACTTCTCATAGACTCGAAAGTGGGCTCTGTTTGGCTTACATAATGCAATGTTTCCACATAATGCGCTGAATTTGTTAAACTTCGGAGTGACCCTTCCACTTTCTGCAAAGACAAGAAATGTAGAACACATTCGACAGAAGTATTTGTATTTAGTCAACTTTAACTGAAGCATACGGGTTATACAGAGGCAGATTACCCATTAAGGCAATGAGGCATGTACCTGGGGACCCCAAGCCAAGACATTTTCCTATAGTGTTTTAAAATAGATTAATGTTTTCAGTAAACATAAAAATCTTGATTAATTTAAGCAAAAAATTCAAAAGTACAAAATTTCATTTATTTGCCACCTAACTTTTATTTATTTTTTATTCTTTTTTTTTTTTATTATTATTTTTTGGGGTGCCCCAACTATCCTTAATCCGCCACTGGGGCTATATCTTCACGATACTGAGAACTTTAACTGAATGCGATTTGTTGCCCGAACAAATCTATTAGAAGACCTATTCGAAGTTTCGTTATGATATGATTATGCCACATCTCCCTCCTAAGGGCTTAATTTTTATTTATTTATTTTTTTTATGTAAATTTGCTGTAATATAGTAAATGTTGGTAAGAAATTTCAAAGAGCATAGGTTCCGATTTATCTTTCTTGGAGCATATTCTCCTGTGGATTTATAGTACAGTAGGAAATGTTGAACTTAGAAATGTAAAATACTTATTTACTGCAAGCATTATAAATGTTGATAAAATTTTAAAATATAGACGATTTGAAAATTTGTAAAAGACCCAGCCTTCCAGAAACCTGCTGTCCTGGAATGGGTATATATAGTCAGGGACAGTCCGGTATAGGGGTTAAAGATGCTGTAGTCTCTCCCCTTTGTCCCTTATAATCAAAATAATGTGTATTTTGTTCTTTTTATTTTTTATTTTATTTTATTACTGTACATGACGATTAAAACACTGATTCTCTGGAACATTGCTTTACCTCCCCCTTTCAAAAATTCTGGGACAGGAAAATCCCCTGTATATAGCTAAACAGAAATAAATAAAAATGCTTACGAGATACGCACAACCTACTGCACAAGGCATCCCGCTATAATTGAGCGTCTCAGGGAATCAGCATTCACAATTTGTGACGACATGATTTTAATTAAGTTGTGTTGTACAGCACAGGGTACAAAATTCCAGCAATAAACCTAGCCCTATTACTAGCTACAGGAAATACAGCAAGTGTCATTCCCATCTCAGGACATTAACAGGTTGTAATGCATATTTATACAATACAACCTGCCTATCACAGCATGCCTATCACAAGCTGCTTGACATTAACACAAAATCGATTAATTCGATGACATTAATAAACGCTTGAAGACAAGAAGAAGGAAGACAAAATTACAGATGCTGGGAATCAGAGACAGCAAATCAATTTCAGAACGCATCCATCGATCCGTTCTGGATGGACAATGAAACGCGTTCTGGTTTTTCCTGTAATGATGTCACCCCCGAACGAACAAAATTTTTCTAAGCCCGTCGCTCGGGGTTCGACAATAATTTTGCGTGCTCTAGTACTAAGAGTACTAGAACCAATCAAGAAGACACAAAAAAAAAAAAAAGTGGTCCAAAGAGATGCTTCCTGGCTCATAATAACTGCGATGCAACACACAAACCGTCTACAACAGAAACTTTATTAAAATAATGATAAGACTGGATCAAATTTTGTAAAAATAAAAGTATACAAATAAAATTAAATACACTGATTGTACAATAACAGCGATAAAATTATAGATAAAAATAAACTCACACTATACGGAATTAAAAGCGATAAAAACAAACGTAGCTTTCAGAGGCCACCGCCTCCTTTATCAACAGTAAGACAACTGTCACGGTACATCCTTAAATAATGGTAGGATCATGGCTCACAGCATGTGTTATCATGGGAGCATGGGCACTATCCTCCACACATGCATGGAAACCGGAAATGGCTTGGGAGCGTGCCAGGCGAAACCGTTCATCCCGTCCAAGAATTATGGATTCAAAGAGAGATGTATACGGACTCCCCTGTCTCTATTAATGGTATTATGTTCTGAAGAACAAATCCGCAAGCTTTCGAGCCATTTGCGGTTCGAATATCTGTACAAACGATCAACTATGACGGCATCGACTGGAGAAATTTGGTGGTTCTCCTCCCAGAACCGTTCGGCCACAGCAGATTTCCCATAATCTGCGGCCTTTATTGCGTTAATATGCTCTCCCATACGATCTTTGAACCTGTACTTTGTCTCACCAACATAGCACTCCCCACAGTCCGGGAATTTGATCTCATATATGACCCCACTTGTACCCTCCATGGGTACGGGATCTTTTACCTTTGACACGACTGTGTGCAATATTTGCCCTGGCTGCTGCACAGAGCGTGCCTGACAGGTACGTAATATTCAGGAGATCCACTCTGTTAAGCACGATGGTAGGGTATGTATGCGGTAGCAATGGGTGAGAACGACTCTCTTCGCCCGTGTTCCACCTCCTGAATATACACTGAGCGATCACTGAATTATGACCACCCCTATGACAACTGAATGCGACCCGTTGACCACGTGAGGTACGAGAGTGTGGAGTTAGTCGACCGATGTAACATAGATAAGGTGTCAGTGGTTCAGTAAGTAGTTAAATTCCGAGGGTGATCTGTAAAAGGAAGGATTTATCAGACTTTGATGAAGGACAGATTGTGGATGCTCGATTTCAAAAACGACTGAACCGGTGGGGTGTTCGAGAGCCGCCGTAGTTAAAGTGTACCGGGGCTGGCATCAAAATGGTCAAACAACGACCCGACAGCAAAACTGCAAAGGACAGCAAAAGGTCGATGTTAGAGGTGAGCGACGGGTCCGACGACTCGTACAGGCACAGCACTGTTGAATTGTTCACTACCCAATACATGGGCCAACCCGGAACAATATCGGGCATGACCATGCATCGCACGTATGCGCTATACCAGCAGGCGACCCCTACGGCATCCTCTCCTAACCAAGGTTCATCGGCGTAAAAGACTCGCCTGGTGCAAAGAGCATGCAAGTTTGACGTTATAAGACTGGAAGAAGATGTGCTGGTCGGATGAGTCGCATTATTTACTCCACACCGTGGATGGTCGTGTACGGATTTGGTGTCACCAACATGAGGCTCTTCATCCATCATGCATGGTATCAAAAGTGCAGGCCAGTGGAGGCGATTGTATGGTGTGGGGCATGTTTCACTGGCAGGAACTTGGACCCCTGGCGCAAGTGGAACAACGTATCAGTGGTCTCCGCTATCGTTAACTGCTTGCCGACAGTGCACACCCCTCCATGTTACACTTTTACCCGAGTGGTGATGGTATCTTCCAAGATGACAATGTGCTGAGCCATCGGGCACTTGTTGTGTAGAAATGGTTTGAGGAACACAATTCTGATTTTCAGCATATCGATTGGCCTCCGAACTTTTCCCCGATATCAATCCCATAGAGCACTTGTGCTCTATGGGATTGAAAAGGCATATCAGGCGTCTGGATACATCAATCACCGCCATACCTGCATTGCTAGCCACATTACACACAGATTGGTTGGCAACCGAACGCTTCTGACATCTTGTTGAATCAATGCCAAGTCGGATAGCTACTGTACTGAGGGCAAAAGGAGGACCTACGAAATATTAGGTAGGTGGTCATAATTCAGTGATCACTCAGTATTTATCTAAGGGTTCTCCTCATGCTGATTATTTGAGGCAGTCGCGGGATTTGAAGTTGATCGGCCATGCTGGCGGTCTTATGTTGGGGGGAGTCGATGTTTTCGGGTTGCCCACTTCAGTATCCAGTATTCGCTGGCGAGTATGGACTTCATGAGAGTTTTTTTTTTTTTGGTAGTTGTTGGCGCATAGGCTTCTGTGGCCATAATACACTTCCCAAGGTTTTTGCAGTACTTTGATCCAAGCCCGAGGCGGGAATCGAACCCGCGACCTTTGGGTTGCCAGGCAAGCACTTTACCCACCCGGCTAGCCAGGTCGGCCTTCTTAAGAGAAGGTACCGCGGGGGCCCATATTTCAGAGGCATACAGGGAGTTGATTTTGACATTCTGAAGGGTTTCTGTGGGTACCCACATTTTCGGAGATCTGCTGTGACACGTTTCATCGCCTCCTTTCTATCCTCGGAGGAGGGTCTGCAGTGGGACCCAAGCCCTATCCCACAAGGCCTTAATAACACTGTTATGATTGTCGGCTTGCACAGTGTTATAATGCGTGTATTGCCCCCACATAGGTTTTCTATATACTCTCGTTTTCACTCTGGAGCCATCTCTATAAACTAACAAATTAAGGAAAAGGAGGGCACTGTCCACTTCCACCTCCGAGATAAACTGAATAAACGGGGAGAAGCTATTTAGAAAGCTGAGTACAACGGCGAATGTATCATCGGAGTATCGTTTCCATGCACGCATGGGGAAAGAAGAAGCAGACCCGTAAAAAACCTTATAGACTCTAGCTCCTCCATGGCTAGGTTTGCTACAACAGCATTAATCTGAAAGCCCATAGCTACGCCGTGAACCTACTTATACAATGTTTTGAAATAATATAGTAGTGCTGGAGAGACATAGTTCTACACCTCTGCAAATATCTTCTATGCTCAAAGAAGTCCTATCCCTTAAACCTTAAAGTGTAATCCCTCTCCATGCTCAATGGTGACGCCATGTAAATAGACACACCACATAAAATGACACCATGGCCTCACCATCTGGAATTACCTGAGCACGTATAAACTGCACAAAGTCTCTTCTGTCTTTGAGGTAAAGTTTGAACGTCCTACAATAGGAGATATTAGCTTAGCTAAAAATCTGGATAGTGCATGGGTATTTTTTTTATTTATTTATTTATTTTTATGGGAACCCCAAACACAAGGGTATTAGAACCTATAGTACTTAGTACCGTGCTTGGGTTGCAGGTTGAGAAGAAGATATTTGTTGATATTGGACTTGAACTTCTGTAGATTGTAATTTTCAGGAAATACGTATGAAGGAAGGTTGTTCCAGAAAACGGCAGTTGAATGAATAAATGAGGAAGATGAAAAGTTGGTTCTGTGGGTTTGAAGTTGGACAGTAAATGGATGTTGGCTGGTGGCAGCACGTGTTTGGACTGTTTTGAAAGAGAGAGCAGGAATTACAGAAGCCAATTCAGAAGAACAGTGCCCATGGAAGTATCTGTAGAAGAGGCATGCAGCAGAAACAGTGCGTCTATGAGAAAGCGAGTGGAGAGACTGTTAGAGATGAATCATTAATTAACCTAACTGCCCTCTTCTGAATGGAATCAAGAAGCCTGAGAGAGGTTTTGGGGGCACCACCCCAGATGTGGGAACAATATTCCATGGCAGGGCTGATTTGCGATTTATACAGAGTGAGCAGCTTTTTGGAAGAAAAGTAACGCCGAGAGCGAAAGAGAAAACCAAGTTTTTTAGATGCAGAGGAAGCAATATTTGTAATGTGCTTGTGCCAAGAGAGATTAGAAGTCAGGGTAATCCCCAAAAGAGATATATCACTTTGCCTAGAAATCGGAGTGTCACTAAAGATAAGCATAGGAGCAGAAGAATCCTTTTTGCGAGATATAAGACAAGATTGAGTTTTAGAAGGGTTGAAATCAACTAAGTTTTCTTTGCCCCACTGGAGAATTACCTGAAGATCGGCATTTAAGGAATTTGCAGCAGATTTTCGAGAACTTGAAGCTGATTGAGCTGGACAAGGTTTCTCAAAATGGAAAGTTGAATGCAATGTGCTATCATCGGCAAAACTATGGATAGGACTTCCAGTCAATGGAAGAAGGTCATTGATATACAAGAGGAAAAGAGTGGGGGAAAGAACTGAACCTTGGGGGACCCCGGCATTAGTGGAGACGTTAGAAGACAGAGAGCCATCTACCATCACCCTCAGTGAGCGATCAGAGAGAAAACTGGATAACCAATTACTAAAAACAGTTGGCAAACTATAAGATGGAAGCTTGTTTAAAAGACCTTTATGCCAAACACGATCAAAAGCCTTTGAGATGTCAAGAGCAACTACTTCTGTTTCACCGAACCTTTCCAGTGAATTAGTCCATAAATGGGTAACATAAGCCAGAATATCACCAGTGGATCGACACTGACGGAATCCATACTGGCGATCGTTGATCAGATGGAAGGTTTCTAGGTAGTTTAAGAGTTGGCGGTTAATTGATTTCTCCATTACTTTAGAAAGAGTAGAAATAATTGCAATGGGACGATAATTGGATGGGAGGGATTTGTCACCCTTTTTAGGAACTGGCTGGATATGAGCAAATTTCCAAGCAGAAGGAAAAACACCTTTGGAATAAGAAAGTGAAAAAAGGCGGCAAAGAATAGGAGTAAGTTCAGGAGCACAGGTTTTGAGAACAAGCGGAGAAATACCATCAGGACCTGGAGCTTTCTTAGCATCAAGATTCATCAAAATCCTTCTGATATCCTTTTGACGGAAGACCACAGGAGGCATTGAATGGAGCGTGTTAGGAATGGTGGGAGGTGTTTTACCAAGATCATTAATACATGAGCTGGAAGAAAAATGGGATGCTAGCAGGTCAGCTTTATCCTTGGCTGAAGTGACAACACAACCATCTGGTTTGGACAGAGGTGGGAGCAGAGATGGGCAAAAGTTGCGGCCAATAGCTTTGGCAAGAGACCAGAATGCTCGGCTACCATTAGGGCAAGAAGCAAGTTTTCTACTCTTAGCCTGTTCAAACTCTAGTTTGGACTGATTAATAACTGCTTTACAATTGTTGTGAGCTTTGGTGTAGGCAGAAAATGAAACTGAAGAATTAGCAAGAAGCCAATTACGATATGCAACATTCTTCTCTTGGACAGCCTTAGCACATTTGTTGGGAAACCAAGGTTTAGATAAAGGACGAAATTTTAAAGTGGAGTGTGGGATAAAGGATTCCATTCCTGCAAGAATAATTTCACTGACACGATCTGAGCAAACGTTGACATCAGAAGTTTTGAAACAGTAATCAGACCAAGGAAAAGAAGAAAAGAAGTCTCGCAGGTCATCCCATTTTGCATTCTTGTAATGCCAAACAATACGAGGTTGGGAATAGCCATGAGATAAAGATTCCATTGGAGAAGAGACAATCACCAAGTTGTGATCTTAAGTGCCTAAAGGACCTCTCACTTCGACCTTGTACTTAGAAGGGTTGTTTGTGAGAAAAAGATCAAGCGTATTGGCTGTATGATTAGGACTGTCCGGTATTCTTGTAGGTAAATGAACAATCTGTGCTAGGTCATTAGTAATTGCAAAAGCCTCAGCATCTCGACCTGCTGGGTCGGTGTGACTAGAAAACGGAAGCCAGATGGAGTTGTGAACGTTAAAATCACCAAGGAAAATTACCTCACTGTTAGGAAAGTTGGACTGGAGAAAGTCAAGTTGCAAAGAGAGGAAGTCAAAGAGCTCCAAGTGATTCGTGGAGTTGGGAGAACGGTAGAGACAACAGATGAATTTTACACAATGAGGTAGAGAGATTTTAAGCCAGAGAAGATCAAAGAGAGGAGATTCCAAATTGCTAAGTCTCTGACAGGGAATATCAGAACGGACATATGCACAAGTACCACCTTTGAGGCGAAAGGAATCATACAGCAAATAATTTGGACATCTGAGATGAGCAGTAGTTGAATCAACCGATAACTGAGATTCAGTCAGAAAAAGTACATGGGGTTTGGAAGACTGCAAGTGGAAATGGACATCGTTGAGATTGGAATTGAGACCACGTATATTTGTGAAATGAATTAGGAAGTCCTTGGGAGGTTTAGATCTTTTCGCAGATAAGCTTGCTCTATTATTTTGACAATTCATGGTGTATTCAATAGTAAGAAAAAGTGGGTGGGACATGCTGTATGAAGTAATGAAATTTTTGGATATGGCGTACATGTGGTAAGAATATACCCAGATCCTTGACATAACGTGGCCTCGACAATGCTCCCCGCATACACACTACTCGGACTCCCTCCAATCACTATCTGGCAGAGTAGAGGTAGCAAGATTATACACTAGCTGATCCGGAAGCCTCCTAGAGAGTTACCAATAGGTTTGGTCCGGTGTACTAACTAACGGCCGGCCTGCGAACACCGTTTTAGAGCTGTACCCTCGAAATGTAAGGAATATTGGATCTCGCCACGACATTCATCATAACCTCAAAAATCATCAATCATACTGCATGATGGAAGAGATAGGGAAGGGTTGGCCGGAACTTAGCTCTAGAGACTAAACATGGTTTCCACCACTTCTAGCCTCCAATAAGCAAAGTGGTGGTATTTCACCGGTTGATGAGAGTCATCTACCACCTAGTACTGCCTGGTAACATAGAGGGGCGGCGTTCCTCCATGTGGTGTGGGCGCCACACCTCGACCCGTGCTTACGTTGGTTCACACCTGGGTGGTCACCCACCATGTACTTGTGCATGAAGGTTATACCCAGGATTACTAACAGTCCCACCATCGTGAAGGTGCAAGCAGAGACTTTGGCTGTCATAGACCGTCCGGACTTCGCCGAAATTGGGTCCACTTGACTTGAGTGTCACCCGAATATCAGTTCGATCAGCGTTTTAGACTCCCAGGTAGCAAGAACAGCTTGTCTGGTATATCTGAGAGAATGTCTGAGACAACCTCAAGGCTGCGCACAAACGATACAATTGGCTTAAGCGGAATCACGGCCTTTTGAATTTTCGGTAGGCCATAAAACCTAGGCAACTGGCATTCCGTGGCATGAAGTGTACAATAGGTATCTTTGGAGATCTCGGCATTCAACCAACCCTGCAGAATTTTCTTGACGTGCCGTTTCAATCCAAGTCACTTATAAGTTGTCCAATCATTTAACAGTTCCAAGGCTTTGTTATGGTAATCTACTTTGAGGATCACAGTTGATCCCCCTTTACATGCGGGTAAACTAACAATGCTATCGTCCTGCCTAACTCCCTAAAAATGAATTAGCCTAAGCGGCCCCGCCTTAAATTCATAAGGCGGGGATTCAGCGACAGTAGTTATTTATGCCTTTAATCAAATTCCACATTAGTACACTGTGATCGCTGCTACCCATTGCGTCTTTTACCTGCAGATTCTTAAGGAAGGAAGAATCACTAGTGATAACCAGATCAAGAGTATAGCTTCCTTTTGTTGCCTCTCTAACATACTGCTATAATCATCCAAGAAATCCACAAAAGTCTTACTATTGTGGTAGTGACCAACCCACAAATCAAATTCCAGTAAACATCCGGAAAGAAAATCCCCCGTTATGAGACATTCTGATTTGCTGGCCCACTCTATTTCCCTCTATAGCTGTTTGTTATACTCATCACAGTTATTAGGCATATAACACACTCAGCCTCTCAATTTTTTTTTCTCCAGTGCTCATATCACACCAAACTGACTCAACATTGCGTTCGTCACCTAAGTCACTGGATGCATAGCCTTAGATTTAATATTTTTCTTAACTAAGAGCATAACCCCACCCTCCTGTATACCAATGGTTTTCAACCTTTTTTTAATAACGGCACCCCTAAGTAATTTATTTTGTTTTGCAGCACCCCACTCAATTTTCTGCCTGTTGGATCCGATTGTGTGTGTGTGTGTGTGTGTGTGTGTGTGTGTGTGTGTGTGTGTGTGTGTGTGTGTGTGTGTGTGTGTGTGTTAGTAAAAAAATATATATGTTATATGTATGATAGGTATTACAATAATATAATTATAAAAATTACATTTCATAATACAAATTATTATATATAGAGTATATAATAATTTTATTCTTTATATAGAGGTACTAAGTAAACATTATAGATCACCACAAAATTAAAAAGATACTGTACACCTTTTTATAATGACATAAACTTATAAATTAAAAAAAAATAATAAGTTTAAGTAACTTAAACCCCAAATTACATGGTACCCCTGGAATGTTGTTGCGGCACGCTAAGGTGTCGCGGCACCCCGGTTGAAAACCACTGCTGTATACATTGTGCTCTCCATATTCAAATTCAGCATCACTTATTTCTGAGTGACACCACGTCTGCTGTTCCTACAATTGAATTCTACGACTTAATCAGTACTTCAAATTTATTTACAATGCTCCCTAGCATGCACATATTCTTACTCTTAGTTACCCTAACGCAGCCCATGTATTCATTTGTTCCGTGATGACCCATAGCATGGCCTGAAATCCTAGACACCTTGCTTTCCAGGCTGCTGGACGTACCCAAGATCAAGAGTATAGCTTCCTCTTGTTGCCTCTCTAACAAAGCTGCTGTAGTAATCCAAGCAATCCACAAAAGTCTTGCTAGTGTGTGAGTGACCACCCCACAAATTCCAGTCAATAGCAATGCAAGAATCACTTTTACCTCTGCCCAGAGGCTCTAGTTAAACTATTAGCCTGTGTATCTCCCCCAAGCTAGCAGTTTTCCGACCCACTTCAATAGCATTAGCAAATATTCTTTCACCCCCTTCTACTGAAGTGTATCCCATCCCTGTGAAAACAGTATCTACTGTTAACAAGCACAGACTATGCTGAGAAAAATTCTACCCCGTGAGCCTTACACAATCGCTCCATTGCCGAATTAATTGATAAGGCTTTCAACACATACTCCTTCCTATCGTGTCTGGGCAGAATTGCAAACAGTTTCAAATTCAACATTGAATCCTAATTCGCAACTTTTTGCCAACATTGCCCCGTACTTGTTAAGTAAGTCCTCAGATCTCTTACTCTTAGTATCATTAGTGCCAACATGTACAATATCACCTTTTGTCCCCTTCAAAGATGATATCTGCTCTACACCGCCATCTACTTTTGTACCTGGCAGACATACCCTGGTTCTATTCCACCTATCCTTCCTTGACAACATATTTCCCTGACAATAGAATCACCGACAATAACTAGCTCCTGTGGTACCAACACATTCTGCCTTGAGATTGTCGCTGTATTGTCTCATGCACAAGAGTGAGCTCTGTCGAGCAGCTGAGAGCTTGATGCCCCCCCATTTTAATTCCTTCGAGAGAATCTATCCAACTCTTCAAATTCTCATAAACGCCCATCAGAAAGCTAAGTTGGTGCCTGATTTCTTCACACTCTCTGCATCTAGCACACACAAAGATGTCCTCTTTGGCTGAATCCTGTCCCGTTCCAGAAATCTGTAAACATTTCACAAGTTGCACAATTTTTTAGGCTGTAATGCGTTAGAGAATCGGCCACTTCGGTTCTCCGCGAGCCACAGAATTCCTGCTACTTTGTGCCCGTTGCTTTGCTGCTCTAGTCTGGGCATGATTTCCGTTTAAAAACAATTTAATTGATTACAATGGAAATTAATAAGATTAATAAATTTAACTGACTAATTGACAATACTACACTAAGATAATACATTCCTAAATGCAGGGATACTTATTACGCTTTCTAGTTTTACGTTATACCTTACACTATCAAGTTCAAGATATACGTTACACTAGGCGTCTCCGTAGCCAGGTGGGAAGGAGCAGCAGTGCGTACCACACGCTTCTTGATTAGACCTGGGTTCGAGCCCGTCACCACCAAATATGGAGGATGCGGAAAGGTCAAGGAATGACCACCGCATATTCCGGAGCAATATGGCCTTAGTTGCTAATGCTCCTAAAAACCAAACAACAACAACAACAACGTTACACTATATCATAACGATTGCAATGTTAAATTAGTTGTATCCTTGCTAAAAAATAAAAATTCCTTAGCGACAAGTAATTAGAACCGTCAAGCTACTCGTTTATCACAATTAAAACCTTACTATTCCTCTGCACTGCGATATTCGCGCTAAAACACCGATACAATAGTTGTAGCTTACAAAATCTCACTATCTAAATCTAAAAAATAAGCTAATGAACGTGACTACGACTATTTAAACTATTTGTAAAACAATTTAATATGTTAATTATTCAAAAAGACGATAAAAATTTCAAAAACCTTATCCGTTTCCACGAGCCCAAAATTCTGCGACCTGGAACTTATGATCTCGAAATAATATTGATCTCGCAAAGAGAAAGACGTATATTTAGTATCGCCAGGGAGATTTTTTACAGTTGCAGTACAAGAATTGTGGGAGAGTGCCAACAGTAGAGCAGAAACGTTATTATTCTTGATTGATGTTCTTAATAGTATTTACACTGGACATGTTAGCGGTAAAGAAAATGAAGGAAGTTGAAAACGAGTTAAGTACAGTAAACTTTCAGAATAACGGCACCTTCGGGGTTTCAAGGTGATGTTATTTCGATTTTTTTGTTATCTGTAAAGTTTTATTTATAATATATTTAATGCAGAAATAATGAGGCTAAATAAGAAATGGAGAGATTAAAAATGCAATTTTATTAACTGCACATAAAAGGCGTAAACATGTTGACGATCCAATATTATACACTCCTTCTTATACCCCGTTTTACAGTAAGTACCCGACTTACGTAAATTCGGACTTGCGTATATATTTTTTTCACTGAAATTATATATATATATATATATTTTTTTTTTTTTTTTTTTTAGGATTGTAAAATTTGCAACTAAAAAAAAAAAAAAAAAAACAATCAATAACGCTTCTCTACTGTTACTTATTCTCAGTGGGCACCACTGAGAATAAGTAACAGTATCTTCTCTACTAGAGAAGCGTTACTTATTCGAAGTAGTGCAATATCTGGTATCTCGTTGTGAAGGTAGCCACAATATAAGATATAATTAAAACGATGCTTTTACACTACATACATACATTTAATTTTATGGGTTAACTACAGTGTATCTACACCGATATTATATATATATATATATATATATATATATATATATATATATATATATATATATCAGTTTTTAAGTACAATAACACGCGTTTTTCTTCCTTCCATGTTTTCTTTTCTTATGTGCCTCTCCGTCTACTTCACAACTGTCCTCAGAAAAAGTTTTTAATTAAATTAATTAAAAATATATAACTAATTAATTTAAAAATACAGTATATAACTATTTTTCTTCATTCTTCTGAGGATATTATGTGGTTTTTGTAATTTTGGCATATCAGGGATATAGCAGAAATATTTTATTAGTCATTCTCGAGTTACGTAAAACTCGACTTATGCAAGGAGTTCTGGATTGTATGACTTATGCATGTCGGGGACTTGCTGTATTTTCTTTATGATATCAAGTTTAGTCTGCACAGTAGAACGGTAGTATCGTCACCGTCCTCCCTATACCGAGCGGAAAAGCCCGGGTTCAAATCCCGTCGATGACGCGAGGAAATTTTATGGGCTTTTTTCTATCTGTGGCTGAGTTAGTCGGTCTCAGACGTAAATAGCAAAGGCTTTATCCCCAAGAAACTGGGGGGGGGGGGGTTCATCCAGAAAAACAGGCAAATCGAGCAGAGAACACAGGCAATTTACAGATACAATACACATGGGTATACGAATTAACTTTCCGGGGAACCCTAATGTAACAGTTTGGATAATAAAGTTTGTCACCAAGCTTTAATATTTTTCTGCTTTTCTTCTCTGTATGAGATTTATTAACTTAAGCAGCCATAGTGAGGGGTTTTTAATTTAAAATAAATGTAAAACAGCGGTACAATTCATGATATCAGTACATAATTCACTTTCAAAATGGCGAAAGTAAACAAATACAGTAATCACGTGATTAAACGTTTTCTTTTTCCTGCACTGCGCTGTATGTAAGCATCCGATCTCAATATGCGGTTAGCTCGAATGTTCCGTTATTTGGGGTGTCGTTATTTCGACAGTATTCTACTGTAATATACACAGAGCGTTATATTTCAGGCGCGTTCCATTTTTTCTTAACTGAATTATTTTTCAGTTTCTGTGATTAATAGAAGAAAAAAAAAGTAAATATAGTTATATCCTTATCAAGTAATTGCTAAGATTATAACTTTATAGAACACATAATAAAACTATAATTTTACGTTTTCTAAACTCAGCCGCTCAGTTTAATTAAAACTGTATAATATATGTTACTCTTCTCTAATATACTTTTTTATAAGTTTCTATCTCGAATTCTTCGCATAGCAATACGCGCGAACTGTCTATAAAGCTAAACAGAGTTGATAGAAGTGCGACATCTGAAAAAAAAAAAACTTATTGCATACTGTACTTTGCTCTCCATGCACATCTTATTCTTGCAATGTTTAAGTTTTAAATTTTTAGCGATTAATGCTTAAAATAAATTTTAAAAAATCAAATAATAGTTTCGTGTTCACAGAAATATTTAATTTACATTAAAAAAAAGTTCAACGAATATGAGAATTATACATCGGAGTTAAATATTTAAGGAAGAGGGGAGGAAGGTATGCCTCATAAAGACTGGATGAGAGTGTGTCGCGAAAGTAAAAAGGTTGGAAACCACTGCTTTAAAGAACAGTTCATTGTGGAAAAGCATGGCTAATAAACAAAAGAGATTTTCTAAACGAAAATTAAATGGAAACAGAATATTCGCTGATAATCAGTGGGCAAAGCTTGCATTACAATTCATGCAATGTGCGTAGGCGTAAAAAACAGAAGAAATAGTAATTTACAAATATGCCTCTCTGTTATTTTGTGTAATGTTATGTTGTTCGAGTACAGTACTTCGTTTTACTTTGTCCTGATCGGTAACTATAAACCTGTACGTATGTAGTTATTTGCATTCTCCTACGATTTTGCCTTTAAAAATTGTGGCGAGTATTATGACCCAAGAACTATGGTAAACATCTTTGTCCATACTTTTCATTTCGCTAATATAACGTCTTATCAACCCAAGACACATCCATCGTCCTGAAAATAAGGTCAAGGTAGAGACAAAAGACTTAGCTGCCTCCTTGAATCGTGACTAAAATCGATTTCCTCTTATCGAAATACATCAACACCGGGTGCTGCAGATAACATCGCCTTCAAAATTTCAAATTGCAAACAAGTTCTTGAAAAATTCCAGTTTTTTTTTTTTTTTTTATTCTAACTTCATACATTTAAAAAGTTAAAAAAAATTAATTTTTAAAAGTTAACTTTTTCAAATGGCAAAATATTGTTTTTTATTCTAATCAAAATTTCGGCAAACCTCTCTGGAGAGTTATGCTGGGATACGACAGAAATGTTATTCACATTCAATGGCGATGTAAGAAAGGTGAAATTGGATTTGAATATACGCAATGTAATACAAATGCATACTAGTAGTATTGTTTGGGCTAAAGCCTCAAGCTATGAAAATTTTTGACTGATTTACAAGTAAATGCGCGCCTCCGTAGCCAGGTGGGAAGGAGCAGTAGTGCGTAGCACACATTTCTTGATTAGACCGGGGTTCGAGCCAGTCACCACCAAATACGGAGGATGCGGAAAGGTCAGGGAATGACCACCGCATATCCCGGGGCAATATGGCCTTAGTTGCTAATGCTCCTAAAAACCAAATAACAAACAAGTTAATGCTGAAAATGCTTGAAGCAAATAGTTTTCATGTAAGGCGTCATTAAAGAATATCTCATATTGTGAACTCCTTCACAATAAGTTGCCCTACGGCCCCTACCCTTACACGAGAATAAGTAATGCTTCTCCAATAGAGAATTACTTATTCTGAGTAGAGTTCCACTAGTCAGACGGAACTCTTTCGAGGAAAATTATCCCCTCATCGGTGGGGGGTGACAGCGAAAGGACAAGAGCTGACAACCCAGTTGTGACTTATTTCCATAATGAGTGAAATTTACATGCAAACTTGTTCAAACATTTTAGCTATGTACAGATATGCAAAGTACAAATTTGTACATTCCAAACGACATTAAATAATACAATATTGTTAAAGCTATTTTTAAGTGCTACATTATTTGAGCATTCCAATTACAGAGTTTTTAATGAGAAAGTGCCATAAAATGAACAAAGTTACAGCCAAGTACTTATCATTCGAAAAAAATTGGTCTCTCTCTCTCTCTCTCTCTCTCTCTCTCTGTGCCAACTTCTCTGACTTAGGGAAGAAGTTATCCCACACCCACACGGCAACAATGAGAGTAACTTTTAGCATAATCAGTGATTCTGAAATAAAATACAGCCATTCCATTAGTTTTGTAGGCTTCACTGGGAACGACACTAATAGAGAGTTTTATGATAAGAACCGTAAGTGTCGGTTAATAATATGGAAAATAAATACACACTAATGATGATAATATCGCCTACTAGCATGCAAACAACATTCAAGGAAGCAGTTCTTACCCCACTGGTTATCCTTGAAATCTATAATGAACGTGACAACAGAATATTCGCAAACAGCTGATTCTACAACACGCATACACACACATTTATATAAACGTATGACGACCTCTCCGTTTGAATCCAGTTTTACCAAACCCCTAAAATGTTCCTACACTGAATTTTAGTACGCTAACATGCTCGAAGTTACTGCATCGGTTTATTTCGATGTTGAAGTTGTTTCCTTCTAACCAAAACGTGGTAGATGCATAGACGCTTTTGCGGTCGTCATGGTAGCGCGCAGACCGTAGCTGCATGTGACGTCAAGAATAGCGCTCTAGAAAATACGGATCTTTAGCAGCTTATGATTAATTATGATTCTGATTACAGGACAGTAACACACGGAAATAACGTTTATAGAAAACTGTCTATTGTGCAGTTGTCCTGGAAACAACACCCATAAGTTCATACAAGTATTTAATAAAGACCTTAAAATCTTAATCTCAACATGAAATAATGAAAAAACAGTTGTGTTCCTACATCCGTATTTGATGATTGAAAGTCAAGTTAAAATAACACGGCATAGAAATTTAATTACGATAGGCACTGTCTTTATAAGCGATTAAACAATAACACTGCAATGATAAATAAACTCAAACGCCAAAAACGCATTTTCAACTCTTGTTATATACACTGCCCCACACTGGTAGGACTGTATATAACAACATATAAGGTATTAAATCATATCTGTTCATGGTTCCATTAAGTACTAAAATCTGTGAAGACAGCTTTCCTAAAAAATAATTACTTATTTTGAATTGTTGGCTTTTAAAAATCTTCATTATCCTTTTACCGAAACGATCTTGCAGTATCAAATTGGTAAAAGTGGGAAATGGAATGAAAAGCACTGATATTTCAGATTTTTACCAAGGCAAACTGGTAGATTCTAAGATTTTCAGTTAAGAGATACACGTTTGTTGCCGTGCGCTGATTGGAGAAATGAAGAGGTAATATGGGGGATGAGCAGAAACGAATGTTCTCGATTCGCGCATAAAAGGCGTTTTTTTTTTTTTTTTTTATCAGTTTACTCAATACATAAATTATGAATTATTACTATTTTCTTATTATATTTAAATACGTGTCATATTTCAATTGTTATTCAATGGTGGCTCCTAAGCATATGCCTATCTCCACCTAATGTCTGTGATGGTATACAGAATCTCTGTAAAGTGGGCTTGACATAGTATTGTGTGTTTGCGTTTGTATTACAGTTAGTACATTATTCATTATGTATGTACTTGTCTAAGGTGGCGCCCAGACTAACGAGTCCATCTCCACCTGTATATTCTGTATTCAAGTAGAAACTCTACAAATGGGCCTGCAGTGTAAAGCGTGTGTAATATGTTATACTGTATATATAAAAACAGGCCTCTATGCCACCAGGAAGCAGGAATCACCTGAATATCTGCTACATGGTGCCTATCCCTACGCATGTGAATCCGGGCCAGGGTCTACTTCACTGTCTGTGCTGTTTGCACTAAAACCCCGCACCCGCCGGAGGTAGTGCAATACCGGTGGGTGTCAACAACCCCGTTCCCAGGCTGCCCATACCTAGAAGCCAGTAAAATGAACAAGGGAGCTACATTTCCACTGTCAGAAAAGAGAATCCCGCATCAGTTTTCTTTCTGATGCCTGCAAAAAAAAAACTCGGAGTTTGGAAGGGGAAAAAAAATAATAATAAATAAAAAAATAAATAAAGAAAGAAAGAAAAATCATAACAAAATAAATAAAAAATATATATATAAAAACCGAGAGAAGAAAAAAAATAAAATGGGAGGAGGAAAAACCACAACCTGCAAGTTTAATCCTGCATCAGTTTTCTTTCTGATGCCTGCAAAAGCAATTGAATTTAAAAAAAACAACGCCCTCCAGCAAACTTGTGGAGAAAAAATAAATGAATTAAGAAAAGTGTACAGTTCTAACCTACATTAACAAATACAGATAACTGTTTCCTCTTTTTAAATACATTTCTATAAAATTCCTGGAATACTGAAAAATTCTCAGAACCCTGCACCCATTGAGCTTTGGCTTCTCGATTAAAATCTGGTATAACTGATCTTTAATTATGTCTAAATTTCTCATAAATACAGTAAAAGCATTACGAAAGTATTGACAATATACTGCGATTGTTTAGCTTATTAATTCACAGAACCTGAACTACGTGCTGTATTTCACGCGCGCTAATCGGCAGAAACCAATCTTCAACTGTTGCAGAGTTCGGAATGGACACCGGAACAGACGTTCCGGTTCGTCATACGCATCGGTTATGTAAGTATACGCGTTAACTGCCTTCTACATGTATTATCCGGTGCTAATCTAAAAACTCCTTCATTGCCTCAAAATGCTTAAAGAAATTTAGTTTCTGCTTCTCCATCTTTTCCAGGTAACCCTCCCGAGGCATTGAGTTCATTCAATTTCACCAAGTCATGAGGGCTGGACTTTTCAGGATGTGCCACCAATGGTTTTTCAACATGATAAGGCTCTAAATGCAAGCTGGACGATCTTCTTCTTCTTCTGCATTTTTTCGAATGTCTGCTCTTAGAATCCAGGGAAATATGCCTGTATTCCGAGATGACACATCCTTCAAATAGCATTCGTACAACACAAACTGACTTCACCATAGTGATTGCAATGTTGTCTACCGCATTCTTGACATTGAAGAAGCTGAATTTTAATGTTCACACAGAATATCACCGGAAGCGATTTAACACCCTACGCTGGAGAGCGAAGCAACACTTACTTCATTCCAACGATGCCGCAACCACTACCAGATATCTTCAAACCACTGTTTATCCGGTTATTCAATACGCTGCTGGAATTTGAGCATCTGTGTCGCCCTCACTTCAAAAACTGGTGTTCTCGTGTGAATACTGGACCCTGAAATAGGGCACAAATAAGCATCGCCGACCCCCTCAATTGAGAACTGACATGGCTGTGTAGCTAAATGTACCCAGACTCCCTAAGTTAATTGACAGCAGACGTTTAATGACTACAGAAAAAATGTACACAGGAGTGATAAACGCCCCAAACATCTGGGATTTCTGTCAGTGGCACAATCCTCTGCCATCCCTGAGGTCAGACCCCACACTAATCCTCAAATACAACCGGTTGAAACTGTGTAATCGTTTCCTACCTGCACAGGCATCCCCAAAATTCAGGCACTGCTCCGTCTTGAAGTTAACCTGCAGAAAATGGCTACCGACTACAAATACCGTTGCATTCTCCTCGAGTGGATCGCATCTGTTGAACTGGGATAAATACTTCCAAACTGTGTTACGATGTTCAGTTCTGTTTCTCTTTATATTTTCCTATTCATTATAATTTCATTTTTACATGTTTTAATTTTTGTGTAACTCATAATTTCCCATGTAACTTATTTTTACCAATTTAATCACATGTATCATTCCTTCTATAAAACTTTTCCTTAGTGTAAAACTTTTCGTGTAAAACTTTTCCATAATGTAAAACTCCTGGCCATGTCGCCGTGATGAGAATTATTGTTTTTAGTACTTGTACCGTACTTAGCAGCAATAAATGAAGTTTATTATTATTATTACTTGACACTGAAGTGGCCCATTTTCTCTATCTGAATATGATCACACGATAATACTACTTCAATTAGCAATCACATTCTGGTCCGTAGGCTGAAAAAATCGATTTCGTATTGGGAAATGAATATAAGTATCTTCTATGGGAAGATCAATTCTTCTCTCATCAAGGTTGTCCGGGCGATGATCTACAATGCTTTCTCTGCCAAGTCGTTCTTGCTGTGGTAAATTTTTACAGCAGGACAGAAATGAAGACAGGAACCACCTCTTGGAATAAGGACCTGGTAACCCAAGCTTTTTTGTATGCGCTTTAAACTACAGGAAAATAAATACAGGAAAGTCATTCAAAGCTCTTGGTCTCTTGTAATGGTAAGTGAGTGAGTGTCGGTTTGAACTTGAAATCCCACGTGGTATTGCCTCCCAGATGAATTATGACCTAGCAAGCTTCATTCGTAATAAAAGCTCTTTTGGCCATCTTTTCCAGAACAGTTTTGTTTCAGCGAAGTAATAGCAAGAATGTTAAACACACTCTGATCCGAAAACTACAGTAATATCAAAAAAGGTTAAACTAGAAAGGATTCTAGGGAGATACGCAAGGGCGAATTAGGACACCGGGAAATTTCTTGGTGCCCCATCCTCCCTGCCGTGAACCCCAAAGTAGCAAGACCTACAGAACATATGAATTCAGCAAGTACAACTGCACATGTAAAACTAATAAGGGTACGAGGATCCTTATTAGTTAGGACCTTGTCTAGTGTGGGGAGGACCGTGCTTATATAAGCATGGTCCTCCCCACTATACTACTTGCAAGAGCTGAACAGTTATATAAACGAACAGTGAGTCTGGACATTTCACTGTTCGTTACTAGTTCCTCTAAACTATTTGGGACTCTGACGTCGCCGTTTTCATACCGAGGTCTGTCCCTTTCATTTCGATACTGAAAAATGTTATGTTACGCATAACATTCTCTCTCTCAGCTGGGCGGTTCAGCTAATTTTCCTTCGTGCACAGCCAATATTTTGCCGCGCATAACTCCAAACATCGTAAAAGACCGCATGTCATCAGTCATACTCAATACATGTAGTACGTCAGTGATTCTAAACCAGGGATTCTCAACGGGTGCGAAAATTGGTTTTTGGAAGGGGCGAAAAAATCATAGGTATTACAATGGTTTGTGATCCTCCAAAGTTCAACCGTAACCGACGAAATCTTATTCCTTAATATTAATTTCTCTCATTGAGTTTTCTTTTCCCCTCAGACAACCAATTTTTAACATATAGGTGTATTATATTAGGAGTGACTGAGAAATTTTGATAAAAGGAAGATAGTGGGAGTGATTTGATTCAACCACCTCTGCTTTTCACAGGCATTAAAAGCCTGAGTGCTTTCAGAGGTAATGTCTCTGCAATCCTTGGCGTTTGCGCCTTTCCGACAGCTGCGACCTTAGCGGCAACGTGGTGGGCGTGGTTTATTTATTTATTCTTTTGTGGCTTGGATGGGATGAGGGAATATTTCAGTCTATTGTTACTACTTTCTAAGCGACAATTAGTATTGATATATTGTTTCCTTGTGGAAGTTGTTTATTTTTGATCCACAGTACTTTTGTGAGTGACATGGGCTATGAGAGTTAAATAAAAATAGTTTATATTTTATTATTTAATTCTTTGTAGTTATTAAACTCATCATCAATCATGTCAAGTGGTGAAAAGAAAAAGTATCGACAGTATCTGGATGAATATCTAGCTTATGGTTTTATTGAAAGCCCATTCGACTCAAAACAACCTATGTGTGTTATGTGTAATAGTTATTTTTCAAATGAGGCTATGGAACCATCAATTTAGATCACTGAAAACGGAAACATCCTCCTGATAAAGTTGGTAAACATATCGATATTTTAAAATTTTAAAACAGAAATTTTTGAACAACGTAACACTGTTACTTCCTTATTTAAGAAGACCACACGAACAAATGACATGACGATGGAATGATTGCGTCTTATAAAATTGCAGAAATCATTGCAAAAACTGGTAGTGCTCATACAGTTTCTGAGACTTCTATACGACCCGCATTAGAGATTGTAATTTCAACAGTGATGCATTAAATTCCTTCCAGTACTTTAAAATTACTGCCATTGAGCAACGATTCAATTTGAAGACTAATCGATGAGGTGTCAGTTAACATTGAAGAGCAGCTAATTGACAAACTAAAAACGAGAAAATTTTCAATTCAGATTGATGAATCCACAGTATTGACAATAAGGCTCTTCTAATGGCATCATTTGTCATTTCGATGATGATTGTAAATTGCAAGAAGAGATGTTGTTTGTAAAAGCTATAGAAACTGACTGTACTGGAGCTTTAATTTTTGCTGCTATAAAAATATGGTTGGGTGAAAAACAAATACCATTGGAAAATTTGGTATCCTATACTACCGATGGGGCTACTTCCATGGTTAGAAGACAAAGGTTTTATACCCCACCTAAATAAATATATCCCGAAGTTCTTGCAATATACTGCAGTGTGCAGCGACATCATCTGGTTGCGAAAAATATTAATCCAGTTCTTGATCAATCTCTCAGTATAGTTATTAAACCCATCAATAAAAATAGTCACATAGCATGATCCTCCAGCATTGTTAACTAATTCCCGGAAACAACAGTGGAACAAACTGAAACCCTTCTGAAGCAGCTCGACATACCCAGATTGAGATCAAAAGTTCCAATTGTAAAGCTAAGCACAGCTATCTGGCCCGCCGGGCTCTTGGTAATGCCATCGTTTGGTAATCATAATGAACAACCAGCGGTACAAACGATCTCGAGAGACTAGAGATTTGCAGTGTGCCTCTCTCTGCGTAGCTAGGCAGCGAACCACTGTCTCTTCCAACTTACAATCATGCAGATCAATGCATAACACTCTAGATGCGTTGCTGATGAGATCAGGCTCGTTGCAACGGAAAATTTATTTGATATTATATGCATTCAGGAACCTTATGTCTCTAAGCACTTTTATGGGCAATCTTCCAAAGTTATGGGAAGATTGCCCATAAAAAGACTTCAAGAATCATGCAGTCCTCTGAAACAGATCCTAAATCTGCCATCATAATCAACAAGCTGGATATCACTGTTATCTCTGGCTTGTGTAATCAAATTTCCACCCGTATTTTAGTCTCTACATCAACATTTTCATTCTACTTACTGTCACTATATTGTCCACCATCAGCAGATATTAATTTATCACAAAGATATCTAGAACAGGTGTTTGCTACTTTAAATCCCACATATTTAATAATTACTTGGTACAACTGATTCTAACTCAAAATCTTTCTTATGGTTCAGCAGTGTCTTGGACAACAGAGGTAGGATTTTCGAGGAATTCTTATTCACAACTTACCCGATCAACTGCACACCTTCTCAAACGTCCACGGAGAATCAAACATTGATTTAACCATTTCAACATCCGCCATTTCCTCGAGGATCTCTGACCATACATACGGACTACACAAACAGTGACCACCGAGCAATCACTTTTAAGGTATCTCTCCTTCCAAATACTACAGGTCCCCTTCTTTCTCCTCCTCCAAAAGATCTTAGATTTTCTATCAAAACCATCAAATGGCCTTTATTTGTCTTCAATTCACCAGGATTTTAACGTTGACACTCGCCGGTCTTTAAACCAATTCAATGCCTCTGAATATGCATTCTATGTACAGGCTGCCTTACTTCGTGCTACAGAACGCTCCGCTAAGAAGACAATTAGCAAGCATACAAAAGTTCCATGGTGGACAGCTGAACTTTCTACTCTGTGCAAAAAAGTACACAAAGCACGCAGAGACTTTCAACGGAGAGGTCCTGGCCTGAACCAGAAGTCACCAGACTAAAAAATATCTATAAAGGCCAGCGGAAAGAATATGTAAATACAATTGCAAAATAAAAACTTGCCTCCTGGCAATACTTAGTTCACTCCACAGGAAATTCTGATCCCCGGGGTCTATTATATAAAATTAGCAAAAACAGATTTCACTCTCATGAAATGAAAACGATACAGAAACCACTAACTGGAATGACTCAGTTAATGCCATCCTGGATCGCTTGCTTCCCTGAACGATCTCACCACAGAAACTCCAGAACAAATATCTATTAGGAATAGCAACTCAACCTACCACTCCTCATATGAAACGGATCTCTTCACTCTTTCCGAACTAAAGCTGGCCCTAAGCAAAATAAACATCCATAAATGTCCAGGTTTAGATCTTGTGGAAAATGTTGTAATTATCAAATTTGCCGAAATCCTTCCAGAAATACTTCTATGTACAGCAAATGTCTTACTGAGGGGATTTTTCCTAATCTCTGGAAGGTAGCTTTGATCAAAATTATTCACAAGCCTGACAAAAATAAATCTGATCCCAAAGCATACAGACCCATCTCTCTTCTGGAAAACCTTGGAAAACTATTTGAAAGATTGTTAGAACCCAGAGTAGCAGATTTAATTGAAGGTCAAAACTTAATGTCTCCATCCCAATTTGGATTCAGGAAGGGAAAATCCTGTGAACACGCCTTGGTCTCTTTAGTTAACTACATATCATCTTCGAGGGCTAAATATGAATTGGCCATATTCATTGACTTCGAGGGAGCTTTCGATTCCCTCTGGTGGGAGAGCGCTCTCAACTGTCTTACCAAAGCTCTCAGCAACTATTCCAAGTTATAAGCTACTTCCAAAATGACTCATCCAAGTAATCTCGAAACAACAGTTTCTCTCAAGGACCATCTCAAGAGGATGCCCTCAGGGATCAGTTCTGGGACCCTCTTCTGGAACATAGTTTTTGACAGCTGGCTCATGCAAAAACCTTACAATATCTCTGCCTCCGTCTACGCCGATGATTTGGTTCTTCTAATTCCAGGTAGATTGCGTCTTCAACTAGAACAATCAGCCAATACAACTCTTTCTGAGCTAATCAAGTGGTCAAGTGTAAATAAACTGCGAATATCTGCCAGCAAAACAAAACTGGTGGTTTTTAAGGGCTAGTTAGATTACAGAAGCCCTCCTAATATAAAGTTAGATGGTAAGCAAATCCCTTTTGTACCTGAATTAAAACATCTTGGCGTAATTTTAGATGACAGGTTAACCTTCTCCTCTCAATTAATCACCTCGCCTCGAAGATTAAGAAGTTCACTGCAGCAATTATCCGCATTTCCAAATCGGACTGGGGACTAAATAAGAAGACTCTTACTATATTATACTGCAGTATTCATACCAATAACAACATATGCTTCGGGAGTCTGGTTTCATAGAGCGCCGTTAATGTTAAACTCCGTTCCAAGCTCATCTCCATTCAACGGATTATGCTGCTTGCCATGCTCTGGGCTTGCAGGTCCTTGCTGGAGCCTTACCACTAGACCTGCATATCATCTTCAAAGGACTAGGCTATCGTCTAAAGCACAGAATTCCTGGAGAGATTCTCGGCATCTCATGCAACCTAACTGCTAACATCAAAGACGAGAAACGGAGAATCTGGAATGAACTTATCAGTGTGTGGCAATCACGATGGGATTCCAGTACTACTGTCAAGTCACCCGCTCTTTTGTTCCTGCAGTTACCTTCCCTCGCAACAAGAACGTCAGCCAATGATTTTCTCCCAGCTTAACAGCATCATATATACTTACTGGGCACGGCTCCAACAACTCCAAACTATTTCAATTTGGCTTGACTGACACAAATCTCTGTGTTTTCACCACAATTGTGTGGTGCTGAGGAAACCTGGACGCACATTCTGTATCGCTGCAACCTGTACTACGACGATAGATCTTCACTACAAGCTGCTGTCAGCAACTTCTCTGAAGGAAATGAAGTGGCACTGACTGAAAATTCTCAATCGTTCTCAGCTCTATAACAATTCTGCGCTGCTGTTTTCACCAAAAGAAAGCAACTCTTCTCAAGTCTATCAACAACAAGGAACCAACTCAACACCTACAATGTCTATCGATATCTCTTAAAACTGATATCACCTGCCATCTATTTTTTTTTTTATTTTTTATTTTTAGCTGGTACCCCAGTTTGGGCAGCTGTGGATACACGATTAGCTAGCACCCACCACTGGTATAGCACTACCTCCAGTGGTTTTCATTCTTCCTAGGACAGAAAAAAACTGGTCTTGTGGTTCCTGTGCCACAATTTATACTTCTGATTAGTTACGTGATGTGATTTGCTGTGTGGACACGTTACATGTTCAATTCACTTATGACAGTGTAATTAACATGATTCTATGTATATTATTGTATATAATATGTATGTATCTACATAGCAGATTTGCCAGTTTCTGGCTAGGGGCCGCTTGTTGTTTTTGTTAATAAAGAATATAGCAAATATGATCGTCTTTTCAGTAAATTTTGTGTTGATAATGAAGAAGAGTATATGAGACTTCTTTTACATACAGAAGTCAGGTGGCTTTCTAAAGGAAATTGTCTAACAAGATTTGTAAAATTTTTGATACGATAAGTAGTTTTTTAGAAAGCGAAGGTTTGTTATTTGTTTGTTATTTGGTTTTTAGGAGCATTAGCAACTAAGGCCATATTGCTCCGGGATATGCGGTGGTCATTCCTGACCATTCAGCATCCTCCGTATTTGGTGGTGACGGGCTCGAACTCCGGTCTAATCAAGAAGTGTGTGCTACGCACTGCTGCTCCTTCCCACCTGGCTACGGAGGCGCCAAAGAAAGCGAAGGAGACACAGATTTAGCAAAGGAGATCAGCAAACACAAAAACAACATATACTGTATGTCTTGGATTTTTCGAAAACTTAATGAAGTACCACTTCAACTTCGAGGGAAATTAATTTTGGTGATAGCCTGTAAATGCATATTAAAAGCCATCACTGAAAAACTGGAAATATTTGAAAGCAATTTAATGAGAAAATAATTTCATTGTATGCAAGGGTTAGCTTAAATCAACGAATCTCTCACCGAGAATGATCTTAATAATTATTCAGATCATTTGCGCTTTAAAAGACGAAATGAAAAATGGATTTTCAGATTTATTTTCTTTTGAAGTGAGTTCATGGATGTTATATCCAATTGGATACGATTCCGGGTGTGCTAGTGAAGAAATTCAAAAAGTCATTGAATTAAAATGTAACGAAGAATGCAAATATAAATTTGAAAAAGTTGGAATGGCTGAGTTGTGGGGATCAAAACAACTAAACTGCTTTATCCAACAATGTTATCTGAAATGGCCAAAGTATTTCTATTCTTTCCAACGTCTTATATGGTTGAAAGTGGTTTTAGTTCAGTAAATAAAATATTAACAAAGGAAAGAAACAGAATTGATATATGTTCAAGAGGAGAAATTAATGTAGAATTAAACTTACTAATATCATACCGAACATTGAACTTTTAGCTAAGAAGCATCAGGCTCAGGGATCTCCATTGAATAAAAAGTGTAAGTATAAAGCATTTTCCTGTTTAAAGATTTCAGGGGGGGGGGGGCATTAGGAAAAAAAATTGTCTATAAAAGCCCTTTAGGGAGCGATAATTAAAAAAAAAATGTTGAGAAACACTGTTCTTTCTGAGAATTTCGGTTTGCCAACTGAAATTCCCAGAAAAATATTGTGTACAGTCACTGTATTCGGTATATTTAGGTTGCACATATTTTACTTCATGACTTTTTCGTAGAAACTGAATGCGTTTAGCAAATTATAATTCACTGATTTTCATGTTATAGCCGGCAACAACTGCTGTTTATCGTCATTAAAAAATTAGCGGGAATATCGGTCACGCCATCGATCCATTTAGAGAACGGAGGGATCCGGTTGGAAGGGGGATAACTGGTGTAATTATCCTTATTCCAAAAGCACGTTATACTTCGTTATCTGTAATGAAGCAGAAGCATAATCATCGACTAAAAAAAAAAAAAAACATCATATAGGCTGAATTCACCTCGAAAAAGATTTCGCAAGCAACGAGGCACTGGATCAGCTTCGGTTCATCGGTCGTCAGTAATAGGTAAGCTTTGAGAAAATGGATGAAATTTCGTAGAGAGCACTTTCACCAACATTCAAAACGGCACATGAATTTTGAATCATTTGGACCAAATAGAGTTACCACTTTACTCGAAGACACTTCATTAGCATTAGTAGAGGCATATGATGCAAGAAAGCAAGCTTATTCAGCATCAGCCAAAAAAAAAAAAAAAAAAACACCACTCCCATTTCACCCCTCCGTTCGCTCGAAATACCTGTCCAGTTGAGCCTTAAATTTGTTTAGGCTATCAACTTCAACAACAAGTGATGGAAGTCGGTTCCACCAACCAACCACCCGCTGGCCAAAGGCAAATTTCCGCACATCTATCCGACATCCGTCCTTCCTCAATTTGAATTTATGCCCTCTGAGCTAATTATTCTGAGCAAGATGAAGAATCCCATTGACATTGAGCATGCTCAAACCATTCAAAGCCTTATACACCTCTATCAGATCACCTCGCCGGTGCCTAGTCTCCAGACTGTAATTTGCAAAACTTAAGCCTTTCTTCGTAAGAGCAATCCTTTGTTCCATTCACTAATCTTTTTGTCCTTCTCTGTACCCGTTCCAGCAGCTCTACATCCTTCTTGATATTCCACAATGTTAAACAGTACTCAGGGGCGAATTAGGACACCGGGAAATTTCCTGGCGATCCGTCCTCCCTGCCGTGAACTTCAAGTAGCAAGACCCAATGAACATAAGAGTTGAGTAGGTATAACTCGTATGACTGCACATGTAAACTTCGTATCTTAAATTATTCTTAAATTTATGAAAAAATGCTGTTAAAAAAGATAAAGTTATTAACGGTTGTTAGCGTTTTGCAATTTTTTGGCGGATCCAGTGCTTTCTTTAAGCTCACGGGTTCGCACGGTTTACTGCATCTTGTGTCTTTTACAGACACAAGATGCAGTAAACAGACAAGGCCAGTTTACATGTTGTGGGCGCTGAAAACCTGAAGCTCAAGTATCACCTTATAAAGAACTCTATAAAGAAATTAAAAAGAATGATAAGCGGCTTTCAATCATATAATTATTGAAGTTGATTTCTACCTCCAATGCAACCACCTTCTCTTTTATCCAACTTTTCCGTCAACAAATCAGTAAGGCGTGTCATGCTTCGTATATGGTCTTATTTGAATTACTAGTAAGTCAAACACTTACATATTTTTTGCCTGTTTTTATTATTTAAAAATTGCATTTTTCTTCCCCCTCCTCGAATTAGTCCAGAATATCCCGCTACTTGCAATATTTTAAGTATTTATAGTTTGCAAGGGAGATAGGCTTCCTTGTAACTATCTATTCGCCCCTGCTCACACTAGTGTGAAATTCTGAAAAAAGAATTTATACGAAGATCGGTATAATTTACACATTTTCATAATATCAGTGTGCCAACCACGTAACGCTGTTTTCATCTAGGTATCGTACTGTGAACATGTAAATATTGCCAACAACGCTGGGCTCGCGCATCAAACATTTGAAGGCCCTACCACGCAGTACGCCTGTTTAACACCTTATTTTAAAGGCTTTTTCTCTTTGTGTGTGTGTGTGCTGCCCATATAAAACTTTTTTTTTTTTTTTCATTTTATTTAGATTAGAAAAACACAGGTTTGCAAAATGCACCTACTTACAACTACACAATTCCTAAATAAACTTGTTTTTAGGCGTTCTTTCCACCTGGAAAAAGGCGGAAAGAATTCATCGTTAGAACATCATACACCTGTTCAGCATACGCAAGTGCATTACATTTTACTCGGCCTTTACTAGGTTGTTTTTAAAAATATATTCATTTTCTGCTTATACTCCGGTCGCCACATAGGGTCAGAGACGTTCACAAGACAGAGAGAATGCAAGAATATCACTGTATTTATGAACCACGTGGGTTTGAACCGTTGTCAACTCAAACGCGTTTACGAATGTATCTCCGCGTTTGGCCACTCGACTAATGCGGCTTAAAGGATAGGTAGAATATAGCGTTTAACTACTTTTAAGCAGTGGTGATGAAACAGTTGGGCGAATGGCTTATCGAACTTGTTAAACAAAATTCAGATCCACTTGTGATCTAAATTACCTATAGTCATATAATCATGCTAGTTTATGAATTTAGTTTTTAATAAGAGCCTGCTGACGATTTATTTAAGTACTAATTTTTGCAAAAAAAATAAAGGATGGGCTCTTTAACCCGAATCGGGTTAACTGCGAATAATTACGTTAATTCCTTAAGCTGAATAATTGAAAATCACTCGTATAAGGCAAAGTTTCGATTTGTTACACAGGGGTAACTGATCAATTTGTTCTGGGATGCCACAGTTATTTATGGTAACGAAATTAGTTATAATGTATTTATTAAATAATTAAATCGCAATAAATTACTATAAATAAATGAATTGCAATTAATTATCGCATTCGGTATTACCTTGTCAGAAGATTAATTAAAAATTATGTTCCCCGCGAGATTTGTGAACAGGGCCACTATGGTGACAGAATGTAGTTTTACCAATGGTAAAGAGCTGTTACCTCAAGACAAGTCATTCCGAGAAATTTTCGTGGCGAAAAATAAAACTTATATGGAAGCACGGGTTTTATTTATTGATTACAAAACAGAATGAATTTTAATCTTAATTTTATTCATAAAATATTATAAACGCACTAAGAATGATCTCTAAACACGGTGTACGCTCCAAAATGAAACTCATTATTCAATAATTAAATGAAAATAAATCGCTATCACTGGAACGTACAGCCGAAACTTCGAAAAGTATATTTGCCAAGACCTACTGTTACCTGTAAACACACAAAACGGATAAAAATAACTCATAATTAATTAATTAACAGAAATTAATAGAGAATTGGAAAATTAGGGAGAACCTACCGTTACCTTCCCGCAGAATGCGGATACTGCTGCCAGGAGAACTAGCAGGAAACTATGGAGCTTTCAAGCAGGAAAACTATGGAGGGACATCATACAGGTGAACGCGGACACCTCATAAAAGGAATGAAATAAACTAGAAAAAAAGATAAGGAAACCAACAAGTGCATTTCATCAGGGATGCCTCACATCTACAGAACCCAAAATGTCGATTTCCACAGTGAACTGCTGGGAAGCAGGCAAGCGTTCACTGGTGCCCCTAATACAACACATGACAGAGTAAACTAAGAAAAGTATGAACTTAAATACGGCGAGTCCTCCGCACACTAACACAAGAAAATGAAGCTACGAAATGTAAATTTTGAGTAAGTAAATTTTCTGTGTGGGTGGGTGGGTGAGAGAATGTAAATGTTAATTACTATGTAATAACACCACTTATGACTCCTTTCCTTCTTATCTTTAATAAAATGAAATTCATTATTGCATATATCGGAGGATGAACTAAAACACGACACCAAGTCTTAGTTGAACCTATTATATCAGCATTACAACCTATTATAGACATAACCAGTAGCTCAAAAACATACTTTTTTTTTTCTTGACAAAACGCATTTTACTACATAAACAGTTTAAGCCTTGTACTTCCTCATTATTAATTTTCCTTATAAATTCCATGTTGTGCCGTCGCTTGTCTGTCATACATGATTTTTTTTTTTTTTTTTTTTTACATCCTTTCGTAATTCACCAATGACTGATCATCCGTGGATCCTTGGGGCAAGGCTGCAGTTCACTCCTGGATTCTGAAAGCCTGCCTCAAATATTCGAAAAATATAATGATGCTTGTTTCCATGAACAATAAAAGTAGTAGCCAATCAATCCTAACTAAAATTTTATGACACGGACGAAGAATGACAGCTCTTCAACCAATCAGACTATGACGTTAATCTTTAAAAATGTTATGCATTAATGATCGACTTTTGATAGTAATTCACAATCAACACCGTACGTGATTATAGGAGTCTACTGCGCCCATACTACTTGCGCTTCTTCCTATGGGTGCTGGTAATATTACATTTAGTTTATTACGTGTATGGTTGGGCCCGTCTCCTCATGGCGTGGACGGGTACTGGGAAGCAGCCTTCCTGGTAGCTAAGAGGCCAGAAACAACTAAATAACACACGCGCTCGCAAATATAGCACTACACTATTTCTAGCCATTGTACAGATTTTTGTATATCATCACAGAAAACTATGGTGGAGATAAATTAACGCCTAGGGACCGCCGTACATAAGACACAACACACACAAAATAAATCGTACTTTGTTTTGCTTCCTGGGTACAGGAACTGATACAGTTTATGCACTTTTAACATACTCTACGTGTATAATACATTTGTACAGTACACTGTATTTCATTTTTCCTGGAAATTTATAAATATTATTTACAAATGTTTATTATAAAAATTAATTTTTAATAAATTTTTTAATATAAATGCATAGTGCATCATTATTGGAGCCTCCAACCAAGAGAGAAATTTTTGAAAAATAAGCAATTAATACATATGAAGCTAGAAACACGTATAAACACGGGGCCAGATCACTGTGAGATTTCGGAACAAGCTCTATTTTGGCAGTTGTATCTCTTTTCCATCATCACATAGCATAATACTGCACTGCGCTTTGTTTTTACTCTGCTACATTCATTGTACAAAAATAAAGTGCAATTAAATAAAAAGTACGCTAGGGTTACTGTAAAAAAAAAAAAAAAAAAAGAATCAAATTTCGGCACTCACCTCACATCATGTGCGCGAGAAAATCGCTCCCGATTTAGGACCCACTTCTGAGGTACGCATGGTTTTCGCAAAATCAGGAGAGCACACCCATTATTAACTAATATTGCTAATATTAACATTGTTCACAAATATTGTTATAAAACTAAATTACAATTTGTAACAATATTGTTACAAATATTGTTATAAAACTAAATTACAATTTGTAACAATATTGTTACAAATATTGTTTACGGCCTTAATACCG
This sequence comes from Mastigoproctus giganteus, assembly GCF_048544385.1. Classification (NCBI taxonomy): domain Eukaryota; kingdom Metazoa; phylum Arthropoda; class Arachnida; order Uropygi; family Thelyphonidae; genus Mastigoproctus; species Mastigoproctus giganteus. Next base: position 206,997,804 of record NC_143578.1, on the reverse strand, counting down.
TGTTAGAACAAATTTTATTTTATTTCCTAAGAAATATATACATACATCCCTGTGAAACCCATAAATCCTCGGATTTACCAAATCACTTTGGTAAAAGCCCAAAATTTGGACTTTTATCAAAGAAAATCGGTAAAAGTCTGAATCTTTTCATAATTGGAAAGATTCGAACTGAAGAACTGTGTAAGCCCGAAATATCAAAACATTTCACTTTATTTCGGCATTTTATTGCTCTAATACAGTATATCCCAATATTAACAAATCGCATTGGTAAAAGACCATTTGATAATGGCACTTATGAATTCTTTTCCATTACAGAAATATTGTATATCGTAAATATGTTTAAAAATTCGATAAAGTAAATGACACAAGAAATCATCATTGATTTCTTGTGTCATTTACCTTAACGCACTATCCGATTACTACTTTTCCTATTTTGAAACGATAAGAAGAGTATTTAAACACTGGTATTTCCTACGCCTGAAAGTTGGTAACAGCGGGAAAAGGCAAGCAATGTTAATTTTCTGGTTCTTTTTTTTTTTTTTTTTTTCTGATTTTTAAACAAGGACATAAGGAGATATATCCCCTATGCCATATTTCGTGTTTAAAAGTCGGAAAGGCAAATCCATTAATTTGGAACATTTTTTGATATTTCGGGTTTTGGAACGAATTGGTAAATCCTAGAAATTGCCAGATTTCGAGCTTTCACAGTAACGAACACAAAATATACGTGGTATGATTCTCAACTACTTGTTTTGTTCAGCCTTGAGTTAGTTTGTAAGTTACTGTATCACGAAATATTTGTTTTGTACATATTTCTTAGTAAATGAAACGTAAATTTATTCTACCTTAGGAAGAAAATCTCATTTTCTTGACTTAAAAAAAAAGTGTGTGTATAATCCAGCAGGACCACCTAGGTCAGAAGAGTTTACAACTAATAATTCTGACATTAAATACAATATTTAGCAATAACGTGGACTACAAGTTCAACTGTAATGCGTGTGTTACGGCACTTTGGCAAAAAACCACTCGGCTAAGCCTGTAGATATTATACCTGCACAATACGCCATTCAGGGTTCGTATTAAACAATTATTTGACGCTTTCCTCCCTCTCCATCACGCAGATTTACAAATCGGTCTCAGTAAGGCAAATCTGGATCCAAATATACACCAGTTTTAGCAGTAGGGACTTCAAGTAGAGACTTCAAACTGGACGCAAGCTACTCTCAAAGATTATAATGCTTTCTATTCAAAGAAAACAAACACAAAAAAAGATTGAGCCTTTATATACTTACCCACTCTTCTCAGTACTCTACACGAAAATTTATATCCATTTCTTTGGATCCTTCTTCCGCGTCTAAAACAATATCGAAAAATTGTGATGGCACGTTCACTTCTGAACTCCGATTCCAAAACATGTGAAAAGTTTGAGTCACTTGGTTAACCGTTTTGCTCAGCAATAATCCAATCTGTTTTAAAAAAAATTAAATAAACACAGTCAGTAGTAATATTGCATTTTGAAAAATATAAACAGTACAACAGATAAAGTACTGTCCCTTCCTAAACAGTTATAAGGAACAGAACGTCACGGTTATCAAAACCTCTGGAAAATAACGTTGATCTTCCCAGAATATAGTGGGTACGTACTTTTCCAACAAAGCGGAAGTTTTGTCTCTCGCTTTGCTTACCCAACGAGTTCATGAAATACTACATTTTTGTAATCACTTTGAAATACTTTGAAATTAAAATGAGTACTAGAATATTAATATTCATTTTAACTAACTATTTTAAACTTAATTATTATTTTAAAATTACTATTAAAATAATAACACATGCTGCTGAGACAAGAGATACAACAGAAAAAATAAAACAAAAAATGAAAACATTAAAATAAAATAAATATTTATATTATGAGATAAAATTAAAAGTTAGGAAATCATAAAATAACAGAAATTACCTTGAAATGTAAAATACGACCTATTATGAGTGGATACATAACAGTAAACAAGAATGAGAAAAACATATAGATGGGATGGAGAGTGGACAAAATTATTAAAAGAGTGGAGACCTGTAGGCAAAAGAAAAAAGAGGACCAAGAAGATGGAAAGAAAGATGATTGGATACATTGTCGGGTTTATGAGTTACTGCTTTGGGAAAAGAAGAATATTAACATTAAAATGGATAATTAAAATAAAAATTAAATACTCGAACTAACCGCATCGGACTAATTAAACAAGTCGAGTACCATATGAATCTAGATAACAGAAGGCAGAATAACAATATCAAATGGCTGGAGAATATTCCTTAGAGTGAAAGCAAAAACGACTGACAGTACGTTTTTATTATCATTTTATCTAGTACAGTACTCTGAAGTATCGTATTCAACAAAAGATATCGCTAACTAATCTATAAACAACAATAAATCATCAACGAGTTAGACGATATATATTTTTTTAAAAATACTTAATTGATAAACACAAAAAAGCATGAGAGCTAACACAACCTTTTTTTTTTAAATGGACTGAGGAATACTCCGCAATTACTAGCTTAGATGAACAAAATTAACAAGAAAAGTAATTCTGGTAAATATTTTCACTGCATCAGTACAATTCAAAGAAGCAGTTTTCTTACAGAGAACGAACCAAACGTTAGTTCGTCTGTTGAACTCACGTTTCTACACTGAAAGGAGAGAATTCATAGGATACCTGCTTCCTGGGCAACGCGACGCTATCCCCCCTCTCGCTAGTGGACGAACCCACCTCTTGGCAGGTATATAGATACACTGCATCCACGTAGACAGTAACTCGATGTCAGTATGAGTAAACGTCGTGAGTTAACCGACTTTGAAAGAGGGGGTGATAGGGGGTGCCCGACGTATGGGCCACTATCGCGGAGGTGGTACTGAAATTGCACTATCCCCGTTCGACAGTATCAAAACGGGAATAAGCAATTTCCGGAATAACATCTCATCGTGGACAGAGCTGTGGGCCGAGAAAGGTGGTGGATGAACGTGGCCGTGGACGTCTCTCTCACATTATTTCAGCCAACCGGAGAGCGACAGTAGTACAAATCACCGCCGACTTCAACGACGGAAGTGCCAGAAACGTCTCCATCAAGCGATCATTAGCCGCAATAGGTTATGGGAGCAGCCGACCCACCAGAGTCCCATTGCTAACACCACGACACAGGACTCTACGCCTCAACTGGCGAAAGAACATCGCCACTGGAACTTGGATGATTGGATTCGGGTCTCCTGGTCCGATGAGCCCCGTTTCCAGTTATTTCGAGCGGACGGGAGGGTGAGTATCTTGCAGAAACCGCACGAAGCTATGCACCCGTCATGTCAAGAAGGAACTGTTCAGGCAGGTAGACAGTGGGTAATGGTCTGGGGAGTGTTCAACTGGCGTACGTTGGGATCTCTGGTACGTCTAGACGCATCTATGAACGGTCCAGATTACGCGTCCATCCTTGCAGACCATCTGCATTCCTTCATGTTTATCGTGCACGCACAGGGCAATGGACTCTTCCAGCGCTCCCCACAGGGCAATGGTGACTAGAACATGGTTCAAAAAGCATTCCGCAGGTTTTAGCACCATGGAATGGCCTCCCCGTTCATCGGACATGAACCCTGTGGAGCATCTTTGGGATGCTGTGGAAAGGTCCGTTTGAGCTTTGGATCCTCCACCCAGGAATGCGACGGAATTATGGACAGCGGTGCAGCAAGCATGAATGGAAATACCTGTGGAACGTTTTCGTGAACTAGTGGCCTCAAATGTTACTCGCCTCGCCGTGTTACTCCCCTTTTCCGGGCGAAAGGTGCGCCTCCCGGTTACTAGGTATCCCATAATTTCTGTCCACTCAGTGTAAGTAGTCATTATCATCATAATTTCCGTTACCCCAACAAAACCTTTTTTGGTAAAGCTTCCAGACGGTTTTTGGCATCTTGTCCAGATGTCTTGAAAGGCCTTCTGGGATAATCGAATATCCCAGTTTCAAGCATACAAAATCACTTGAAAACATGCGGCAGGTTTTAAGATGTCAAGCGATAATTGTTGTGAATGTTGGATTACACAAAGCAAGACAAAAAGAGTAATGAAGATTGCTATATCAATAAACAGCACGAGTAAATACGTTTCTTTTTTTTTTTTTAGTAATTTGTTTAAAAAGTCGCACTTTATTTACTTTTTGAGAGAAACATTTTATTCATTTTATTTTGATAAAAATCAATACTGTATATACAAATTTTATATGAATATGTATATTACGCGTCCACATTTTAATATTGAATTAATTTTTCTCTCCAGGTTTGTCTGTCAAAAAATGTGGCATGGTTATTAAAAGTGGAACCTTTTACTAAGACAGAGATGAGAACTTATACGATTTCTGAATGCAGAAAATTCACTGCAATTGAGCCTAAGTTGGTCAGTGTTTATGGTGAGAAATGTTTGTCACAAAGGATGTCTATAAAATTTGTTCAGAAGTTTAAAAATAGAAACCAAATCATGCCATCTGTAGGATGGGTGATGCTGAACGTATTTTTGGACAAAAATTGGGTTATTTGGATAGTTAACATGAAGAAGGAGAATTATATCAACATCTTCGTACTGTGATATACTTATGAGCAATATGAAGCCTGCACTCTGGGCCAAAGATTGAGGATTTATCTCCCAAGGGATTTTTTCAACAGCAACCACCTCTCCTGACGGGGGGGGGGGACTGTTGACTGACACTATTCAAGATATGCGCGTTTTGAAGACGGGGGGGGGGGGCTGTTGACTGACACTATTCAAGATATGCGCGTTTGAAGTATTATCACACTCCTTTTTTCAACCAGTCAAAGGTGCGCTAGGGACGAAGGGCTTCCATACGTAGACGAGGACCAAACCAGTAACGCAAGAGTGACTCGGAAAAAAACAACCACCAAAAAAAAAATATATATTCTTGATGCATCCGAGCATGAGTTGCGTAGTGGAAGAAGTGTACTCAAAAGGAGAAGGAGACCATGCTTGGATAAAGAATTGAACTCTTGCTGTTTTCATTTGAACTACAGTATTCTCGTAAATCCACAACCAAGCCCTATCCCCCGGATAAACTGCAGAAATTTATTTCTAGTAAAAAATAAAATGCAGAACAAAGTACAGTACGTAAAATAAATTAACTTTTATTTTTATACTCTGGATAACCACATAGGGTCAGAGGTGTTTGCAATATACAGTACAAATTTGCAGGGCTAGTTTTGTGAGAAAATGCAGAGAAACTGCTTTCTTAAAAAGGGTGAAAACCGGAACAGTGTCAGAAACCTCGTTTAGACAGACATCAGGCGCCGGTTGATATTTTATGGTTCAAATAAAATATTGCTGACTGCGTTCCTGAAGCTATTTTTCACAAAAATCGCACTGTCCATTTATATTGTACAGTATAACTATATGAGATGTGACAAAAAAGCAACCAGATTAATTCTGGTAGTGAAAAAAAAAAAAAAAAAAGGAGATATACTATATATGCATATACAGTATATCATTAACCTTTCAGGGGTGTGGTCAGCTTCTGAATACTCTCCTTCTGATTTTATAGAAACATTCCAACTTCTTCTGCCAGTCTTGGAAACACTGCTGAAATCATTTTCTGGAAGGCTTTTCAGTAGTGCAACTACATCCACAGAACTTCTTTAATTGATTCAAAATAAGATCCTTTCAGCGCACACCGCAAAATCAGAAAATTACAGTGGAGGATGTTCCGATACAGTACTTTTTTTTCCAGACAAAAATGATCTTATCGAAAGAGTGTAGCGTAAACTGTACTTATCCTGCCAAACAGGATCTCTGACGAGGTAACCAAAAGATGTGCTGCCATAAGCTTCAAGTCAGAATGCTTGATTGACTTTGTTGTTGTGTAGGAACACTTTCATAAACAGCAATAAATTCTTTTTATATCGAAAAAGGAGATGGCATGATTTCAGAGTATTGCGACGGCACTACTAAAAACTCCCACAAAATGATTTTCATAGACGATTCAAGATATTCGAAACATCATTTATTAGTCAGGAGAGTACTGGACATTGTGAGCACAGGAACAGAAGATTAATACTAATTATTTTTTTTATTATTTATTAAGGAATTAATCTGTTTACGTAAATTTCTGGTTCTTCCCGGGCTTGCACCTGACCTCGTTACTCACAGGACATGGACCCTTCAACCAAAAACTGTTCGGCTTCGGCCTTACCGATGACCCAAATTGCACGTGCGGGGAGGTCGAAAACTGGTACCACCTGCTTTACGACTGACCACAATACGAAGATCTCAGATGCACACTCATCACGAAAATCCATTACCTCCCCAAAGGACTTGAACATCACTTCACTGACACGGAAGAGGAGCACCGAGCGCTTTCCCAGTACGCACAGGACCTCTTCACAAGAAGAAAGGTGTTAATTGCCATACACCGAAACTGATAGTACAGTATCATAAACAAATCGCATAAGACAGAGAAACCGCAGAAACAACTCCTGGAAAAGAAAACTCGACGAACAAGAAAGGAAAGGGAAGGAAAAAGAAGAAAAGAAAGGGGAGGAAAAAAGGGATAAAGAAAAGAAGGGGAAAAAAGGACGATGCTTGCCCAATGAACGTCCAATGAGCACCCTAGCCCCTTCACCTTTAAACCCTACTTCCAGGGGGGACGATTCTCTCGTCCCCACCCTCATTTCTACTCTGGTAGGGCATGGGCATGCCCCACTGAAACTTGGGGCTGTGTTCCCTATTGGCCCCATACTTCTTTCTTTATCCCCCCAGTCTTCAGCCTCCCCCTCTCTATCTTCACGCTAGCGAAGCCCCCACACACCTAAATTTAAACACATCTAAAATATCTTCGCCCACATCCCGGCCTATCAACTCAAGCGACATCAAGCCCCATGATTGACGCTGGTATGTTTATGCACGATGTGTATATATGTGTACGTGTGTGTATACATGTATATATATATATATAATACAATATAAAAAAATATATATATGTATTTTTTTTTTTTTTTTTTTTTTATAGGCCTTAGCCACTGAAATCTCAGGAAATTGGTTGGCAGGACCCGCCAGAGTGAAACTAAAACTAATGGGTTCCTGGTCTGCCTCCACGGGGCGAAGGTGGGGCAACGTTGGGCCTCAGCATGGGTCCAGCGGCTAAACGACCAGAAGAACAACGGTACACGAAACTACACATACAATATCCATACACTTTAAATCTCTGGCATTTCCAGCGAACTGGTACACCCATAATGAAAACTACTCGGAGATGGGGGAAACCCCTGGTGCCGTCTGATACACCTTACCTAAATATCATTCCTGACCAGGTACACCATTTCATGGCAACGGTGTTACTCTCTGGCGGTGCCCTTTTTCAGCAGGATAATGCGCCATGCCACACCGCCCGGATTGTTCGAGACTGGTTCGCGGAACATGAGGAAGACTTCCAGGTATTGCCCTACCTTCAAATTCCCCAGACATCAATCCCATCGAGCATCTGTGGTTTGTGTTGGAACAGCAACTCCGATCTGCGGCGTCTGAACCAAGGATCTTACAGGAGTTTTCTCCTGCTGAACACAAGAATCTGCTGGTTACGTGCTGGTACCAGATACCACAAGACACATTTAGAAATCTTGTAGCGTCCATGCCTCGCCGGGTACGAGCTGTTTTGGCTGCACGTGGAGGACCAACATCATATTAGGTGTGATCATAATATTTTGGCTCATCGGTGCATCTTTATTGTGCTATAATTAAATTAGGAATTAGTTTTGGAACTGGTTGAGTTATTTAGGCCACGATGCGCATCATTAATAGTGAGTCTTAAATTCTGTAAATTTTGAAAGGTCGTTTGTCAGTTTTGTAGGACAAAATTCTCAAAAAAATTCATTCCAAGAAAAAGTCAAATCACCAGATAGTGAATATTTATTCACTGTCTACTGACATTTTTTTTTTTTTAATGAAAGATTCCTGTTGAAATAAATGCAAAGGTCACTGATGCTAACACATTCTTCGGATAAAAAGAAAATTAAATTCCCTTACAACCAAAACTAAGCTTTTCCATTAAATCACAGCTATTCGGGAAAATCAGAAAACACAAATGCATTAAATATGCTAATACATTGATACCTAAACAATCACTGAGATTATAAAAAAATTCTCTCTTTTGGCATTTATAAGACAGCTAATGATCTCAGTAGGTCAAGAGTAACACTGGGAACAAAACAGAACTTTGAGAAGAGCCATCCAATCCAACTAGTGATCAATAACTTGGTTGGATGTTTGCCAGAGAATTCTGAACAGGACAAGCAGGCGTCGTGGTATCTACTCATTTCCTAGAAACCATCTCAGTTATAGGAGCTTAATGTTAAAACAGCTGACGAAGAGGATTGAAGGTCTTCCCGTAGTACTTGGAAGAGTATATTAATTAGAACATATACAGCTGTGCAAGTGTTCAGAAAAAACTCCTTCCGTATAAATAACAACACAGGATATTTTGTTATACTATACCTACCTTTATCGCGCTATTTTTGAGTTTTACAATCATTTTCAAATACGACTTCTTTGTAATATTTTAATTGAATATCTACAGATTCAACTAAAATTACTGCTGTGGTTTTATAATTTCAAATCATAAAATGGCTTGATCATTTCTGTAAATGTGAAGGTTGTCTCCCGTAATCCGTTTATAATCAAAAACCACCAAAATTTTATTTAAAAACGGTAAACTGAATTAAAATAAAATAAGTAACAGTTTTCTCCTTTAAAGTTTATTTTCTCCAAAGAGTCAGTAACTGAAAAAAAAAAAGAAAACATGCACTTAGTGAGTGATGTGATAGCACATATTCCGAGAGACTGAGAATATCCTTGTGAATATTCTCCAGAATTTACTAAAGCAGAGCGCAAGTTTCGGATGCACTGTGTGTCTGCCTAAGCGAAAATTTTATTACTTGGTGGAGGCACGATCCGTAACTACGTAATCAAGTTCAAATACAGAGTTATACGTGCTGCATGTTGAAATTCAGGTGAGAACACAAAATGCAGCAGTCAACTCATGCACGGTACTAAGTACTATTGGTTCTAACACCTTTCGCATTTGGGGGTTTCATAAAAAAAGAATATATATATATATATATATTATTCTTGTAAACCCCTCTGACTTTATGTACCCGTCCTGGAGTAAAAATAAAAATATATACAGTATGTATATGGTAAAGGCAACTATTTTATTTACTTCTCAACTTCCAATGCGTAAAATATCCTTATTTCTCCAAAAGTTTGCAACAGCCGTCGCCAAAGTAAATTCGATGATGCAGCTTGAGGAAATACAAACTTAAAAAATAAAAAAAGGCAAGCAGCGATCTTTTGTGAATAAATTGTTTACAAGAGTTTTTTTAATATTATTTTTATTTATTCAATTTTTTGGGGGAAAAAATTAAAAGTTAAATTTTTGCTCAATTTTAATACACAGCTAAAATAGTTAGGATAAATTTATTTATAACGATAGTCAAAACGCTCCCACCCGATTACAGTAAAAATTATAAATGTTATTATTCTTAAAATCCTGTTCTAGCATAAAGATTATAATACGCAGAACGAGATTGAAAAGTACAGAAGATTGAGCAGAAAATGAAGAGACTAATAACTGACAGAAATCTTTATCCGGACAGCAAATCAAACTACTGTGTTACGCGTCACCGTTTACGTGTACCTGTGTGTTCAACAGCTTTTCATCATGAGCAAGCAAGAAAAAGTGTGCAGGCGAAAGCGTGGCCACGTAAAATCTCAAATAAAGTGACAGCAATATAAGCAATTAACTTCACCACAGAGTGAAGTACACAACAGTTAGTAGGCTGAACATGGCCGCACCCAACAACTACCCACGCAGCGAACAAAGTGCTCCTCGTATTTCCGATTAACAAACTTTTTTTTAATGCCCTGATTCCAGATGACTTTGTAACACTTCGAACATTCCACGATCATCGAATACAATCTGGTCAGACACTAAATCGTATTTCAAAACACGGGGGGGGGATTAATTCTAGAAGAAACATCAAACAGTACAGTGAGCTGGTATAACTTCGTTTGTTTCCTATGATAACAGCTTAAATTGTGATCTTTAAACTATTTAAACGTTTAAAATTATAATTTTAAAATATTATGTTATACGTCGAGGTTAGATTTAAAGAACTGTTGAAAATTACTACATTTTAACTTGAAGTGCATAAAAGAAAGAAAGAAAGTGGACGAGGAAGGCATTGGTAACTTCAATCTCAATCTAAATGGATGTAATCCCATGTAGGGTAGAGAATGAGAAGGCAAAAAGTGGAGGCTTCATCGTACCATCTACAGTGGAGAAAAATTCTATAGACGGCTGAAGGTCATTCTACAGCCGTCCACTTCTCTTATTCCGTATGCCTTCCACCCACATCGTGGTGTGGTATCGACTGCTTCAGAAAGCATTCAGTTTTTTAGATCAGCAGTTTGTTGATGAGAAGAGATAGAATTTATAGAATGAATGCTTCGCAGAATAAATAAATAAATAAATTTTCAGTTTATACTCCGGCACGACAACCAAGTCAGTAGAGTTTACAATGAATCGTCAATACAAATATTTATCGTATTTAGTAGTCACGGGCTTGAACCGCGGTCCACTCAAGGAACGCGTGCTATGCACTCTCGCTCCTGACCACTCGGCTACGTCAGTGAGTGACCTTGACTCGCCTATTATAATTCTCTTTACTATACCAGAGGGATACACCGTCACGGTTCCCCAATATGGTCACCATGGATTACCAAACTCCACAAATACATCTGCTCATACTCCTGTGACGGTCACGTAGGGATTATCAAGGAGTAGAGTATTCCTCTGATAGTTGGTGTAAGTAACGGATTAGGACACCAGCTTCTGTCCTAACAAATTTAAGTCAAATCAGTCTTACTTTATTAGCATCGCTTCTGTCAAATCATGATAGGGCTCGTCACAAGTCCCATCGCCTCCAATGATTATTTTTTATTTATTTTTACCATACCGAGGTGAACTACAATTATACAAGTAAAAATTACTCTTGAGTTAACTAGCTGCTTTCAATGACAATTTCATGTTTCATAAACATAAATATTGATATTGCAATTTCTTTTCTTTTTCTGAAGATGAGGTCAGTAGTTGTATTCTTGTAAGGATTTAAACAAAACATCCCAAAAAGAGAACAAACTAAAATTAAAGACTTAAAGAAACGCGTTTGAATGATCATGATTTTATCTTTGGGCCAATATGTATATAACATGGAAGAATTCTTTTTGAGTCTATAACCGAATATCGAAAATCCGTAAAAAGCATCTCTGCTTTTTCATTAATGTGCCAACACAAAAAAACACACCATAATAATCATCAAGTTCGTGAAGTAACGATTCTGCATCTCCACCATATCTGAACATAGAAATATTGCACTCCAATTAGATGTACAGTATTTCTTAACATCAGAGCCTATTTTCAGGATCTGAAAACAACGTAAGAAGTGCAGATAACAGGTGTCTAATTCTGAAAGTCAAGGAGCTAGTGTAGTAAAATGTTTATCAATAGTAGATACATGTCTGCTTATTCTTGTTTATTTTTTAGCATTAAAAATGGCTATGGCATTTTCAATAGCCATTTTTATTTAAATTAAAATAGTCATAGCTCCGTAACCATTCTGAATCGATCCTGAAAGTACGGCCCACATATTATAATACACCGTGTATATACAGGATGATTGGAAAGTGACTGCAAATTTTGAAACTTGTACTATTTGATTAGTAGGTAAGAGAGAGCTATCACTGAATGCGCATCCAACAGAGAATTTTATGCCATGAAGTATTTCCAGAAAACCCAGATGTTGGCGCGCAGAACACGGACAATATAAAACGCTGGACCAAAAAAAAAAAAAAAAAACCATTAAAATAATTTGAATTAACTTCGTTCGGCGACCACATTTGCCAAAGTCGACTTAACACTGTCCTTTTGTATCCTGCCCAAACTAAGAAAACTTTTATTTCAGCTTGATACATAGTTGCAACCTAGTTGGCACGATACATCGCCGAGTGTAATTCGTTTGGAGAGGTCTGTGTTCAATTCTCGTTTACGACTGGAAGAATTTCTAGTCTTCTTCATTCGAAGCTGTAGTTAGCCGATCTCAAGAAGAGAGTATATGTTTCCCCTCCCCCCCCCCAAGTGAATTATTCCGGGATTTTAAACCCACATAACATGCAAATCTACTAGTATACGCGCACTTCTACAGAAATAATATACTTACGGTTATGAGTACACGCTTGAAGACTGTTAATATTCATATTTATTTATACGTAACCTGTTGATTAAAAAAGCATAAACAGCTTCAGATTATGTTTTCTCCTAGTTCAAAATATCTACACTTTTTTTTTTTTTTTTTTAAATGGATAGCTGTTGACGAATGTACGCCAGGTTTAGCTAGCGAAAAATATTTCGCTATAAAGAGTACTAAAACCTATTTTGCTGCTCTCTGGTCGTTTTGGTGATACTTTCTTTCTTTATCCCCCCAGTCTTCAGCCTCCCCCTCTCTATCTTCACGCTAGCGAAGATAGAGAGGGGGAGGAATATCCAGCAATCTTAAACCCACGGAAGATTGCTGGATATTCATTCTTTCATCATATGTGCCGGCTAACATGCATGGCCATGCAATGGTATCTTAAGATTGGTGTATGCATGGCTAGTTTTTCGGCCCCAAACTTTTGCTATAACAATCAAAACAAGCATTTATGGTTGTACCCGTTCGGTTACTTCACATACAATGCATCCCTATTTTTATTACACGATCACGCTGCACAGAAAAAGCCTCTGTGAGAACTGTGCTTGAGATTTTCAGTTCCCTTTTTCAAGCTTCCCATGAAAAAGTAAGAAAATCCTTCTTCAAACTCTTGAAATTATTTCTAGCATAGAAGACTAAGGAGACAAATGCCATTAAGGAAATCACATAATTATTAGCCTATCTAAAAGATATGAAAACATAGAAATTTGTTCGGTTATAATGTATTTCGGTGGCCAACACAATTCCAATAAACTGAAACATTTCAAATGTTTCAGTTTATAAAAGTAGCGAAACCTAAAAAGACAATTACAGTACTGTTCTCTTTTTTAATATTTATGAGAAAAGAACACGAAAGCAGGTGTAGTTGCAAAGCGTAAGAATATAACATACAAATCAGATTACTTTAAATTATTGCCTATCTTGTGTGAAACACATGAAACCGTTAAATATGAAGGACTGCCAATAAGAATGACTACAGGTTTTCGAGACGAAAAGTTTCGCAACTTGCCAGGTGCAATGGATTACCTTCGGATTACAAAATCTAAGTTCACATGTGGCAACAGTTTGTCTTCAAGGTCAAATAAGATACGGCATAATTAAATATCATATAAATGGCTACTATTCGTGGTTTAGAAACAGTCGGGGAAGAAAAACGAGTTTTCTTCCCACCCAAGTGTATGTTCAAATATTTGTTCAAATGTTATGTATTTTGTTACCACGTGCTGCTCAAACATATAAACACACACACACTATTTTGTATTAGAAAAACCAGATTCAAAGTCCTACAATGGGCTGATTTGTTTCGGCATCAGTATTCTGCCAACTGCATACATTACAGCCGGTTTGCATTTACGTGGGAGCAAATCCAAGTTTCCATAACAAAGCCTCGATTTCGCCTAATACCGGCATTGTCGGAGCTCAAAATAAAGTACTCACAAAGGAATACATTTATTTGGATCTATGGATAAGTGTACCGGGGGTTAGGGAAGAATTCCCAAGTCCCAGTGATTGAGTTCCCTCTTCCCCGCCGAGATTTTTTCGGTATCATTCCGGTCTAGTCCAACCTTGGAGACCGCACTATACTTTACAAGGCTTTTTATTTTTAATAGGGAATTAGTCCTTCCTTCACAAACTGAATAATGCGAGTTCGACATCCAAGTTTTACCTTTAAGACTAAGTAATTGTAAATACAATATAATTATATAAGATGCTTTCCGGCGTTATAAAATTATAGTTGGACAGTGAAATTAAAACAAATTGTAAAAAAAAAAAAAAAAACTTCCAATTTATGTCCCTTATATATCTGCTGTACAATTCAGAGATTTTTTTAATATGGTTTAAAAACAATGAATCGACCAGATGGAATACCCAAGCAGAGGTGCAATAAACTTCAGATTCCTTTCAAAATTTAAGGATAGATGAAAATAGGAATTATTTTTAACCGACATTATTAATACCAAAACTTCAAGTTTTCTGGAAAAGGAAATTAAGTGCGTGTGTGCCCCCTATATGACTATACAACCACCTAACTTATTATTTTTTTTTTTTTTTTACATTGTCTAATAGATAACGTAAAAAAATGAAGCTGGGCGGTTGGAAGTTCCTAAGAGATGTAAACATTACAAATTTTTATTAATTAATTGTCGAAAACTGCGAATTACAATACACTCTAATATTAAACACAAATCAAATGTATTCGATGTCCTTGGAAGGATGAATGAATGCATAACTATGAGCTCAGCTATCAACTGGCTGATGAGTGTAGAGTGTGTTTAGTGTCAAACGGCACCAAGGGTTCCCCCATCTCCGCGTGCTATGCATTGTGGGTGTGAAACAGAACACTGTCAATGCCAGAGGTTTAAAAATGTATGGATTTTCTACATGTGTAGTGTCGTATACCGTTGTTCATCTGGTCGTTTAGCCGCTGGGCCCCAAATGAGACCCAACGTTGCCCCACTCCGCCCCGTGGAGACAGACCAGGTATACCAGTATCATAGTTATTTACTCTGGCAGGTCCTGCCACGGACCTGAGAAAAAACCGCTAAATATAGAGGTCAACCAAAACAAAAGGAGTACTAGTTGGGCGATTTGATGTTATTAAGTTTTTGGGTGTAGAGCTCAAGCAATTTCGAGTTGATACGGACGCTAGTTGTAAGTTAGAGAAAGGGAGAGAGACTGAAGACTGGAGGGAAAAGATAGCGATACGGGGTCCATAGAGAAGTCGACCCCAACTCAGTGGAGCAGGCCCATGCCCCACCAGAGTGAAAAGGAGAGGCGGCGAGGGGGAGGAGACCAGGGGTAACCTCTCCCTCCCGCCCGGGGAGTAGAGGCAAAGAACCACGCAAGGGAGCGTGGCTAGAGAGGCCTAATGGCAGCAGCTGGGCTGTGTTGGTGGTTGTGTCACGCCTGGGACGAACAAAGGAAGGAGTGTTTTTTTTTCCTCTCTCTCTCTCTCTCTCTCTCTCTCTCTCTCTCTCTCTCTCTCTCTCTCAGAAGACTGTCATATCCAGGAAGTTTCTTATTTTGATCTTCAGTGGGTGTGTTTGGGTGCCTAACCGTCTAGCAGTGAAGACAGACTGCACAAACTCAGTAAAGGCGGTGTAGCGCTGCTCGTCCATTATAATCAGGTGCTCACAATGCCAGGGATTACCTTGAATTTTAGTCACAAACCTTAGCCGGAACGCGTCATATTCATGGCGATCATACATTACGTGATCCCACGTTTCTTCAGCCCCGCAGTGACACAGTGGATCATCTTCTATGCCTAGGGATGTTAGTTTCCCTTTAAAGGGTCCGTGGCCTGTCAAGTGAAATGTAGTATAGAGGCCTGGTGAGTACCAAGGAGGAGAAGGCTTTGGACTGATGAGGTTCACAGAGGGAATGAACTTTTTGGTTATTAATCCTTTGTTGGTAGTGTCCCATGTCTCTTGCCAGGTCCTGTACATAATTTCAGAGATTCTCTTCCTTTCCAGTTTGGGGTTGTTATCAAGGTTAAGAGTGATGCCTGCTGTTTCGGTGGGAATACTCTTCTTCAACCGTTGATACAATCCTCTTCTTATACCTCTAGGTATAGGAAGCTCTACAGCTAGCACCTGTAGAGCTGGGGTGCTTACTGTACGGCACGCCCTTGTTACAGCAAGGAGCATAGAACGCTGTATGGAGTCTAGTTTACGGCGATTTCGGTTCGAGGGAGGCCCTAATACACCATACTGAGGCTCCACAGCAATTTGGGACAAATATGGCATTATAAATGAGGGCCAGAGCCTGGCGCTTAAGGCCCCAGTCTGCACAGCTTATACGGATGATTATGGCCGAGTATTTTTTTTTATTTTCTCTGACATATATTTCAAGTGAGGATGGAAATTTAGTTTCATATCTAAGACAATTCCTAAATACTTGATTTCTAAGTATAATCTTATGGAGGTGTTGTCAATTTTGATAACCGGTGGTCTTCGTAGTTGGAGCGTTCCCTTGAGAAATATAGATTTTGTTTTCTCTCCCGAGATCTTTAGTCGGTGAATGGCCGCCCAATCCTGGAGCTTAGTTAGTGCGCAATTTGTGCGTTCCTCTAGATCAGCTCTTGTGTTGCCATGCACCACCAAAACCAAGTCATCAGCAAACGCAAGGGGTTAAGTCATCCCCAAGTCCATCACAAGGAACTCGTCCAGGACGATGGACCAAAAGAAAGGCCCCAGGACCGAGCCCTGGGGACAGCCTCGGGAGACCTGGCTAGTGACAGATTTGTACCTGGTACTAACATGGGGTGTGCGGGGTCTCAGGTACTCCTTGACACAGCTATAAAGGTTGAGGGGTGCTTTGGCTTGGCAGAGTCTTCTGAGAATACTTGGCCACCACAGCCGATTAAATGATCCAGCAAAGTCAACTGTAATGATAAGCGCATACTTGGCTTTAGTGCTTGAAGCAGTAGATATTAATTTAAGAAGAGCATCTTCAGTGCTGCAGTCAGCTTTGAAACCGTACTGAAGTGGAGAAACGAGGTTTTGTTTAGAGTAGCATTTTGACAACCTGTTGAGTAGAAGACTTTCCAGAAGTTTTCTGAGGACTGTCAGAGAAATTGGCCTGTGAGATTTTGGCTCTTTAGGTGGTTTGTCTTGGTTCTTCAAGATGCGTTTAAGACATGCCTCCTTCCAGGTAGCAGGAAAATGGCGAGTATGGTGTTAGGGAAATAGGTTGCAAATTTCTTGATAACAACCACCTCGAGGAGGTCATTGCCAGGAGTTTTTTCTTTAGTTTTGTCCAGTGCAGCTTTTAGATCGTCATTTGTAAAAAGGTTCTTCAGTATTTTCTGTTGTGCAAGAATCGTTAGCGGTGACAATCTGTAGTTGCTCTTCAGTTAACTGTGCATCATCTGTTGGAAAGAGGGCATTTAGCATATTGTGGACAGAGTCCTCCCAAGTGAAGGTGTACTGAGGACTTCACCTCTAGGGAGTTTGTTCACAACGATATGATAGACAGGAAAAGATAACCCCCAGGGGTTATCTTTTCCTGTGATGGAGACCAAATTCTGCCAGGAGGCTTTTTTGTAGCATCTAATCATAGTAGTGTAATTGTTCCTTAATAATCGGTAAGTGTCTCTTGCAGCTTCGACCTCCAAGGGTGGGAGGTGAGCATGGGCTCTCTGAAAAGTTTTACGAGCTTGGTGGACTCTCTTACTCATATCTTGTAGTTAAGCATTCCACCAAGGGACTGCGTTTTTGAAGGGCCTTCTCTTGGGGATTGCCATAGCACAGGCCTCTTTGATGGTCTTGGAGAGGGAAACTGCACAGTCCTCAGAGGTGATGTGATTCAGTTGTGAAGAGTCTTTATGAAGTCGTCTTACAAGTTCAGCTTGAAAACGTGGCCAGTCAGCTTTCTTTGTGCAGAATCGCACTACTTCTCTTGGTATTGGGGGAACGCGATCCACAGAACGGCCAAGAGAATAGGTGATCGCTCTGTGGTCAGAAGTTGATTGATTGATTGATTGGTTTGGTTTTTTATGGCGCATTGGCAGCTGTGGCCATAATGCGCCAAGACTGTGGTCAGAAGTGGTCCATGCTTCATTAACCTTCCACTTTATGAACTTTCTAGAAATAGTCGGCGTAGTCAGGGTGATATCGATGGTACTTTCCCACAGGGTGCTACTGTATATGGGGAGTTTTCCAGGCTGGCCAATTTCCAGTGCCAATCTACTTGTAGATTGGCACTGGCTGATGATTTGTTAAATGATTTTATTACAGAATAAACCATCTTCTTGGTATAAACCCAAAAGTTAAGTTGCGTTAAAGATATACTGATGTGCGCCAATTAGCTAAAACAAATTAAAAATGCAATTTTGGTCAAAAAAGTATTTTTAATTTTAAAGTAACGCAACAACCGCCTGAGAAGTCCCAAAGGTTTGTGGTAATTTTGTGATGACAATATGAGAACTGCACACTGAATAGCAAATATCGATAAGTGTGGTCAAAAACAGGTGAAGAAGCCTGAAGGAAAATGGGGTTCAGTAAAGGGTAGTCAAAAACAGGTGAAGAAGCCTGAAGATGGAAAATGGGGGGGGGGGCACACAAAGGATACTGGAAATCTGGTTCAGTGACAGTGATATTTATATTAGTATGTTGTAAACGCTTTTTGTTACTTGAAGTGGCAGGTCCAGAAATTTTGATGAACAAGAGGCATAGGATCCGCGTGACGAAATAAATATTACATTTGCAAGTTAAAATGAACTCATACGTAAAACATCAATACTGTACAATGGTTCCAAAAAATTGGTTATACATCACGAGAGCAAGTGGGGAAAAAAGAGCGAACGCCATCCTCTGGAACATCTCTACACATTTCTTAATTGTGTTCTAAGCTGGGAACGGTCTGAGCTGCTCTGCTAGAGACGGATGGGATGACCTTGTGGACTAGGGAAGCACGTCAATATCATCGAGATATCTGTACTGCAAGTGTGCAGGCACTGCCTTGCTGAAAATTTTGTCTTGAAGAGAGTATAAACTGTAGAAGCAAGAGCTCAGCACGGGAGGTTATAGACGGTGAGCATTTTCCATTATGAATGCACACGACCCTGCACCCATAATGAAGTACAGGAAGTCTAAGTGTTTAGGTTCGAACACAAAACACGCGGGAGTGCATCAGCCATAAAGCATTTCGGTGTGCGTTAGAATTATCTCATCTTTCTAGATTAATACACATCTTTCTAGATTAATAAAAGAATTGCATTTATTATTATTATTTTTTTTTTTTTGAAAGTCTAATGTATATAATTGCACCTAGCGTTCTTGTTCCTGTAATGGTTATCAAATATTATATGATTTTTATTAATTAATTTTTATAAAAAGATCCTTCGAATACTCCGCTCCGTGGTCAAGTGCAAAATAACTCCACTCCGCAAAGTTATTTTTCACATCCCATCCCTTTTCACAGTCATCTTTCCCATACAGGGTAGTGGCAGTGGGGTAGCTACCATGTAGGCAGACAAGGCAATTTCCTCCGCGCTCGGGGACCCGGCGTCTTTGGCTGTCTCCTGATTTTGCAATTTTCATTAATTAAGTAGGGGCCCGAACATGTTCTTTGCCTCCGAGCCCGAAAAAGAGTAGATACGCTAGTGGGTAGTGGTGTAATATAGTAAAATCTATATTACGCATCACTGTGTACTTTATAATTCAATTAGTTATAATAATGATTTGTGAAGTATAAAGCGTTTAGGGCGTAAGCCTTATTGATGCTTTCGCACTATACTTATACATAGTCTGATTTTTGAAGTTAAAACACTATTATACCACGTTGAAGGGAGTTGCAACCAGCAATGCTGAAGAGATGGCAATTGCCACCTGCTTACGAGCAAAAATTAAAAATAAAAATTAAATAAGCAGGAGAACCTACAGCACGCTGTAGGTTCTCCTGCCTAAAATATGGCGTAACTTTTGCCAGAAACAAACTAGGAACCCCTCCCCCCCCCCACACACACACACTCCATTTAACCCAACGGGTGAATGCAGATACCCACCAAAGAAAAAAAACCTAAAAACAAAGTTCAGAGAAATACAATGGCTACTTTTTCAAAAGGCATTAGTCCTGTGGAAATTCACCGAGAATGCAAGGAGAAGCTGAGGTACCGGGAAACGCTTTTGATGGGTAAGAGTTTCCCGAAGTTTCCCGCGATTCTCGTGTTTGCTTTCTTTACCTTAGCCCATCGCTCTTATTTTTACTGCATTTGTACACGGTATGCGTTGATTATGTAACCGAGCCATTCATTGTTCCTTATTTAGTGAAGTGTACTTCCCTCAGCATGAATTGTTGAGGCGGCTTCCATCCTTGATGGAAATGGCTGCACTTTACCTTTTTTTTTTTTACTTCAAATTTGTTTCTCCATAAAACGCCAATATGGAAGCGAGTTTGTTCTAAGATCTTGAAAGTTTACTTTTTAAGAATTCGATAATTAAATCCTGAAATATAACTCCCGACGAATTCCATAAACTGTTTTCGTCTGATGAAGATAATGCTCTGGAGACTAAACATGGGTTTCACCACTTCAAGCTTCCAATAAGCAAAGTGGTGGTATTGTACCGGTTGATGAGAGTCATCTGCCAACTGGAGATTACCGTGAAATTCTTCTCGAGCGAACCCATTATTAGATATCTTCAGAGCCCCAAATATTGGCAGCACATCCCTGCCTTAAGAAAAGTAAATCTGAAAGTAGTCTTGCCGTTTAACACGATCGCAGAAGACCCCACAGAATCATGTGAAGGGCCTATTTATAAAGCTCAGTCTTGTACTAGAGGCAGGATGAGGGGATAGGAAAATTCTGTTTCGGAAATTCGGTACCAAGAAGTATATTGAACCTTAACTACGATGTACCCTTCACCAAATAGGGACTCCCAAACAGGGTGATAAAGATGTCTAACAGATGCGAAAGTTGTCAGGTCTCGAGAAGCAGTTTTCCATTTTTATCCCAGAGATTAATGAACATAGTTTACATAGACGCAAAATTTTTATACAGGATGGTTGGTGTTAAGCCCCATATTGCCAATAATGGCAACAGCTTCAACGAGACACCTTCGCGGTAAAACAAATTATCGTTCGCCATCTTCTACATCCCTGGCCTGCAAGATCGTCCGGTTTAACTCCAGCGGACTTTTAACTACTGTTTAGCCTTGAACATTCGTGCTTAATCATGCATTCATCATATAAATCGACTGCCTTTTTTTAACGTTATTTTTTACATCTCGCGTAGTGGTATATAACTGTAAATTCGGCATTATGAACTACTGTCTACATTTTAAATCAATTATTTCTGCTCTTTTTTGAAAGGTTAAATTATATTTTATTACAATGTGACATTTTAAAAGAAAGGCTACATTGTAATATTACAATTACGCCGCACGGAAAACTACAAAGACAGTGTAAGTGTATACACTTTCTTATGTAAAACCAAAATCAATATGCATAGGTGACGTCGCTCTTATTGAGGCTGTATATATGCATGGGAGGCTATATGTAACCAAACCATTTCTTGATGTCTGTTTAGTACTGTAATCCGAATTGGTTTCTGTGTAAACAATGTCTCATTATGGAAGAAAGTTCCATAACGAAACATTGTTCTTGTATTCACCATATTGTATTGAGATATCAACTATCCCACAGTGACTTGCCGTCGAGCCCGTACAATGCGCTGCACCCATTGTTTTCCACGAACATCCATCCATCTTGAGTAATCTTTCACAGTTCTTTCGGCATGGGGTGGTTTGACCCATTCGACACCATTCTTTGGAAAATAGTAGGCCGTGGGCAACCGATAACACATGCCGTTTCCAATATGGAAGCACCCGACGCACAAGCTCTAACAATCATGCCCTTTTGAAACTCCGTGATATCTTTACTACGTGCCATAACTGCTACCTTATCACTGGATTATGAAGTTCCGGATTTCACACAATTTATTTACTATATTTATAACAAAAATATAAATTTTTGACAAAAAAAAAAAAAAAAAGGCTGTGACTTGCAATGGCTACAAATAGAAGCAAGGCGTATTAATACACTGTGCCATTTATTTTGTTCTGAGAGGAAGCCCTGCACTTTTCTCAGTGTTAACTTGGGTTGAAACAAAGTACTGTATTGTTACACCTGTGTATACGTTGATTATTATTTTTATATATACTGGTATACAGAAGATTTAAGGATACCAGTCTGGAATAAAAATGTAAAATTTTAAGAAATCGAACGCTCATTAATAAGATATCTTAGTTTTAATAATCAAATATGCACATGAAATTATCAGTGTGCGCGACAAACTGGAACGACATTCCAGTACGCTCCAGTCCATTCCAACACCTGAGGTCAAATAGAAACAAACAAAAAAAATTGAAATTGACTTGGTTCAATCATTATCTAGCGTGGCGCCATCTATCGAACAAAGCGTAAATTGTTTAATTTGGGAATACTGTACAATAATTAAGGCTGCGCTAGACGCTCAAACCAACAGTTCAAACTTGAGATTAACAATTTCGTCCCAGTTACTGAGCGCATGTCGGTCGATCAAGAACTTAAACAACGCAATAAACGAAATTTTCACATGATCGATATCTCGATTTTATTTTCATTATTTTTTCGCTACATTCAGCCCGATTAAAATAAACAAATGAAAACAAAAAATATATAACTATAAATTAAGATAAATAAAAAACAGAGCTATGATGCTCAATGGGTTCTACATTTGTACGTTAATATATAGAAATAAAGAGGAATTTTCCTCAATACTTTTTATTGAATACTTCAACAATACACTCCTGAATTCAATCGAACGTAAAATTATTTCTTAATGGCTGTGTCTGACAAATTTGATAGGATATTATGATGTGGTTACAAAGGAACTGGATGCAAAAAATAATTTTGATATCATATATTTGGATTTTAGGAAAGCTTTTGACACTGTTGCGCATGGAAGACTATTGTACAAATTGGAGCAGAATGGTATTAAGGGTAAGTTGCTACAATGGATAAAAGGATGGTTAAGTGCGAGAAGACAGAGGGTGGTAATCAATGGGTGCTGCTCTTCTTGGACTAATGTTATTAGTGGAGTCCCACAGGGTTCGGTGTTAGGTCCACTGTTGTTTTGTATATTTATCAATGATATTGATGAAGGTATATCAGGTTTAATGTCGAAGTTTGCAGATGATACAAAGGTTGGCAGGGTTGTTAATGACAGTAATGGCACTGTGCTACTGCAACAGGATCTAGATAATTTGGGCAGATGGGCTAAGAAGTGGCAACTGAAGTTTAACCTTGACAAATGCAAAGTACTGCATATGGGTAGAAGTAACCACAGAGAAATGTACCAACTGTGTGGTACTACGCTTAAGGTGGTAGAAAATGAAAGAGACCTGGGAGTAATTGTGCAATCAGATATGAAGTTTTCTGAGCAATACAGACAGGCTGTCAGGGCAGGTCATGGGGTTTTGTCGATGATATATAGGAATTTTGCTAGCAGCGAGAAGGAGGTGATTGTCCCTCTGTATAAGGCAATGGTCAGGCCACGCCTTGAGTATTGCGTACAGGTCTGGAGGCCTCATTTTAGGAACGATGTAGATTTACTTGAGCGTGTACAGAGAAGGGAAACAAGATTGGTGAGGGGAATGAAGGGATCCTCTTATCAAGAGAGGCGTAAGTTCTGCAAATTGCAGTGGCTGGAGACTAGGCACCTGCGCGGTGATCTGATTGAGGTGTATAAGGCCTTGAATGGGTTGAGCACGCTGAATTCTGATGGGATCCTTCCACTTGTTCAGATTACGAACCTAAGGGGGCATAAATTCAAATTACGAAAGGACAGATGTAGAATAGATGTGCGGAAATTTGCCTTTAGCCAGCGGGTGGTTAATTGCTGGAACAAACTTCCATCTGTCGTTGTGGAAGTTGATAGGTTGAATAAATTTAAGGAGGAACTGGACAGACATTTGGAAGGAATGGTGTGATTTTTTTTTTTTTTTTTTTGCTGATGCTGCATAAGCTCATACGCTTGGTTTCTTGCATCACATGCCACTACTACTACTACTCCTGAATTCAATCGAACGTAAAATTAATTCATAATGGCTTCCTTCCCTCAAAGACACATGAATGGTCTGATGACGTGTCCGCGATCGATAGCTAAGGTCCCCCAGCCCGACCACCAACACACAACTCTGAGTCTCAGAAGACATTGTCTAATAATAAAATCGTTAGAATGATTGCGGTGTGTAAAAGTTAAAAGCATTAAATTACTGTAGTTAAAATATTTAGTTAGTTAATAATTAGTTTATTAATCAACTAATTATTTTAATAATTAGTTAATGACAATAAACTATTAACTAACTAATTATTTTGAATTCAGGAGTGTTGTGCTGAAGAATTCAGGAGTATGTTGTGCTGAAGTATAATGCAAAGGAGCATTGAGGTAAATTCCTCTTTATTTCTATATATAAAATATAAAATTAATTAAAATCGAAGTAAATATATAACATAAATTAATATAAATTAAATTAAATTATAAATAAATATAACAGATTAATATAAATTAAATTATAAATAAATATAACAAATTAATATAAATTAAATTATAAATAAATATAAAATATAGATAAATGTAAAATAATTAAAATATAAAATAATCAGAGGAGTTCATAATAGAGAACACATAATACAAGAAATAGCACTGTATTTGGTATTCAATGGGCTTGAACCCCAATGACTCAAAGCATGTGTATTTATATACCCTTTTTGCTAACCACTCAGCTATCCTTGCAGTTTTAACCTTACACCTGAGGTCTCTAAGTGATTACCAAGATGAGGTCCTTTCATTTCAAGTGTAAAAAATGGAAGAAAATATCAGACAAGGGTTTGTTATTTTCATGCTTCCATTTTTCACACCTGCAGTGAGATTTTATCATCAGTACTCAAATTCCACCTTGGTTATCTCTTTAAAAACCTCAACGATGAGATTAAACCACAGAATCTAATCCTGCCATGCTGAAGATGTTAACTGACACTAGTCGGGAGTAGAGATGACAAATAAGTACAGTAATAAAAATAAAATCAATATATCAATCATATGATAATCGAACAACCATACATTGATACTATAAATATATACTAGAAATACAGGGTATGTGCAACTTAAGTGAGACAGAAGTGCTAATCGCAAATTTGAATTCTTGGTTTGAGAGTGCAGGGTAGCCTTTAGAGATCAATGCTAATATGTACTAATCTGGGAAATAAATATCAATATTAGATTTGGGAAATTGGATGTTCACCCAAGGCTCACTTTTTAAGGTTCCCACCCTGCATCTCATACTAAGAATACATTAAGTATAAATTATATTGCAGTACACATTAAGTAAAAAAATAAGCAAAAATAAGCTATACAATTAAATAAATCAGAAATTTTTGTTAAGTAATATCTTTAAAATGTCCAAAAAATATTTGATCAAGATTCTGCAAAAACCTTTATTTTTATTTTGGTACTAATAACCTAGTCCTATTTCATAAATTAAATAAAAAATTAAAATATTCAATCCCCATGTCAAATATACTTGACCGTGGGTGAAATTACTAAATAAAAGTGGAAAGTGAATAGTATCCGAACGGATTTTAGCTTATTAGCATTAGCATTAGTTGAGGCATATGATGTAAGGAAGGAAGCAAGCTTATACAGCATCATCCACACAAAAAAAAAAAAAAAAAAAAAAATCCTTCCCATTTCACCCATCCAGTCACTCCAAATGTTTTGTCTACTTCAGCCTTAAATTTATTTAAGCTATCAACTTCCAAAACAACAGATGGAAGTCTGTTCCAGCAATCAACTACCCACTGGCTAAAGGCAAACTTCTGCACATCTATTCTGCATAGATTCAAATTTCCTCAATTTGAATCTATGCCCCCTCGGGTTCTTAATCTGAGCAAGCGGAAGTATCCCGTCAGCACTGAGCCTGCTGAAACCATTCAAGGCCTTATACACCTCGATCAGATCAGTGCCTAGTCTCCAGATGCTTCAACTTTCAGAACTTAAGCCTTTCTTCATAAGCGAACCCCTTTGTTCCTCTTGCCACTCTTGCTGCCCTTCTCTGTACTTGTTCTAGCAACTCTACATCCTTCCTAAAATTATTATTGACATCCCTAAAAATAAACTACCAACCAAATCCAAACATGTTTTAGAATCCAAAACCCCACTTAAGAGGTCGAACTCTACCATGGGATTTAGGTTTTCTTCTATTCAACTTTTAATATATGTATATTTTTTTAAAATCTTGTACCTTCCATGGATATACAAGTGCAATGCTGCAGAGGGATTAAATCTAAATAAATAAATGTTTAAACTGGTTTTAAACACATTACATGTTTAAATCTGTGTGCTGCCAAGAAAACTGTAAGAAATCATTAATTGAGCAGTGTTCAGGTGCTGCATAATAATGAAGTCATTTCAGAGGATATACACAGAAATAAGCGTTAGAATGCTGAAATCAGCTGGTGTAAATAAATACTTTAAATATTCAAAAATAATAACAGAAAAAATATTAAAACTGTCAATCTTTTTGGATGCAAATAAAAGAGACTACAGTAGAGTTTCAGACTAGAAAAAATAAGGTTTTAAAAGCTGAGCAATAACTGTTGAAATAAAACTGAATACTATGACTGCTCTTCCCCTTTTCTGTAGATAAGCCTACCATTCACTTTCTGAAACATAAGATCTACTCCAGCAAATAAGCAGTCTGATTTTGCTGGGGCTTTTTGTTTTTTAAACAATCTTTCAAAAGTTTGTTTTAAATTACCTTGTGATTTCATTAATTTATATTAAACTAGCATAAAAACTGTTGCTAGACCTTTATTTCAGTAACTAATTGCTAAATGTAATTTTTGTTTTAATGCATCACTGTATGTTAATTTTCAATTATTATTTTTTAAAGATGCTTACCATTTCTTATTAAGATCGTTATTATTCTCTTTCTATATATATATATATCAGGAAGAAAGGTTAGCTGTTCCAGATCTGGACATCACAGGGATGGTGCAGCTGATCTGGTAAGTCTGTCTGCTACAGGACACACTGGCTCTCAACATTTTTGAACTCTCTCTCTCTCTCTCTCTCTCTCTCTCTCTCTCTCTCTCTCTCACACACACACACACACTTTTTTTTTTTTTTCCCCTAAATACTGTATAAATCTTTTGCTTCACTATGACTTTTATCTGCAAAATTCTTGAGCTGATACAGATATTTGCATTGGCATTAGTACAGGCATATGATGCAAGAAAGCAAGCCTACATAGCATCAGGCCCCCCCCCCCAACCAAAAAAAATCCCATTCACTCCAAAAGTTTGCCTAGTTCATCCTTGCATTTATTAAACCGTCAACTTTCACAATGACAGATGGAAGTTTTTTCCAGCAATCAATCACCTGCTGGCTAAAGGCAAATTTCTGCACATCTATTCTGCAACAGTCTTTCCTCAATTTGAATTTAGGTCCCCTCAGGTGCAGAATCTGTGCAAGAGGAAGAATCCCATCAGCACTAAGCTTGCTCAAATCATTCAAGGTTTTATATACTTCAATCAGATTACCTTGCAGGTGCTTAGTCTCTGGATGCCTCAATTTGCAGAACTTAAGCCTTTCTTGGTAACAGCAACCCTTTGTTCCACTTACTAATCTCTTTGCCCTTCTCTGTACTTGTTCCAGTAGCTCTACATCTTTTCTGAAATGAGGCCTCCAGACCTATATGCAGTACTGAAGGTGTGGCCTGACCATTGCCTTATACAAGGGGATAAACACCTCTTATCCCTACTGGAAAAATTCCTATATATCATTGGGAAGACCCCATGAGCTACTCTTGCAGCCTGTCTGCACACACACACTGCTCACAAAACTTCATATCTGACTGCACAATTACCCTCAGGTCTTTCTCATTCTCCACTACCCTGAGTATAGTACTGCAGAGTTGGTACGCTACTCTGGGATTACTGCTACCCATATGCAGTACTTTGCATTTATTAATGTTAAACTTCAGTTGCCACCTCTCAGTCCATCTGCTCAACTTTTCTAGATCCTGTTGCAGTATCGTACCATCCTTACTGTCATTAACAACCCTACCAACCTTTGTATCATCTGCAAATTTGGACATTAAGCCTGATGTATCTTCATCAGTATCATTGATAAATATAGAAAACAACAATGGGCCCAACACCAAACCATGGGGAACAACACTTATAACATTAGTCCACAAGAGCAATGTCCATTGAGTACCACTTTCTGACTTCTCCCACTGAACCATCCCTTTATCCATAGCAGTTTGTTTGTTTGTTATTTGGTTTTTAGGAGCATTAGCAACTAAGGCCATACTGCTCCAGGAATATGCGGTGGTCATTTCCTGACCTTTCTGCATTCTCCGTATTTGGTGGTCACGGGTTCGAACCCCAGTCTAATCAAGAAGCGTGTGCTACGCACTGCTGCTCCTGCCCACTTGGCTATGGAGGCGCCTCTATCCATAGCAGCAACTTGTCATTAATGCCATACTGCTCCAACTTATACAGTAGTATTCCAGTACAACGACATTAAGAACTTTCCTAAAATCCAAGTATGTGATATGCAACTGTGTACAGATTAGAACTAAAATGTTCCAATCTATGATACCTATCTACCTATAGATATTGTTCTGATATTGTAAATTCTGAGACTGTTATTTCTGTTCAGATATTCTGTAAAGATAATATCAGAACAGAAATAAAACCTTATGCTGTAAGCACACAATATCAAATAAAATTGGAAAAAATTCAGATTACAACAGTATAAATAAGTACTATATTAACGATCTTAAATGTGATTAAATATTTCTAAATAAAGCTGGATAGTTATGGTTCAGACATGTTAAAATTGCATAGATTCATAAAATAACCCTGACAAACAATTCACGATCAAAAGAAAGTTAATCAGTTAATTTATATATGTACAAAGCATTAGCATTAGTAGAGGCATTTGATGCAAGAAAGCAAGCTTATGCAGCATCAGCCAAAAAAAAAAAAAAAAACCCACTTCCACTTCACCCCTCTGTTCGTTCAAAATACCTGTCCAGCTGAGCCTTAAACTTATTTAGGCTATCAACCTCCACCACAAGGGATGGAAGTCTGTTCCACGAACCAACCACCCGCTGGCTAAAGGCAAATTTCCGCACGTCTATCCTACATCTGTCTTTCCTCAATTTGAATTTATGCCCTCTCAGGTGATTTTTCTGAGCTAGAGGAAGAATCCCATCAGCATTGAGCATGCTCAAACCATTCAAGGCTTTATACACCTCTATCAGATCACCTCGCTGGTGCCTAGTCTCCAGACACTGTAATTTGCAAAACTTAAGCCTTTCTTCGTAAGAGCACCCCTTTGTTCCATTCACTAATCTTGTTGCCCTTCTCTGTACTCGTTCCAGCAGCTCTACATCCTTCTTGAAATGAGGCCTCCAGACCTGTATACAGTACTCTAGGTGTGGCCTGACCATCACCTTATACAATGGAATAATCACCTCCTTATCCCTGCTGGAAAAATTCCTGTATATCATTGACAATACTCCATGAGCTACTCTTGCAGCCCGTCTGCACTGCTCAGAGAACTTCATATCTGCCTGCACAACCACCCCCAAGTCCCTTTCATTCTCTACCACTGTCAGTGTAGTATCACAGAGTTGATACGTTGCTCTGGGGGGTTGCTGTTTCCCATGTGTAGTACTTTACATTTGTCAATGTTAAACTTCATTTGCCACCTCTCAAAGATAATATATCTATGCCACCCCTCAAAGATAATATATTGTACATATATAAATAGCCTAAATGATGATTATTCTCATCATCACCTAAAGTTAAAAGATGACCATCAGGTGAACATTTCATGTAAACAGTGGAACATTTCCTCTAGGAACATAAATATTAACTAGTGATCATATTTAAATAAGCAACCTAATACTTTTAACAGGTTTTTGTCTCGAAATATAACAAAGGTACTGTACCAGTGTTCTCCCCAGGACCTATCGAATGGGTCCTGGGGCCCAGTGAATTTAACTTACTGCCCGGATAAAATTTAAGCAATTCTCACAGTACTGTACAGTACTGTTCACTGATCTCGATAAATATTAATTCGAACATACTATATGATCGAGGTCAATGCGACAGGGGCATATAATGTTAAATTATGCAATTAATTTTTGCTCTGGATCGCTAAAGTCATATTTATAAATAACAGAAAATTTTACAATATTGCAAAGTATTACACTTCCCCACCTGGCTACTTCATGATGCCATCTGGCTGGAAAATTTTCCGGGGAGAACACTGTACAGTACTTAAGTAAATATATATGGATCACAATTATACTTTCCCAAATTTATAATTAACTATTTAGATAGTATGAACCAGAGCTGTAATGCTCAATATGTTTTATGTTAATATCAATATTTGTAAAATAATAAGAAGTTTACCTCAATATAGTACGTAGAACACTTCTATCCAGAAATTAAAACGAAAAAAACGAAAATCTTACATTACAGTAACAAATAATTAAAAATCAATTTAACACAACTAAAAATCAATTTAACACAATTAAAAATAAGAAAATTAATTAAAAGAATTTAACGAAAAAATTGCAAAACGATTTTCCTTCCCGAAGCTGACAATGCTTTCAACCACATGTTAGACCCTATTTTCGACCCTATTCAGTAATTTTCATTTGTGTGATCACGACATATGGTCAAAAAGCGTTCTACATACTATATTGAAGTGTTCTACATACTATATTGAGGTAAACTTCTCTTATCATTTTACAAAAATTAACTATTTAATATAATTAAGCATTTCTTGTAATCATTACAATTACATGAAAGTTTAAGTGAAAATGTAATATTTTAATGTGGTACACAATTACTTACTCAATACACCAAAAGTTAACATGATTAAAATGGGAACCAAGATGAATTAATCCAAAAATCAAAACAAAATAACATATATGCAGCTGGAGAAGAGCACTTGAAAACAAAAGGAGAGCAAATTCAAGTCTGATGATATAGTAGTACACACTAATCTGAAAACAAATAATCCAAAGCATGAAAGACAAATAAATGAAAACTGCAACTACAATAACATTAATTACTAATTCTGAACTTTATTTTGCAACTCTCTTATTTTCAATGTTTCAACATGCATAATGCTTTTAATAAAAATACCATCATAAGCACAATGAAAATGCTTATGATGGTCTATGAATAGCATAACAGAAGTCACCATTTGTCACTCATCTGAAGGGATCTCAGTTCAATTCCTATTACAAAATGGATGAATTTCTAAAGGTTTCTTTAATCAGGGCTGGGGTTAGCTAAGTTCAGGCAGAACTGGTACGGTTTTCACTTGCTAGTTATTCTGGGCTTTTTTAGCCAAAAAACAACATAAAATCATCGCCTGAACACAATCTCATACATATAATAAACAATGAAATCTTCAAATCATTAATACGCTTAAAACCTAATAACAATAACAGAAATGCATTCAGCCCAAAATTTCTTCTCTATACATTGCCATTTCTTAAAATTATCTTTTAGTCCACTAAATTAAATGGATATTTTCTTTGTGCCCCACCATTTATATTGCACATATAATTTTTAAAAATATGAAAACAGTTTAAAATTTAATTTGTGATATTCAAATATGTGCTTCCAAGTGATAAAACAAACTTTCATTCTTTCAAATATTTTTTCTATCCTTAGTATAGAGCAGGGATTCTCAATGGGGTGATATTGGCCCCCAAGGGGGCAAAAAAATCATGTGTATTACAATGGTTTGTGGCCCTCCAAAGTTCAACCCTACCCGATGACATCTTATTCCTTAATATTTAATTTCTCTCATTGGGTTTTCTTTTCCCCTGAGACAACTGGTTGTTAACATATAGGTATATTATATTAGGAGTGAGTGGGCGTGATTTAATTCAACCATCTCTGCTTTTTGTAGACATTAAATGCCTAAGTGCTTTCAGAGGTAATGTTGCTGCAATCCTCGATGTTTGCGCCTTTCCGACAGCTGCGACCTTGGCGGTGGTGTGGTGGGCATGGTTTATTTATTAATTCTTTTGTCTTTTAATTCTTTGGTCAATATATGAAGCATGGATGGGATGAGGAAATGTTTCAGTCTATTGTTTCTACTTTCTAAGCGACAATTAGTATTGATTTATTGTTTCCTTGTGGAAGTCGTTTAATTTTGATCCACAGTGCTTTTGTGAATGACATGGGCTATGAGAGTTAAATAAAAATAGTTTATATTTTATTGTTTAATTCTTTATAGTTATTCAACCCATCATCAATCATGGCAAGTGCCGAAAAGAAAAGAAAAAGTGCTGACAGTATGGATGAATATCTAGCTTATGGTTTTATTGAAAGCCCATTCGACTCAAGACATCCTATGTGTCTTATGTGTAATAGTTCTTTTTCAAATGAGGCTATGGAACCTTCAAGCCTTTTAGATCACTGAAAATGGAAACATCCTGATAAAGTTAGTAAACATATTGAATATTTTAAAAATTTAAAACAGAATTTTGAGCAACATAACACTTACTTTCTTATTTAAGAACAACACACAAACAAATGATGATGGAATGATTGCATCTTATAAAAATGCAGAAATCATTGCAAAAACTGGTACGCTCATACATTTGCTGAGACTGTTATATGACCCGCATTAAAGACTAATTTCAACAGTGATGCATCAAAATCCTTCCAGTATTTTAAAAGCATTGCCATTGAGCAACGATTCAATTCGAAGATAAATCGATAAGATATCAGTTAGCATTGAAGAGCAGCTAATTGACATACTAAAAACGATAAAAATTTCTATTCAGATTGATGAATCCACAGATACTGACAATAAGACCCTTCTAATGGCATCATTTGTCATTTCGATGATGACTGTAAATTGTAAGAAGAGATGTTGTTTATAAAATCTATAGAAACTGACTGTACTGGAGCATCCATTTTTGCTGCTGTAAAAACATGGTTTGATGAAAAACAAGTACCAATGGAAAATTTGGTAACCTATGCCACTTATGGTGCTACTTCCATGGTTAGAAGACAAAGGTTTTATAGCCCACTTAAATGAAATATGTCCCAAAGTTCTTGCAATACACTGCATTGTGCACCGACATCATCTGGTGCACAATGCAGTGTATTGCCAAAAATATCAGTCCAGTTCTTTATGAATCTCTCAGTATAGTTATTAATACCATCAATAAAATAATCACATAGCAAATATGATCACATTTTCAGAAAATTTTGTGTTGATAATGAAGAACAGTACGTGAGACTTCTTTTTGACCTCAAAAAGACTGGCTTTCTAAAGGAAACTGTCTAACAAGATTTGTAAACCTTTTTGATATGATAATTAGTTTTTTTGAAAGTGAAGGGGAGACAGATTTATCAAAGGAGATCAGCAAACGCAAAAACAACATATACTATATGGCTTGGATTTTTTGAAAACTTAATGAAGTATCACTTCATCTTCGAGGGAAATTAATTTTGGTGATAGCCTGCAAACGCGTATTAAAAGCCTTCATTGAAAATTGAAAATATTTGAAAGCAATTTAATGAGAAAACAATTTCATGTATGCAAGGGTTAGCTGAAATCAATGAATCTCTCACTGAGAATGATCTTAATAATTATTCAAATCATTTGTGTTCTTTAAAAGGCAAAATGAAAAATATATTTTCAGATTTACTTTCTTTTGAAGCAAAGCCATGGATGTTAGATCCAACTGGATGTGATGCCAGATCTGCTAGTGAAGAAATTTAAGAACTCATTGAATTAAAATGTAATGAAGAATGCAAATATAAATTTCAAAAATGCGGAATGGCTGAGTTGTGGGGATCAAAAGCAACTAAATTTCTTTATCTAACAATGTGGTCTGAAATGGCCAAAGTACTTCTTTGTTTCCCAACGTATGGTTGTATGTTGTTTTAGTTCAGTAAATAAAATAAAATATTAACAAAGGAAAGAAACAGAATTGATATATGTTCAAGAGGAGAAATTAATGTACAATTAAACTTACTAACATCATACCGAACGTTGAACTTTTAGCTATGAAGTATCAGGCTCAGAGATCCAATTGAATAAGACTAAGTATAAAGTATTTTCTTGTTTAAAATTTCAATGGGGGCAATTAAAAAAGAAAAAGAAAAAAAAAAAGAAACACTACTATAGAGCAATCAAGGCCAGGAAATCCAAATTTTACTTATAGAATAAAAAACACAGTTGGTTGGTTGGATTGGAATTTTTCTGGCACATTAGCAGCAGTGGCTATTATGCACCAAGACAAAGGTAAAAGTAGATTCTGGTATTAAAAACATAAGATACAGAATAATCTGAAGCATAATGAAGGTGGTCTTTTCATGACGCAAACACTATATAAAAGAAAAAAGAAATTTAATTTAAAACTGGTGCAAAGAAGGTAAGTCAAAAGTAAGTATTGAAGGCAGCTGCCACAAATCTTTAAACACATTGCAGAAACAATATAAATCTCACTCACTACGAATACTATCAATAAGGTTTAAGGTTTTTTTAATATCCTTGAGGGAATGCAGATTGTTCTATGAAGTACATTCCACAAGATAACCTCATAGTAAATAATCTGCCATACTTGGATCAAGAGATCAACAGAAGGTTACAAGTTTTGGGATAACAAAAATTCCAAATACTGTAGGAATGTAACAAATGCAACAGCATGAAACAGCCAATGCAACAACATGAGAGACATGGCACATTGCACCATCTCTTGTTATTCTACCTGCACATCCTGAGTTGTCTATAGTGTTATAGACAACTCAGGATGTGCAGGTAGAATATTCTGTGTGACAGTCAACCAGTAAAAGAACAGACCATTCTGGGCCCTAAGCCCAGCCTCAAGTTTTGGTTTAAATGTTGGCATTGCTATAGATACGATCATTTAGATAATTCATTTTATAATGAATTATTTAAATCATACATTGTGAAACAAATAAATTCAGTACATACTTGTAAACAGTGGTTACAAATACTGATTTTATTTGACATTATTTATAAATTTAAGTTCATCGTTATTCATTATTTATAAAATAAAAAAAAAACTTCTGACTTATAAACATAGTGTATATGTTCCTGTAAAAGCCCAAAAACTAATAAATCCTAGAATTATCAATTTGCATAGGTAAAAATGCAAAAAAAAATCAACACATTTTACTTTAGTTCTATTTATTATTGCTGTGATACCCTAAATCCTAGAATTTAACAGTCCCTGTTGATAAATGCCTGTTTGATAACAAACAGGCATTTATTTCAGAATTCTTTTACATTCTAACTAAAGTACTGTATATTAGGTGCTCTAAATATAGTGAATACATTATCTGGAACTTCATGGGGATAGGAGATATATCGACCCCATGCCTTTGTTTAAAAATCAGAAAAGAGTTAGGCCTGACGTAGCCGAGTGGTCAGGAGCGCGAGTGCATAGCACACATTCCTTGAGTGGGCCGGGGTTCAAGCCTGTGACTACTAAATACGATAAATTATTGTAAACTCTACTGACTTGGTTGTCGTGCCGGAGTATAAACAGAAAATTTATTTAAAATTTATGAAAATGAAAGAAATGATAAGTTCCTGCTTCATTCACTTTTCTAATTTTTAAAATAAGTGCACAGGGATGATATATCTACCATCCCTGCAAGGTTGCCTGTGCAGCACATTTCCTATATTCTGAATATAGTGAATATCCACCTTTACCCTTGTTTAAAAATTGGAAAATGGATAATTGAACAGTGCAAAAATTGAAGCAATAATTTCCTATTTCAATTCACCTTTCCAATTTTTAAAAAAGAGCATGGAGGATATATCCACTATTGCCCCCATGCCCTTGATTTTTAAAAATAAAAAAAAAGCCAATGAATGAGGAAATTATCATTGATTCCCTTTTCACAATATTACCAACAATCTTTGATGTGTAGTATACAAAGAAATCAGCTTAACAGGAGATGTGAGGCCATGAATCTATTTGGAGGACAAGATTCAAAAGATGCAAATACACAGAGCAAGAAATGTTTGTGAAGATCAATTTAACATTCTATGCAGTTTGAAGTGCAATGGAAACTTACATCACAAAAAATAAGGTATTATACCATACTTGTTTATAGTACATGTTCATAATACACTAAAATTTGTGAAGACAACTTTCCTATAAAAAAATAAGGTATTAAATCATACATGTTTATGGTATATGTTCATAATGCACTAAAATTTGTGAAGCCAACTTTCCTATAAAAAAAATATTCAATAAAATAATTGAATTTTTGGTTTTTAAAAAATCACCATATCGGTCTACCAAATTGAAACAAATGTAGGCTTACCTACATTTGTTTCAATTTAAATGTAGAAAAAAATGTAGACTTGCCATATTAGAGTGGCAAAAGTTGTAAATAAAGTGAAAAAGCATTGATATTTCAGACTTTTACCAATGCAAATTGGTAAATTCTAGGATTTACTGGATTTTGAGATTTTACATTAACACATATGTAAATAAACATTTTTAATAATGTTTGGAGTCCTCCAGCTCAAAAAAAAAAGAAAATTTAAAACCCCTTGACATGCATGCCTTTTGCTCCTTGTAATAAATTTAGTAAGAAAGGGACACTTTTTGCTCTCTTTTTTTTTTTTTTTTTTTTTTTACAAATTTTTAGAACTATGAGAAAAACCCACTGTACAGCCATCTACAACAAATGAATATTTCTATCATTAATATATGGAACTTCATCACTCATTTATAATTTTGTTTCCCAGATATAAGGGTATTTCTTTCCTCTATTAAAAAAACAAGAAATAAGGTATATGCAAGAAAGGCATTAAAACATGCAAAATTTTGCAGCCAAGCTTATTTACTATGTGTAAGTCAGTAATAATGTGTATTCTATAATCTCTTAAAAATTTTAAACAGCAGCTAACTTAATATACTTAATGTATAATTACATCAGAACAGCATTGTTCAGATATGCCATGAAAAATCTGTTTTAAAATACGATCATGAAATTTTCAAGCTTTATGCCATTATATGTGCCTTTTTAAATGACAGTATCATTTCAGCATTCTGTCTGAGGAAAATATTAATCTGATACCAATTATAATAAAAGATGACAAATTTTCAGTACAGCAATTAATTGTATTACAACTAAATACAACTAAATTTCATTTAAAATCTTTACTAATTATATTTAAATGAAAAAATTTTAAAATTTACATAATGATGATCCATGTCAAGGGTCCAAAATGCAAATCACAATTCCCACTTGATCACAGATGAATTACAGTTAAGCAAAACAGATGTCATTTGAATTATCTGAGATTGGCATCCATGACCATTCTCATGTTTTATAACCTGATATTTCACATATTAGCATTAGCAAAGGCACATGATGCAAGAAAGCAAGCTTATAGAGCAGGGGTCGGCAACATTTTTGAGTGAAGAGCCATTTAAAAAAAAAAAAAAAACAGAATCCGAAAAGCTACACTTCAGCTCAAGCTGGGGGGAAGGGGGTTTTAAGAAATGGAATAGTGGAAAGGTGTTTTATTAAAAATATATATATTTTGAGATATTATTTATTAATAATGTTTCTATTTAATGTGACTTTGCTGCCAAACTTCTTGAGCGAGTCCCTCAACATCAGGGAAGTATGCCGTAATTTTGATCTTTAAGCATGCTGAGAGACTCACGTTGTTTAGACACTTTCTTGATATATTTTTAATATAGTTCAGGTTCGAAAACATTTGCCCGCAGAAATTTTTCGGACCATAACTGAGAGAAGTCCAAACGCAAATATTTTCAAATTTATGTACGTGTCCGGTAAGCTACACCACGCATCGAACACAATTTGGTCTTGCTTTTTCAACTCGTCTATCGGCATCCATTTATATAGAATTGCAAGGGCAGCCTTTTGTCTCTCCAAATCCTCAATTTCAGTTTTAAGGCATTTTAGTCTTTCACTCCACATGTCCTTGATTTTTAAGTCCTTTAACTCCATTTCAAACTTTGCTTCATGTGGGCTGAAAGTTAAAGAGCCGCAGTTACATGCTCAAAGAGCCTCATGCGGCTCGCGAGCCGCAGGTTGCCGATCCCTGTTATAGAGCATCAGCCAAAAAAAAAAAAAAAACACACACACACACACACACATGCCCTTCTCATTTCACCCATCCACTCGCTCCAAATGTTTGTCTAGTTCTGCCTGAAATTTATTTAAGCTATCAACTTACAACAACAGATGGAAGTTTGTTCCAGCAATCAACCACCCGCTGGTTAAAGGCAAACTTCCGCACATCTATCCTACAACTGTCTTTCCTCAATTTGAATTTATGCCCTCTCAGGAGATTATTCTGAGCAAGAGGAAGAATCCCATCAGCATTGCGCATGCTCACACCATTCAAGGCTTTATACACCTCAATCAGATCACCTCGCAGGTGCCTAATCTCCAGACACTAAGTTGCAAAACTTAAGCCTTAAGCCTTTCTTCGTAAGAGCAACCCTTTGTTCCATTCACTAATCTTGTTGCTTTTCTCTGTATTTCCTGATATAAACTGATATTTAATATATTTTCTGATGTAACCTGATATTTCATATTTTATAACCTGTTTGCAGCAAAAACTGCCTTTAGAAGAATATAACTTTTTAATGATATTATCATTAATTTATAAAGTTGTCCTACTTTTCAATGTTATCAGATAATAGGTTATAGTTGAAAATTATTTTCTGGTCACACGTTACCAAATAAAAGTTGTGCAAGCCAATCCCCACTGAAAAAATCTAGCTTTCACTAGTCTGCACATGTGAATTCTATTTGACTGCAGTTCAGGAACAAAATACAACAGGTAAAAGAAGCAAAAAAAGATTTCAGATTATAAAAACAGAATAATTAATATACTAAATATGAATATTCTACATATCAATTTTGTATGTACACAAAACTGATAATTAGAAAATTTTCATTTCAAAATCTCTTACTAAAAGTCTATTACTAAACCGCCTAAATATTATACAGTATTACAAATAAACAGCACTGATAAAGTGCCTAGCCTTTCCCTAATGATGTGACAGCAACTATTTACACAGCTGCTAGAGAAAATGTACATTACAAATAAATAGCAATCTGCAGTTAACCAAGAAGGGTTGCAATTTAGTGAGAAGTAAATTACCAAAAACAGTTTGAACAATTGAATTAAATGTCATAAATTTAATATTCATGTTAATAGAGCAATAGGGACAGGAAACTGATTTTTGGAATTAAATTGTGCAAATTATTTCTTGGTAAACTGAGATATGACCACCCCCCTGTATTTCTACTAAAAATGCTAATTCTTTTTATTTTTAATTATAGTTCATGTTGACATTTATATTGCAATAGGGATTAATGCTTCCAACATAAATACGTGTGTCTATGTGTGTAATATTATGTTTTTAAGAGAGGAGGTAAAGAGTATGAAATGTATAAAAAAGTATGAAATGAATAAAGGATTATAGTTCTAGATTACTACATTCATAGTAGAAGAATTTTATCTATAATCTACATTATAGATAAAAATATACAGAGCCCACTGGTATAAGGATGAAGAGTAGTCTAAAGAACTATCTGTTGAATCCATAGTAAAATTGCAAGAAAGTACCTGTAAAGAAAATATAAAATTAATAATGTTGTTGTTGTTTTGGTTTTTAGGAACATTAGCAACTAAGGCCATATTGCTCCGGGGATATGCAGTGGTCATTCCCTGACCTTTCCGCATCCTCCGTATTTGGTGGTCACAGGCTCGAACCCAGTCTAATCAAGAAGCTTGTACTACGCACTGCTGCTCCTGCCCACCTGGCTACGGAGGCACCAAATTAGTAATACATATATGATTGCTTATTGATGCAATTACGAAAAATGCCAAAATCACCATAATTGCAACGATTAGCAATCACACATTACTAATTTCATATTTTCTTTACAGGTACTTTCTTGCAATTTTACTATGGATTCCACAGATAGTTCTTTAGACTACTGCTCTTCACCCTATATCAATAGGCTCTATATATATATATATATATACATACACAAATAAAAGTATATATATACACAAATAAAAGTGATAAGATGTACAATCTTAAGAGCACAGTGCAGAAATAAGTCACAATATATACACAAGAACATACACATAGCTGCTAACTTAAGAAGCTGAAGAACAGACAACTGTAAGGGGAAAAGAGAATACCCCCCGAGACATTTTTGCAAAAAGAAAATTCATTCAAAAATAGGAGGAAAACAGAAAATTTTTCAGAACAAGCAGGAGATTTTTGAAAAGTCCACTCTGACCATAACTTAAATTTCACTGACAAAATATACATTTTACATTAAAATATAGCCATAGGACTGTTACTGTTATAGTATGCTTTCAAACACATTAATTTACCTTGGATTTTTCAACTGATTACGACCTCTTCAAGAATGATACTGTTGCAGATGTTGCACCTCTTCAGAAATGCTGAGTCAAAGTTTTGTTTATAACAATGGCACTGCTGTTCAGACCAGAAAAATTAAGATGTGAATTCAGTTTTGTTTTTTTCACCTAGTAAAACATTCTCTAACACTCAGCATTGCTATGAGCAATTATTAAAATACCAAGAATGACTTGGAATAATTTGTTATGAAACTTGTAAATTGGTAGTTTCCTAAGATTTAAAAACTGTTGGTATAATAAATTTGCACATAACATTCTTCAACATATCTAGCAGTAATGACCTCAGTACATGGATGTAGGATAAGTTGGATTGAAGAGATATGTTCAGATTTTCAAAATATTGGCATAACATTTAAAAGAAACAAGCAAATTGCTTTATTCAAACCAGAAGAGAGGAGTATGAACTCTTGAGGATAATGTGCCCAGAATTATCAGCACGCTTAACCTGTTTAGGATTTTTTAATCAAAAGTCTGCAATTCAAAAGTTCTTTTTCTTGGGAAGTTTCATTAATTTGTTTTCTCTTAAAACTTCTTTTCATTGTTTTCTCTTAAAACTTCTTTTCAATCATAAAGTGGATCTGGACTTGTACTTTTCAGTTTGGTAACTGAAAAATGCTCATATATTTTTCTCACCATTTTAAACTTTTTCTTTAACCTATAACTGGTCACAAGAACTGTTATTTTATATCTACTACTATTTGATCTGTATTATTAATGTAAATAATTATAGAAAATATTTGGGGTATTTTTACAAAGAGAACACATCGTGTTCCCTAACCATATTCTTGGGATTCGATTACTGCGAGCAATTGGGTCGGGTATTTTCGCACATTATTTGACCTTGCACAAGTCTGAATTATTGTATTAACATATCATATTAAAAATAAGAAATTGCACAATTCTAGATGTTTTACTTCAAGGGAGGTGCCGGGAAAATTTTACAGGTCAAGGGAGGCATGGGCTCAGAAAGTTTGAGAACCGCTGCCTTAAATGATCATGCAGGTAGGATCACTTAGATCCTACCTGCATGATCCTAAATGATTCAGCAAGAAATAATTCAAATTTGTTCACTTTTTGATGTCACCTGCATTCTAAATCTATTCTGAACACAACTATAAGAAATCTCCATTTTATATTTTAAAAAATAATTAAAATTTTTTTTTGAAAATTTAATCCCTCTATGCCTAGCTCAGAAGTTATACAGACTTGTCAAAAGCTGCCCCCTATTCTACCAGTCTAGTTACACAAGTAACCAAAGACAGTTAATGTGTACACATATGTTTCAAAATCTTTTTTTTTTTTAATTCACTGTCATGCCACAACTGAAACTGTTTAAATCTATCGCTTCATTTAGCACTTCTTTCTAGGTAGTAGTAAATAAATGTCCACTTCTAGAGGAAGCAGCTCCCTTCTCAGCACACAAATTGATTGAAATGCAAGGAACGGTCTAATTATTATCAAATGCTCAAATCTCTTTTAATACCCTTGCTATGCCGGTTTTTAGGCTGACCATAAAGAGACACTATCAACACTTAAGTACCAGATATTTTTTGAAGGAATCACACATGCTTTCAGGTTGTTCAGAAGAAGATGATGATGATGCTCAATATTGTATCCTGCAACGTTACCCCCAATGCAGGCACTGGCAGCAAGCTGCTTTTGATATATATATATATATTTTTTTTATTACTAAAGATTACTGCGACGGTATATTGCTTGGAATTGCTTTCATTACTGCCATCTGTAAAAATCAAAATTGGCCCATTTTCAAGACTTGCAATTTCCCCAATGACTGCTATTTTTTTTTCTTCGATAACCATATATTTTTGCTATTAGAAAGCAAATTTCTATTCAAATGTCTCTATTAGGAAACAATGCACTTGCACAATCACCACAACTCAGAGGAAGATTATGTTCTACAACAAAGGATGCAAAAATCATTCAGCATGTATTACATCATCGTCATTATAAAATGCTACATCTATTTTGCATTTCTTTCTATGCTTATTTGTTTGCAAATGTCTGATTACACTGCATTTCCCACTGCTTGAAACTGAAAAATTATAACTACACATAGCACACAAGGCAAATGTGTTCCCTTTTATATTTTACAGTATATGTAAAATCTTGCATATGTGTCTACTGAAATTTTACTCTGTATTTCTTTGGCATTTTATTGAGCCAATGAAATTATCAATTAGTTGAACACCTCCTTCCAATTAGTTTTGGAGACTTAATTTTGCACCCCACAAGCATGATGAAATGACTGCACATTATAGAGAACTTTTATTCCTATGTTTCTATTTTTCAGTGTAGATTAGCAAACCTGATTTCCAATTTATTAATGAAATTAAGCAGAAATTTGCAACTTTTTTAAATTCCAATTTTAACATAATTATATTTTTTTTACAAAAATAAAAATACCAAGGAAACTGAATTTCTACAAAAAGACAGAGGAAGCTCTTTTTCACAACTATATCACAACAGTCAGATGGAGAAGGGGTTAAACAGAGTAAAAAAAAAGAAAAAAGATTCTCAATTTGTAAATCCACAGAGTTGGCAGCTAAGCATATATAAAAAACACTACTAAAAGTATTCCCACACCATCACATCTGGAAAAATACCGGTTGTAATAAATTGTTGGCTCCCATTTTTGGCTCCAATGAAATTATCAATTAGTTGAACACATCCTTCCAATCAGTTCCTTGTAGCAGGCAGCATGAAGTTTTGTCCATTCCTAGGGTGAGAAAAGTTCTGTATTTTTGGAATTGCTAGTATAAAGAGCACAGGCCCAGTGCTAGGGGTGCACAAGCAAACACTTCCCACAGCACAGTCCAAAATAGGTGCTGCACCGTTAATAAAATATGTTTTACATTTAACATTCAATATCAAATTTGTACTTTCTCTCTACCCATTTTACAACTCAAAATTTTGAAAATATTGGAATTATTCCTATTAGGAATTATTAATTAAACTATTTTGTTAAGTGCTTTCTTTTAATGATTCTGCAGAGTGCTGATGCTTTTCTGTGGGAGTGCGGGTAATTTTGAGAGAGCTTTTTTAAGTTGTTAGTAATTTTCTCTGGGTTAACCCCGCAAACCGAAATGCTAGATGTGCTATTGCATATATATGCATGTTAAGATACAATATGAATTAAGCGCCATTACAAGGTTTTGGCTCACAAATGCTAGCACCAGCCCTGAATGAGCATAATGTCCCTCTCCCCAAACTTCTTTGAAGAAGCCGGTCCCATTTTTTTGTAGAGCTACTTCTCTAAACTGACTATACAAAGTTAAAATTAATAATATAGAACAGCAATTGACACCATCATAATAAATAACAACATTTGTACATTTTATATCTAACACTGTTGAAGTGCAAACTTTAACCAAAGCATTAACACAATCTTTATATTCTTCTTTCTCATTCCCCGCTTACTGACAGCAGAATCATTTTATAATTATTGACAAAATAGAGTATCAAATATTTTTTTTTCTCCAAATTCAGCAATTAAAATGCCTATTAATAAATGCATTCATAAAGAAGAATATTCAAAGGAATGGACATTACTCAAAAAATATCGCCTTGATGATGAAATTGGATGCACAGTATTCATGGCACTTTGAAGTACTAGACATTATGGTTGTACCTATATAACACTTACGTAAAACAAAAAAAAAAAAAAAAAAAACAAGAGGAAAAAAACACAAATTCTGTAGTTATAACCTATTTAAATAGGTTATAACTGCTGAGCTGGCATCTAATGAGTAAGCCTCTTTTAAACTGAT
This sequence comes from Mastigoproctus giganteus, assembly GCF_048544385.1. NCBI lineage: Eukaryota > Metazoa > Arthropoda > Arachnida > Uropygi > Thelyphonidae > Mastigoproctus > Mastigoproctus giganteus. Next base: position 206,953,652 of record NC_143578.1, on the reverse strand, counting down.
TCTGCAGTTTCAAAAAGGCTGAATCATTGCCAATGAGTCATTCTTGTTTGTAATAATCTCTGATATTGTCTGCACAATTTTTAAACCTATTTCTGCTTTGCACATCTCATTTTTACCATTCCCTCTATTAGGAGGAGTATCCAAATGCTTTTGGTATGGTAACACGTGTGTGTGTATGTGTACGTGTGTGTGTACGTGTGTGTGTGTACGTGTGTGTATGTGTGTGTGTGTGTGTGTGTGTGTGTGTACATATGCAATCTAATGCTAAGGCAATTCAGAGTGATTGCCACATAGTAATATAAGAGAGATCCATGCCATTTGAAAAGGAACTGTTTCTCTCCGTTTCTTTTGCAAGTGCCTATTCTATAAAAAGTGGATGCAGGTTCTGCAGATGAAATGAATTTAAACATAAATAGGCAAATAATCTTTTGTGCTCATCCTTTTAAGCAAAATTCCTTTATATATATATATATATATATATATATATATATATATATGCCTATATACTGTATATATAAATTTCATAACATAACACGTTTAACCTACATAATCATTTCAGTTATTTTGATAACCTAGCATTTCATTTCAATTTCACTGAGGTTAGGTTACCCTTTCTATAGAAGTGAATAAACCTAACCTTCAATATAAGCAAATTACATGATATAATATATCCAGAGTAACCTGATTATTTATATAAAGAAATTAGGCTGCCTTCAATTTCATATAGAGGGATTTTAACTGAACAAACAAGAACTAACTACAATTTATTTACTTTATCATTTACATTATTATGTTACAAGCATAAAGTAATAAATTTGTAAGTCAAATTGTTTATATCCTTTCTGTTCAACATGCAATTTCTGTTCTAATTTTGACTGACAGTAGCTGTCAGTCAAAATTAGAACTGACAAATCAGGCTTGTGACTGACAAACAATCAACCAATAATATGTTAACCGTAACCAGCTTAAGGAATAAAGTGAATCTAAATACTCTCCGACTTCACTGAGGAAGTAATAATGAAATAACACAGTCAACAACCCCAAGACCTTGGCAAGTACAAAAAAAGCCTATAAACCTGAAAGCACAGGTTAGTCACTCTTGGCTAGGTAAGAACAATAGGGCAAGCAGACCAGGAGGGGATATATTAACATCACATACAAACACCAAAAGTCAGGAAGACACTAAGCAGGAGAGGGTAAAACTACAGTGAATAACAATATTCAGCAAAGGTACAATGTTCTTGAAGCTCTCTTGCAAGCACCCACAGTAGTTACAAAATTATGACTGACTTTAGTGGTCTACCAAAACACATAAAAACAGATGGGAATGAAGTTGTCATCAAAAGGAAATATGATAAAATTTATGAAACATAATTCTTTCTTAGTCACAGAGAGTGTGAAAGGAAATTATGTATATTTTCACATGATATGCAACTTATGATATAAAATTATAATTAAATGTTTTTTTTGATAAATATAAGATTTTCTGTATAAACTGTTTTTTTTTTTTTTGAAATATAAATAAATATTCTGTTTATACTCTGGCACAGCTACATAAGTCAGAAGGGCTTACAACTGTATTTAGCAGTCACATGAACTTCAACTAAGGTCAACTCCCTGGTGCCGTCAGACAACTAACAAACTTATGCTACTGCGCCCCCAACTAACCACATCAGTTAATAATTACCACATAATAACATAACCCCAATTTTCATTACATTCTTTACCCTCTGTTAAACCACATCATATTTTTGATGTTCAGAAAAATGTGAATATTAAGAACAGATTAATGCTCTGTATAATATTTATTCTTTAATAATAAATATGTAACATTCTGACTCATGTTGCTGTTTTCATTTTTTAGGAACGCAAAACTTAAAAGGCAAATAAAAGATAAGAATTTAGGTAAAAAAATGCATTTTGTTTTCAAAGGTTCAGAGTACTTTAGTAAAAAGGTAATGTAATACTCTAGTATTCTACATAAATTCAAAATTTGTAAAGTTCAGTAGCCTTCACTTCAAGTACCATTTATGAAAACAAAGCTGACTGCCAGTTCGGTGCTACTCTCAAATTCTTAATTACATTAGAAAAAAAATCATTTGTTTGTTTCATAAATGCCTATCTAGCAATTTTATAAATAAATATAGAACCATACATTTTCCGAACAATAAAACACCTTAATGATGTAAAATTATATACATCTGAGCTGGTGTGCCAGATCAAACCTAAAACATTAGCATCTATATAATAATTTGCTTATGCCCCTCCATCTGGAATGCTCTTTGAACACGAATAACTCAAAGACTAAACAAGCTTTTAATTTGATTCCTTTTGCAATAGGTTTTATTCGGCAGTAAAATTAATAGGAAAAAATTTCCAAAAAATATTCCCACTGATTTTCAAATCGCAAAAAATGATTTAGCTCCTAGTGAAACTAACTTGCTGTTTACTTTGAAGAGATGACAATTTCTTAGCTTTTTCTCATCACAATCAACCAAATGTCAGGGTCAGACTTTCAACAAAGTTGGCATGTTTGCTGAAGAAGAACTTTTATATAGCAGTTCCAGGCCCAGATAATTTTTGTGCAATAACTAATTTTTTAAAGGACAATATAGTCAGTTGTAAATGTAAAAAATAATCAAATTGAATTTTTATCCAAGTCTAAGCTATCCCACTGACACTTTAGCTAGCAGCAAAGGAAGCCAAGGGAAAGGATTTTATTAATCTTTACTTCTTCTCCGAAACAGTTTTGACAAAATATTCACCATGGGTATTCTAATTATTACATTACGCATTTTTGATTTTTCCTTCTCACTGTAGAGAGTGTTCCAAAATAAAGAATTCTCTGATGACAGCTACTCATCCAAAGTGTCTGAGTGTGTACTGCCATTTTTGTAACACAAAACTGTGTAACACTGCAGTGGCACCAAATGCATCTCTCACAGCTTTTTAGTTCTTCATCTGTGCATGTAACACCTTCTGTTTAATGAACCCCCATAATGCATTGTCACATGACAGATCTTAACTTGGTAAACAGCAAAGAGGAGCAAGTAAAATTTGCAATCCATGGCCAATCTACTTGTCTTGGAATTACTACCTACTAATGGCAAAACATTTCAGGGTCTAGTCTTGTTGAAACCACATCTGACCAAGTAACTTTCAATGTTCCTGTAAGATGTTGAGTAAAGTTCTTAGTTGATGAGACCACAAAAGTAACACAGACCAAACAAATGTGTGAAAAATACTGAAGCTTATGTTAATTGTGTGGTGTGGTGTGGTTGTATTCCATTTGGAGCAAGGAGAAAACATTCTTTGGGTGTTTTCTCCTAGCTGCAAATTACACACATCAAAGAACATAATTTTTACACTTTCAGGAATTGTGAAACCTTACATGAAACATTCACAGTATAAATTTCTCCACGTCAGCATTTCTTAATTAAAAAAAGAAGGGCAATATTCCTTCGTGGAGAGATCTTTAGTGATATGATCTCTCATTGTAGACATGAAGGCACCGTATTTCTATGACCATTTCCATTCTTTATCTTTAGTGAACAATTAACATGTGCAGTCACACTCACACCTGTGCATTAGTACTAGTACTGGCAAAAAGAATGCAAGGATACAAGCTTAATTGGCATCAGAACAAAAAAAAAAAAAAAAAAAAAAAAAACATTTGCCCATTCCTTCTAAATAATTTGTCAATCCTTTAAATTTATGCAGACTACCCACTTCACACAACATCAAGTAGAAATTTATTCCAGTAATCTCTATGGATGAAACCACATTTCTGCACATCTATCCTGCAACCATCCTTTTCCAATTTGAATTTGTCACCGTGTGTGTGTGTGTGTGTCATTTGAGAAACTGTAAGCATGGCATCAGCATTTAGTTTACTCAACCCATTTTAAAGGGCTGAATAAACTAAATGCCAAACACTTCATTTGGATCTCCTCGCAGATGCCTAGTTTCTGGACACTGCAATTTACAGAACTCAAGTCTTTTGCTGATAAAAGTACCCTTTTGTGCCCCTGACTAATCTTTTTCTCTTCTCTGCACTAATTTCAAAAAATATTTGCTTCCTAAAGAAGGCTACCAAACCTGCATGTATTACAATAGGGTAATCACCTGTTTGTCTCTGCTGACCAAATTCCTGTATATCATTGACAGAACCATAAGGGCTGTCCTAGCAGCCTCTCTGCAATGCTCAGGAAACTTCATGACATTTACAGTACAGTTACCCTTAAGTTTTTATCATTTTCCACTGCCTTAAGTTTAGTACTGTCCAAATGGTATGTTATTCTGAGATTACTGCTATCTAAATGTAAAACCTTAACTGCCATTTTTCAACCTATCTACTTAACTTATTGCCTATCTTGCTTGCCGTCTTGTTGGAGTAACATATCCTGCCCATCTTTGTATCATCAGCAAACTTAGCCACACTTGATATGCCTTCACCACTTACATTAATAAATACTGAAAACAGTAAGGGGCCCACTAATGAATCCTGAGCGACTCCACTAATAACATTAGTCCATGAAGAACAGTGGTCATTAACAACTATTCTCTATCCTGCCACTCAGACTTCAAATCCCTTCACCCACAGCAGTAACTTTTCCCCAATGCCACACTGTTCCAATTTGTATCTAAAGCTTTACTGAAATCCAAGTACATGATGTCAAAATTATTTTTTAAATCCAGTTCCTGGATATGATTTTTTCACACTAGACAACTATTCTGCTTGCCTCCCCAACTAGAATAAAACTAATTCAGTTTCTTCTCCCAGCATAATACAGCAATACCCCGCATAGCACTATAATTGGTACCGAAACTGTTCCATGTTATGTGAAACCATGCTGATTGAGGTATAATTATGAGTTTTAAATGAATGCGTACTAGAGAAACAGTCTATAAACAAATTATAATAAATCTATAAATAATTTGCACTTCATAGCCAATTATTAATATTATTATTAGTCAGTGGATTTGAAATAAAAAATACTGCAAAAATTTTATTAATGAAAAGGTAACATCATGGGAGATGAGAAAAAAGCTTTATTGTTTATCTGAGTATTTCAAAAATGAAGTTTGGTGAAGTCATCTCTTATTTTTCTCAGTATACAAGTCTTTGTAGCATTGAATCCCATCTTATAAAATTTGTCATATCTGGATGCTACTTCCAACATTTGGATCTCCATTCATAATTGCCTCACAGGCAATGTCAAGCCTCGAAAAACTTTCTTCAATTCTTCTGTTGAAAATTCTTTTGGTGCCACTTCGGTGTTATCCACTTCAGAATTGTGTCCTCTTCTTCATTTGCAATTTTCTTATCAATTTCAAGGAGAGTTGCATCATCTAAGTTATTTGCATGTGAGTCAATGCAGTCATGTATATTGGCAGTGTCCAAAGTTTCGAATCCCAAGTCTTTTCTGATCTTCACAATCTCTTAGGCAATTGTCTGAACTTGCGATTCAAAACCAATGAAATCATTTGCCAAATGGGGCAAAACATGCTGCCAAACATAACGCATGTTGTTGGCATTGATTTATAACCAAGACGCAGATATATGTTGATCGTATTTAGAGGGGAAAAAATAAATTGTGAAATTAAAAGTTTGAAAAGCTATCATGTCGTCTCATCAGGATGGAATTAAGAAAAGTGGACACTGTTGCCACTGACTGCCTGAGGGGACCACTGTCATATGTGCAGCACATATGAGACAATACAACACAGCACATATGTACCCGTACCTAGGCTATGACAACACAGCATATATGTAGAGTACGTGTCTAGGCTATTGAATGAGTTTTAATATGTACAGTAAATTTTCAACTTAAATTTAATTGAAAACCGTGTTATAGTGAAACCAGTGCTGTTTGAAGCCGTGCTAAGAGGGTATTGCTGTACTGTATTCTTTGGTGATACTGCTTTATCGAATCTTGTGCTGAAATCATCTGGATATCCTTTCTAGTTTTACCATATTGATGAAGGTATATCAGCCTGTGTTGAAGTTTGCAGATGATACAAAGGTTGGCAGGGTTGTTAATGACAGTAATGGCAGTGTGCTACTGCAACAGGATCTAGAAAATTTGGGCAGATGGGCTGAGAAGTGGCAACTGAAGTTTAACATTGACAAATGTAAAGTACTGCATATGGGTAGAAGTAACCCTAGAGGAATGTACCAACTGTGTGGTACTACTGTTAAGGTGGTAGAAAATGAAAAAGACCTGGAAGTAATTGTGCAGTTAGATATGAAGTTTTCTCAGCAATACAAACAGACTGCCAGGGCAGGTCATGGTGTTTTGCCAATGATATACAGGAATTTTGCTAGCAGGGAAAAGGAAGTGATTGTCCCTCTGTATAAGGCAATGGTCAGGCCACGCCTTGAGTACTGCGTACAGGTCTGGAGACCTCAAATTTATGAAGGATGTAGATTTGCTTGAGCATGTACAAAGAAGGGCAACAAGATTGGTGAGGGGGAATGAAGGGATCCTCTTACCAAGAGAGGCTTAAGTTCTGCAAATTGCAGCGGCTGGAGACTAGGCACCTGCAAGGTGATCTGATTAAGGTGTATAAGGCCTTGAATGGGTTGAGTACGCTGAATTCTGATGAGATTCTTCCACTTGTTCAGATTATGAACCTCATCATCAGCCATTTTCAATCCACTGCAGGATGAAAGCCTCTCCAGCAACGTTCCAGTTCCTTCTGTTTTGAGCACTGGCCATCCATTTACTACCCACAGACTCATGAATTTCATCTATCCATCTCCGCCTTTGTCTTCCAGGTTTTCTTCTAGCTCCTTTTGGATATCATTCTGTTATTTTCTTAGTCCATCTGTCATCATGTCTTCGAGCTATGTGTCCTGCCCAAGACCATTTTAGTTCTTTAGTTTTGATAAGAATGTCCTTTACTTGAGTTTGCTGCCTAATCCATGCGTTTCTCTTTTTATCTAACAGTCTGATCCCCAGTATGATTCGTTCCATTCTTCGCTGTGTAGTTCTCAGCTTCTCTTCCATTCTTTTGGTGAGTGCCCAAGTTTCACTTCCATAAGTCATGGTGGGGAGTATACATTGGTTCATTATTTTACATTTCAGACAAACTGGGATATTGCTCTTCAGTATGTGACTATATTTCCTGAATGCTATCCATCCAAAATTTATTCTTCTCTTGACTTCCAGCCATTTATCATTATTACAGCTAATAACTTGTCCCAGATAAGTATATGACTCCACCTTTTCAATTACTGCTCCTTCAATCATTATTTCCCTTTCTGTGGCATACTTGTTCATCATTACTTTTGTTTTAGCCATATTCATCTTTAGTCCAAAATCCTTACTAGCTGTGCATAACTGATTAAGATTTTCCTCTAATTCTTTGGGATCGTGGCTTATGACCACAATGTCATCTGCAAATCATAAATGGTTTAGGTACTCTCCGTTCACATTGACTCCTTTCTGCGACCAGTCTAATCTTCTGAAAGCTTCCTCAAGGGCAGCAGTAAACAGCTTCGGAGGTATTGTGTCTCCTTGTTGAACTCCTTTCTCAATTTTAAATTTCCTACTGTCTTTGTCTAGTCTAATAAAGGAGGTAGAACTCTCATATATTTTCTTCAAAATTATAATATATGGGGTATCAATGAATTGTCTTTCCAGTGCCCAAAACATTGCCTTCTGCTGTATGGAGTCAAATGCCTTTTCATAATCCACAAATGCCAGGCATAATGGTGTTTTATATTCATTTGCTTTCTCCATTAGCTGTGATATTACGTGAATGTGATCCATAGTTGAGAATCCTGTCCTAAAGCCAGCTAAGAGGGCATAAATTCAAATTGAGAAAAGACAGTTGTAGAATAGATGTGCAGAAATTTGCCTTTCGCCAGTGGGTGGTTAATTGCTGGAACAAACTTCCATCTGTCGTTGTGGAAGTTGATAGGTTAAATAAATTTACGGAGGAACTGGACAAACATTTAGAGGGAATTGTTTTGTTAATTTTTTTTTTTTTTGGCTGATACTGCATAAGCTCATACACTTGCTTTCTTGCATCATATGTTACTACTACTACTATCAAAACGAGAGAAATGGGATCAATGAGCAGTAAATTTTCAACTGCTAGAACAGTGATAAAAGTTCCAGAACTTTTATTACTTGAATCACATTTGGAGTTAAAAGGCGCCATACTTTCAGCAAACTACAGCATGGTTACCAATGAGCTCAATGAAGTTTTTCCTAATCTCACAGCACAACGTGAAGAAGCTTGCAGCCCAGTCAACCATTAATTACAGGATTTTGTAATATCGAGGACAACTCAAATTAGGACATTGCATATGTAAAACATATGCAATGCCCTATATGGTAAGATGCATATAAATAATATCTATATCAAAATTTAATTTTTGTATATGTAGGAGACAGCAAGCTCTGTTTTACAGTTCAGTTAGGCGTGGGTACAAAAATTAATGTTACAGCCACCTGGCCATCAATGCTGGGACTAAGGGATCCCATTTGTCTAGATTTGGGGTCCTTTTTCAATTTGTGGCCCATACGGATTGTGCCAATGTTTTCAAAGTCCCTCCCCCTTTGAAAACCTGCCATAATAAATGATGCAGTTTATGATAAAATCTGTTTAATTAACTATTAACCACAGCAATATTAATTGTACTAAGATATGCATGTAAATAAATATGCCAATAAATGTAATTATTGTTGATTCATTAACTATAATATATAAATAAAATAAACCACTTCTGTTACATAAATGTTTGATCATTTTTAACTAGTGGATTATCATTCTTACAATTATTATTATTAAAACTGACCACATTTAATGAGACATATGGAAACAAGCTTCAGTCACTCGTGCCCTCAATTTGCTCACAAATATGCTCACATGGCTTCTGTGAGCTTTTTTTGCTGAATTAAAAATGATCTATATCAAATCAAATCAAAAATATTAAACAAAATCAAATAGATTGAAACACAATCTTGTGTCACATCTTGTTCAGCTGTTAACAGTTAGCCAGTGAAACCAAAGCTCTACGACAAGATCAGACACCTGTCATTCGGCTCACAGATACCATGTGGGAAAGGAAGTTGCCTAGAAGAAATATAGATGCTTTTGCTCATCTGGTGTCTGTTAAACACCAGACAAAAATTTAATGTCTCATAATTCAAAATATATCTAAAAGAATGAAAAAAATACTGTATAACCAGTTAGATAATATTGGTGGGCAAAGGTATACAGGAGTACCTGATTTCATTTTACAAATTAAAAAAATATATAAGAAATATTTAAAAAAGTGACGTCTGTCAGATACAATACTAGCAGCAGAATGTTAAAAAATCTAATGACTAAAACTGAAATAAACTAAGTAAATAAAGACTGTGAAAAACAAAAGGCTAATTCTTCTTATTATAAAAAAATATCTATCATGAAAAATGCTTCCACATAGTGCGGAAAAGCAAGCCACAGACATACCAGTTGCATATCAAATGGTGCATGTGCATCAGGACCCTTATCAGGACACATTTGGGTGGGTGGGGGAATGCAAAAGAAAAATGTAAATGTTACATAAAAATTCATTGTACCAGGGGCTGAAGCTCGTGTTGATAGGGAACTGAGATATTTCAAGTCGATGATGATTTTAGTAAAGTGGGGGCATAAGTGCTGAATGTGATGCCTCTCTATGTCCTTGATTGACCCAAAACAAATTCCATTCATACCATTTAATGAAACTGATATAAAAGAATAAACTGAGTAAAACAATTACATAAACTATTGACTTTACATAGAATTAATATGAAAATTAATATGATCTTATTACAACATGCATAAGAAATGATTTCTACATAAATATGATTTCTACATAAAAACTAATTTCTAATTTTCTAATCCCAGAGGGTTACATCTGGTGAGTATGGGCTTGGCATATCCAGGGTCCTGAGCTGGCTATCATCATTCTTCTCTTTCTTGGTGACGCCTTTCTACTTTCTCTCTCTCTCTCTCTCTCTCTCTCTCTCTCTCTCTCAGGGTAACTCGGAAATCTTTTTGGTTGGTGCAGCATAAGCCTCGGGCTTCCTTGCACCATATAGCTAATAATAACAATTACAAACAAAAAGGAAGGCCACAGACAATTTCACAAAAAAAAAATAAAATAATAGGACGTCTTGCAAAATTAAGTAATATTTATTACCGAATATTTACATTAATATCAAACTTTCCCTTACATGTTTATTTTGCTGAAAATGTCTACTAAACAATTACGCAGCAATTAAATTTGCTTTAATAGGGTTTTGTTTTGTTTTTTTCAACAGTCAAAAATTGGGACCCAGATTCCTATATAGCATTTCTTTTTTAAACTGGTTGTTTATTGTTTATTGATTAAGAGTTATATTTTTTCTGCTGCTCTTTTGAAGTTTGGTGCCCCTCCCCCTAAACTTTGGTACCATGACCCAATGCCATACTGGTTTACCCCTTTAGCAGACCCTGCATACCACACACACACACACACACACTTTTTCATTTTATTTATTTTTTATTATTTTTTTTTAATTTCCATTTATTGAAGTTGTTCACTTACATATATCAAACTTACTAGTTTTTGCCAGCTTACATATACAAATTGAGTTATGCTCTTTGAGGTGCTATTATTCTTCTTTAATAGTTATTATTATTACTATTATTATTATTAGCCATATGGTGCAGGGAAGCCTGAGGCTTATGCTACACCAGCCAAAAAAAAAATTCCAAATTACCCACAGAGAGAGAGAGAGAGAGAGAGAGAGAGAGAGAGAGAGAAAGAGAAAGTAGATGGGAATCACCAAGAAAGAAAAGAATGATGATATCCAGCTCAGGACCCTGGGTGTGCCAAGCCCATACTCACCAGATGTGAGCCCTACGGGTTAAAGTTTTACAAAGTTTGATAAAGAATTTTAAAATGAATAGGACATGCTACCTGTATAGTACACAGAAATTACGATACAGAATTAATTTTCAATAGGATTTTTCAAAAAAGAAATGAAATGTGTATGAATATACATGTCAGAGCGAAGAGATATGAGTTTAAAGTTTTGAAAAAAAAAATACATGTCAATAAGCAATCTATAAAACTCAATTCAAAAAGCGATTACATTCTAAGCTGTATATCAGAATAACCAATGAATTCAATCAGCTGTTATTCTGAATTAACTATATAGAACGTATTACCGCCGCTGCTGTGCTGGAAATATTGCGCTATATTAATTAGAAAATATAGGTGGAACTATGCTTTAAAAGATCCAGCTGTCTAAAATGTTTTTATTATATTTAGGCCACTTACCAGTACACACCAGACACTTCCTTGCTTGAAATAAGTAAACTCCCACAACTTGGCAAGCACGTAAAACGAAAAGTACAGTTTATCTTCTCAGAGCTTGGGTTTTAACACACACACACACTATTAAACTGTGGTTAATTATTCAAAAAAATGTAAGGTACCATTACCGATGCGAATGCTATTTTTCTACCCAAAATTTGAAGTTCCCCCACATCTGAATACTCCAACAGTATATCCGAAATGGTAGACTGCTAACAGGATGTCAAGGCACATCTCCCTGCGTATGGATGAGAAACCTTGCTATAATCGTATTGGAGTAAATCCAAAAATAGTAACAAACTTTTGGACTTGGTTCAACAGAAGTTAGGGTTCGCTCGGTTCATACTTCGATGTTGACATTAATTAAAAAGAGAAAAAAGCTATACTTCATTTTGATATAACTTCAAAAACATATCGTGTTCATCACTATACATTACAGATATGACTGACTGAAAATTAACATAGACTAATATTTTACTAAACATCCAGCGACATCCAATACCATACATCATACCGAGAATTTGACAACACAAACCATCGATTAAGCATACGAGACATGTTTGTTATTATTCTGCAGCGCCATCTAGAAGTGGCATGGACCTATAAAAATCTTGTAAGAGAAACATTTAAGGATAACGGCCGAAGATACTGTACACTATATTGTGTGCGTAAATTGCTGTTATTTGGTTTTTAGGAGCATTAGCAACTAAGGCCATATTGCTCGGGGAATATGCAGTAGTCATTCCCTGACCTTTCCGCATCCTCCGTATTTGGTGGTCACGGGCTCGAACCCCGGTCTAATCAAGAAGCGTGTGCTACGCACTGCTGCTCCTTCCCACCTGGCTACGGAGGCGCTATGTAAATTCACCTATTCTGTGGTCGATTTGCCATTTTTTTTGGAAGAAAAGACATGTTTCCGGGAGAAAAAACTATGCAACCGTCGCCTAAAACCAACTAACTTAGCCACGTTGTCAAAAAGAAAAGGTCATAAAAATAATTCCCCGTGTCACCGATGGAATTTGAATCCAGGTATTTTTCATCCGATACCAGGCAACATTCCAGGCCTGCGAGAGCCTGAAATATTGCCTGGTAGTTATAAAGTGGCCTTATGTGCTGTAAGTTTGACGCGTTTTTTAAGCTGCATAATTGTTGATTGAAAAGTGAGCAATGTTTGATTATGCGCTATTGTGTTCGACGTGGTATGAGCGATACAGAGACTGTAAGAGAAATATCGAAGGTTTATGAAGAGAAGTATTTATAGAAAACTGAATTTTCAAGTGGCACAAGTGCATTAAAGAAAGTCGAGTATCTGTAACTGGAGACTAGGGGACAAAGACTCCCAATATTCTCAGAGCAATTGCAATGTCCAAGAGATTCTAAACGGACAGAACAATCGCACTCTGTCAGCTTAAGCAGCAGAATATGAATCTCAGCGGCGGTGCACACACCATTGTTCTGTACAGAGGACTTTAAAACGTTGCAAGTCCATGCTTGCTGGATGCATACCACTTAACACCAACAATGCTCAGTCATCAAATCTTCCACCATGTAGCTCAAAAACGGCTCAGATTGATACAGCACATAACTCAGAGCCACTGTCTAACTACTAGGCAACACGTCAAAAATTGCAACTATGTCAACGTATCCTTGGAAAGGGACATACACTCTCCAGACATCTACTGGCAGTTTTGCCGAAACTTCAGTGGTTAGTTTTACAGTGGGGCTGATATTTGCAAATTAAATTATCAGCCTGTGTAAATTAGTATTCAGTTTTTTCATAGCAAACACTGGTTTACTAATACCACATACTAAATGCAAAATTCTAACAAAGCAAACTCTGCTAATAAGGATTTTAAATGGCAAAAACAATGTAAGGCCAGCCGTATAGGTGGACCTAGAGCACGCCATTTAGGCAAATTAGGAGGTCAGCTAGGGTGCCAGATTCAATAAAAAAAAAATAATAATATAAAAAAGATGAAAAATGTATTAATAAAATAAAGATTCCATTGTTTCAATTCCGTGCACATATGGAGCGATTATGACAAAATTCATTTCTCTACATTTGTGAAAGTTTATCAAAATTTCAAATATTTTATTTACTGCAAATATAAAAATTAACATTGTAGCAAAATATTTCTTTAATTTGCGATGTGGGATCAAAGTACTCCACTCTGCAATTTGTATAAGAAATAACTAATCCATAATGGATCAGCCGCTTAGTAAATGTTTCCCAGTTTACAAAAAAAAAAAAAAAAACCTCAGTCTATATTTACTCTTGGGGTTTGTGAGTGAGAAAGAGAGGGAGCGTTGATTTCACGGTTCACCTAGGGCAACAGTGTCTGACAGATACCCTGCGAAAAGCACAAAGTTTAGCTTAGAAATAAAACGGGGTAAACTTTTGTGTCGTCATTTATTTTAACCATATTAAATCCTTATTAGCAGAGTTTTTTGTTGAAATTTTATATTTAGTAAATACATAAATAAATAAATAAATCTTCTTCAATATTGTAGTAGATAAGTGTATAATAATAAATGTACAATTTGTGCATTTCCATGGACCGGTCAGGAGTGAACAATGTGATATTACAGATATACTCGTAATTCGTAAATTAATACAAATAATAGATTTCCATTTAAGTGAGGTGAAGTCAATAAATGGCAATTGATAGACCGGTATATATCTAGCATAATACAAAAGTACATAACTTATTCCCCCTCCAGCGCCGGACGAAGGAATTTGGCGCCCCAAGCAGAGAGATATTTTTGGCGCCCATTTATTAAAGATATATAATATATACAATTGCAATTGCACGGAAAGGACAGAATTCATGGGATACCTGGTTCCTGGACAACTCGATGCTATCACCCCTCTCGTTAGTGGACGAACCCACAGCTTAGCAGGTATACATAGGTACACTGCATCACTGCATTCACGTGGACCGTAATTCGATGTCAGTATGGATAAACGTCGTGAGTTAACCAACTTTGAAAGAGGGATGATAGTGGGTGCCCGACGCATGAGTCACTATATCGCGGAGGTGATACAGAAATTAGACTATCCCCAATCGACAGTATCAAGAATGCATCGGGAATACGCCATTTCCGAAATAACATCCCATCGTGGGCAGCGCTGTGGGAGGAGAAAGGTGGTGGATGAACGTGGCCGTCGACGTCTCTTTCGCATTGTTTCAGCCAACCGGAGAGCCACAGTGGCACAAATCACTGCTGACTTCAACGAGGAAGATGCCAGAAATGTCTCCAACAAGACCAACAGGTGATTATTAGCCACAATAGGTTATGGAAGCCGCAGACCACCAGAGTCCCATTGCTAATACCACGACACAGGACTATATGCCTCAACTGGGTGAAAGAAGATTGGAACTGGCCCTTGGATAATTGGAGATAGGTCTCCTGGTCTGATGAGTCCCGAGTGGACGGAAGGGGCGCGTATCTGGCAGAAACCGCACGAAGCTGTGCACCCGTCATGTCAACAAGGAACTGTTCAAGCAGGTGGACGGTCGGTAATTATTATTATTATTATTATTATTAGCCATATGGTGCAAGGAAGCCTAAGGCTTATGCTGCACAAGCCAAAAAAATTCCCGAGTTACCCTGAGAGAGAGAGAGAGAGAGAGAGAGAGAGAGAGAGAGAGAGAGAGAGAGAGAGAGAGAGAGAGAGAGAGAGATCGAGATCAAACAAGAGTCAGAAGTAGAAAGGAATCACCAAGAAAGAGAAGAATGATGATATCCAGCTCAGGACCCTGGGTGTGCCAAGCCCATACTCACCAGATGTGAGCCCCTGGAGTGAATGGTTTGGGGAGTGTTCAACTGGTACACGTTGGAACCTCTGGTACATCTAGATGCATCCCTGAACGGTCCAGGTTATGTGTCCATCGTTCCAGACCATCTGCATCCCTTCGTGGTCATTGTGCACCCACAGACAATGGACTCTCACAGCAGGAAAATGCGCCTCCCCATAGAGCCGTGGTGACTAGAACATGGTTCGAAGAGCATTCTGCAGATTTTACCACTATGGAATGGCCTTTCTGTTCACGTACATGAACCCTGTGGAGAATCTTTGGGATGCTGTGGAAAGGTCTGTTCCAGCTTTTCATCCTTCGCCCAGGAATGCGACGGAATTATGGACAGCGATGCAGCAAGCATGAATGGAAATACCCATACCCCAATTCGTCTGTAAATAATTCACCACGATGCTCCCTTTTTATATATATATATATATCTTCGGACTGAAATCTTCGGACACTAGGTGGCCGGGCCTACCAGAGTACTTAAAAAAGCTACTGGGTGCCTGACCTGCCTCCTCGTGGAAAAGTGCGAGCAACGGTGGGTCCCAGTAGAGGACCCAACGGCTAAATGCTGAGAAGAACAACAGAACATAATATTACACGACATTTCACTACCCACACACTTTTTTGATACACAAACAGAGTATACAACGCGGATATGGGGTAACCACTGGTGCCGTCAGGCAGCTAACATACTTTACACTGTATCAAGACGATCGGTGACTGTAAATCTCTTGGGCATGGCAAAATGGAATTAGGACGGCTGTGATAAAAACATGTGTTGAATTAGCGCTGAAGGGAGGAACTTTTCAACTATCTCTTAGGAAATATGAAGCTTTTACTATTGTTGAAGAATGGAGTTTACGAACAGCCATCATTTTGCAGAAGTTCCAAACAAGGAAGCAGTAATTTTGGTATAAGAGGTTGTGAATGATGGACGGTAATGCTGGATGGGAATGGTGGACTTATATCGTTTAGATATCAAGTACAGAGATTAGATTGATTGCATTCATTTGAAGGCGATTAATTTATGCTTAAATTAAAGTTCAGTTTAACTGGTATTCTAAATAGCCTTTTATTGTTTCTTTATTTAACTGAGTCTAGTTTTGCAGGGCTAATTCTAATAGCTTTAAATATTGAATTAAAAAAAAAAATAGAAAATAAATGTGATTAGCAAATTGTAACCTTTCTTATTTTAATAATTTCTTTTTCTAAGGTACATGTCATTTGTGCTGTAAAAATGGTGAAAATCAGGTTTCGTTCACCCTTTCTCCTTTCTCCACGATTTCTTGCTCTTAATACTTAATGTTACGGCTTAACATTAAGGTAACACACTGAAATGGGACACAAAAACCAGGGTACAGAAACTATTGTGGGAATACTAAGAGATTGGACCTCAGGCAGTTTATATTTGTCACCATGTTGTCAATCACTAATATAAACTGCCTTTTCTGTTGCTGAAGTTGGCAATATGGTAAAGTTTAAAGAGCAATTTAAATTTTACCATCTGGCAGCGAGAGGAGTATGATAAGAGGAACACAAGGGTTGCATAGATAGATAATTTTTATTTATTTATTATTTTATTTTATTTATTTATTATTATTATTATTATTGAGTAAAGAAATTCAGTTCGCCCGGTGATTTCTTTACTCATCTGTGAAACCCAGCGCCACAGGCCTCTTCAATTTCATTATTATTATTATTTATTTATTTTTATTAATTTTTATTTTTTTGAAGCAGAAAAAGCCTAGCTTCGTTGGCTACACTTATGTACTTATCTTTATCTTCAAGCCCGTGACTACTAAATACGGCGCTGTTTCTTCTGTTCTCTCTACCTTGTGAACTCGTCTGATCATCCCGGAGTATAAACAGAACATTTATTTTTGTTCTCTCACCTCTGATAACCATGTTTATCTAAAAACTTAAAAATTCAAATGCACAATATGGCCACTATAGCCCTCTACCAAAACTATATCAATGTGTTTTGTTCTTTGCTAATGCTAACAGAGTTACAATTGCTGATTATTCATATCGCGTGGAAAAGACCTGGATTCAAATCCCATCGTGATAGGAGGCGTTTTTCTCAAGCCTTTTTTAATCCGGAAAATGACAAACCGACCATAAAAAAAATGCAATTAACGATAGACAAACGGACCATGCTGCACACAATTTGCGGACACAATAGTACAAGTTTTGCTGTTGTTTTGTACTTACTCCTTAATGTGTTGAATCTATTATTCACTTTGTAATAATCTTTCTCTTTTAGCCAAATGATAGCATCCCAAATAGGATTCAGAAGCATCACCCCATTATTTGGTTATTTACCTGAGTGACAGTACCAATGTTCAAATCAGGCCAGGAGGCAGTGAAACGTCGTTCTGGACTCAAGCTTGTTAAACTCTCCAAAACGTTTTCTAAGACGCTAATATGATCATTAGTATAACTTCTAATAATTCGTAATTAATCTTGGCTTTCGAATATCAGAACATAAGTGTACATACTGTTTGCATGTGTTGTATAAACATTTGGCCAAAAACACGTTTAATCTTGTTTTCCGTTCCAAAGATTGGCTTCTCGGTTGTTAATATTTATTAATAAGATCACTGGATAGCACTTACATTAGTTTAATTCATATACTGTATATGTACTTAACGTAATAGACAGTCAATAAACTATTTTGAATATAAATAATATAAATTTTTGATAAGATAGTGAACTTTTGAAATTGATAAATGCCAAAAGTTTCGAAAACCTAATTTCTGTAATGACGCAGATCTCTCATTCAATGCACCCTTCATCTTCAAAATGGGGTCCTTTGGTATTTTACTACTTCAGGTAAACAAGGAAAAAAAACAAAGTTTAGAACAATAACAAAATTTTCTGCAGAAGTATAGAGCAGTATGAGAAAGGAAACAAACAAAAAAAAAAAAAAAAAAAACTAGCACAGATCTCTTTAAGACCGTGTCAAGGCTTTGAACAGCATGGATTTAAAAAGAAATGTTACCTTTCACCACCATGAAAAGAGATCTCACTGTTACTATTCATTTTGCTGCTTCTGAGAGCTGACACATGGATGCGGTCGCTTACGATCATAAAATGGCCCTTGATCCGGTGCACTCGCCACCTTCAACAAGTTGAAGTTGACTTAGTATTGCACTTATACAGTACAAATAAACAGGTTTGTAAAGTATTAGAAAAGAAAGAAAGGTTGTATAATGGCATAGTGCAATATTAGAAACTGGGGATAAAAAAAAAAAAAACCGTCTTCCTTAATGCCAACAAACAATATACGGCCTCCGTATCCGAGTAGTCAAATCTAATGTACAGTCGTACACCCGTTCGAATTCATTGTGGTTCATGCTCACGTAATGTACGTCGGGTAAACTCTTCTGTCGTATGTGGTCATCCCGGATTATATTAAAAATATATTTATTCATTTTATTTAATACGAGCAAGAATAAATTTTCAGTTTCTTAACTTTTCAAATATAAATATCGTTATTTCCCTTTCGTACAATTACGTATCCATTTTGTAACTAAACGAAATACCTAGAGTCGTACCTTGATACAGCCAACCCAGGGTCAGCTCAAGGCTGTAGGGCACCCAGGCCACATTGACTGATGGCGCCCCCCTTCCCCGATGATTTTAATTTTTAACTTTCTAGAATGATTAATTTTAAGTTTTATTTACATACAAAATTTTAATTATATTATGTAAATTATGAATTTAATATTGTTTATTTTTAACATGTTAACACATAAAATATTTGTTGTGGGCTTTGTTTTTGGGAGGATGGGTGCTCCATTGGCGTCCCCTTAACCTTGGTACCCCTGGGCCAGTACCTACTCGATCTTACCTTAAAGCCCTGAGCCAACTCAAAAACCTTTTGAATTGATTGGAATCCATAAATCGCAAAAATAACATTTTCAGCTACCTTTGTTTTTCGTCTGTTAGGAGCTGTCCTAAAGATACTACTTTTGGGGGAAAAAAACTTAAAAATCTTCTCTTTGATATCCAACTCTGTAAAAGCATTATCAGTATCATTATTTTTTTTTTCTAGTGTGGAAGATTTCCACACTAGTAAAATCTACAGATGTGTCAACCAAACACAATTCCCTTTATGTCCCTCCCACCTATCGAGCAAATATATAAATACAAAATATAGAAATGGAATTTATTTCATGCTTTAAGAAGCAGGAGAATAAGTTAGATGACTGGCACGATATCATCACTATGCTTCTGGCAGCTTTGTGAGTGGCACATCCCGCCATCTGCATTAAGAGGCACAAAATCCTCGAGAATGAAGACTGAAGATGGCCGACAGGTTTATACCCGCCAGTGCGTTAAAATCACTAGCGTAGCTACCCTTTTTCGGGCCAGGAGGCAAAGAACATGTTCGGGGGCCTACTTAATTAATGAAAATTGCCAAAGCAGGAGACAGCCAAAGGCGCAGGGTCCCTAAAGGGGACCCTGCGTCTTTGGCTGCGTCGGGTCCCCTTTAGGGGACCCTGCGTCGGGATGCAATTGCCTTGCCTGGCTACATGGTAGCTACGCCACTGGTTAGAATCAATTCAGCGCCTAACACATATCCGGAATTGACCTACTAAGGCTCACAGAAGATCCGAAATATAGGAAACAAACCGCAGTGTGGTTCGCTGAGCTACTGTTGCCTAGTAATTGTATGAAGTTCTGTAAAGAACTGTGTGTACGCAATTGAATAGTGTATATCTCGCAGAAGTTGATTCAGTCAACCATTGCGAACTCGTAATCCACGTGTCCTCCGGCCACAACAGAATGTTTTGTATTTATCTGTCTATATATAGATGGATGACTAACCGATGTAAATATAAAAGTAAAACCATTTGAACCCTATACCCTTGATGCTTATCGTACCATAAATCAAAAATGTTTTCCGCACCGTTGTTGGCCGTCACTCAACTACGGGATATCCGTCCTCCTATTAATGAACGTGGTGTTAACAGATCTCGTGGTGTCATAAAGCCCCGGAAATGCTACCAGCTTTGTCAAATACAAAACATAATGGGAACATTAGCTTTAAATTGATTTCAGATAATCGCAACGTACATTATCATGAACACTTGCGAAATACTTTCTGAAATGTTTTTCTGGACATTTTGTAATTACAATACATAAATTTGTAAATACAATACATATTGGTTATAAATTAAACTGAAGGGCGTAACCAAAACTTATGCTTGATTTCAGTATAAATATTAAAAAAGAAAACTAAACTAGACTTTGATAAATTATACTTTTATTAGCTTCATGAAGACAGACAAATAACGTACACATTTTTATCGTAATTCTGTTATAATAATAACAGACAACGCCACCTATAGCTGAACTAGTATAATTGTAATTCCACTGTAGGTGTCGCCAAAAGGTGAATATCTGACATCCCAGAAGTGAACAGCAATTGTCGTGACCAGACGAATACAAATAAAAAACTAAATCAGGTAAAAAAAACTGTCAGGTAAATAGGATCACATGGAGAATTAAGAAATGATACAAAGAATGCGTAAAACGGAAGTTAATACCTAATATGGTGACAGTGATTTCTTGGCAACTGTTAATTGTCTAGGATGTCAAATTTGTTGCCTTGGCAAAAATCCTTTGGCATTTAAAGGGAAGCACAAGGCTTTTCACGCTTCCCAGTTGTGCTTTAGTTACAAACATGAAAAGGCTTAGCTAATAAATTCCTGATTTTCAGGAATTTTACAGCAATTGATATTGTCCATCTTTGCTCAGGTGTCCTCCTAGCTTGGTCAGTTGTGGCATATCACCATTTTTCTTATTTTAACGATGTACTTGCTGCATTTATTATATGGCAATATAGGACCTGTCACTACATTTAATGCTGACAAGTTACTGCGAACTTATCTGACGTTGTATCCATTCCATATGATACGAAATTCGTGTATACACTCCTGGGTAACTGGCTTCTGCACATCTGTATCCAAATGAAACAACGCCTATTGCTATCCAGCGACTGTTACTTTTTATCATCAATGGTCCTCCGGAATCGCCCTGTAAAAGAAATTTCAAAAAAGGATCATTTTTAATTATAAAAATTAATCAGCTAGCACAAAAAAATGGCTTCTCCATTATTTACAGGGCATAAAACTCAGGTTTTCTTTGGTTTGTAATAAATAACAATAATAAATCTGAAGGCTCTTTAAAAATTGGCTTTGACAGTGGAGACTATCACTCTTTACGCGTTCTGTAGACACTGCCAGACACACGCCTTAGTGCTTCGTGTATAATTCTCAATATATTTCTTGATGTGAATTAAGCAAAGCACGCGTGCCTCTGGCAGCGTGTTCAAAAGTGCGAAGAGTGATTAAGAGCCGAGGATCAAAACTTTCAACACCTTTAAAATGGATAAGCAAGACTGAGTTTAAAAACGTTGAGCTTGCGATTGTTGAGATCATTGATAAGAATGCTTATAGGAAAATATTTTTTCTATAAAAAGTTTTATTAAGAACATTAAGAAAAAAAAGAAGTGTATCGTTTAATCGGGATGGGGAGGGGCCATCAACATTGCATTTCTACTGTTACAGAATGGTAACAGACTAACTACAAATGGTAACTGCCGCCAATCCACCCTTTAATCCTGATATAAACAAAATACGTCATCGAGTAAAGCTGTCATTGGTCACTTGCTAAAAATCACAGGGGTTCTTCGGCAATTGACTTAATAAGAGCTTTACTCAATTACTGACGTACATTTAGTTTATGTCAGGTAAAAGTGAACAGAGTACAGTGATCCATTTTCACTTCAATCACTTGGGACTTTTTTTATATAGAACACTGAATGAAATAATACTGATAAAATACATAAATAATACAGATATAATACTCCTATATAAAAGCAAACAAATAAAAAAAAAATACGTAACGCAGATTTCATTACAAAGGAGCTATGTTTGTTTCTTATTGGGTTTTTAGGAGCATTAGCAACTAAGGCCATATTGCTCCGGGATATGCGGTGGTCATTCCTTGACCTTTCTGCATACTCCGTATTTGGTGGTGACGGGCTCGAACCCCGGTCTAATCAAGAAGCATGTGCTACGCACTGCTGCTCCTTCCCACCTGGCTACGGAGGCGCCCCAAAGGAGCTATCTTTGTTCACATGATATTACAGGTCTCACTAAGCTTGTAGGCACAGATCTTTGCGAGGAAAACATTCCTTCCATTACGTATTTCTCCTTCTAGATTTGCTTTATTTGTGGGTAGAGTAATCCAGTATTTGCATTTTTGCTCTAACAATGATTTCACCTTACTATAAGAAAAGGAAATCTCTTTAAATTTAATAACTTTATTGAAATTTTCGTTAAGATTCAATAAACCTAAATAAAAAAAAGGTAAAGTGCAGCCCTTATCAACCCACTGCAGGATGGAAGCCTCCTCAACAATTCATGCTGAGGGAAATGGACCATAATTTGCCACGCTGGTCCAGTGAGGGTTGGCAGATCGACAGTATTCAGCAGTCAGGGGCTTGAACCCCGGTCTGATTACTGTACTGTATTTGTTTAGGTTCGCCATTTTGAAAGTGAATTCTATTGATATCACGGATTATACAGCGTTTTACATTTTTTTTTTTTTTTTTTTTTATTAAAAGCCCCTCATCATGGCTGCTAAAGTTAATAACCTCATACAGAGAAGAAAAGAAGAACAACATTAAAGCTTAGTGACAAACTTGATATAATCCAAACTATTACATTAGGGTCATTCAGAATGTTAATTCATATACCCATGTGATTGCGTCTGTAAATTGCGCGTGTTCTCTGCTCGATTTGCTGGGGGGAAAACCTTGCTATATACGCCTGAGACCCACTAACTCAGCCACGGAAAAAAAGCCTATAAAAGTTCCTCTCGTCATCGACGGGATTCGAACCGGGGCTTTTTCCATCCGGTGTGGGGAGAACGGTGACAATACTACTGTGCAGACTAAACTTGATATAATAAAGAAAATACAGTAGAACGGGGCGTAATCAGAGCGTATTAATGCAGTCAACAAAACTGAAGTCTTAATCTCTCTATTTCTTATTTGGCCTCATTATTTCTGCATTAAATACATTAAAAATAGAACTTTCTAGAAAACGGAAAAATCGAAATAACGACACCTTGAATCCCTGAAGGTGCCGTTATTATTATTATTATTATTATTATTATTATTATTTGCTATATGGTGCAAGGAAGCCTGAGGCTTATGCTGCACCGCCAAAAAATAAAATTTCCCCAGTTACCCTAAGAGAGAGAGAGAGAGAGAGAGAGAGAGAGAGAGAGAGAGAGAGAGAGTAAAAGGGAATCACCAAGAAAGAGAAGAATGATGATATCCAGCTCAGGACCCTGGGTGTGCCAAACCCATACTCACCAGATGTGAGCCCCTGGGGTTTATTTCGAAAGTCTACTGTATTTTCTGTACTGTACTGAACAAAGCACAAATTTTAAAAATAAATTTATTTTGTACAATAAAGATATTTCAAAAAATCACAAAAATGCTACTATAGGAGAAAATTTGTTTCTTGACTATGTAAGACTAATTTTAACATTTGATATACCCCTTTTTTTTCTAACTCCAGAAACAAATATACACTTTGAGCTAACAATTAACGTTGACGTAATATAGACATTCTATATTAAGCTTGTTTGTTTGTTTGTTTTGGTTTTTAGGAGCATTAGCAACTAAGGCCATATTGCTCCAGGATATGCGGTGGTCATTCCTTGACCTTTCCGCATCCTCCGTATTTGGTGGTGACGGGCTCGAACCCCGGTCTAATCAAGAAGCGTGTACTACACACTGCTGTCTATATTAAGCTTCACCCCTTTCAGGATTAATGGATTGAATTATGGACTTGTTTCTAATTGAACGAACTTCTGTGCCCGCAATGTTATTTTACGAAATATGTCAACGAAAACGCACTTTAACTTCATAATTCCATGGGTCATACAGTTCATTGTTAAATTTAAAAAATTAAATTTGCTGTTTATACTCCGGCACGGCAACCGAGTCAGTAGAGTTTTACAATAAATCGTCAATACAAATATTTATCGTATTTAGTAGGAAACAGCCATTTTCTCTAATAAATATTGGATATTCAATTAGATGTTTTTATTTTAGTTCATAGTCGAAGTGGATAAAATCTTCAAGCTCTCGTTAATAGAGAGAGAGAGAGAAGTAAAAAAAAAAAAAAAGGTAAACCGCAGTCATTATCAACACAGTGCAGGATGGAAACCTCCTCAACAATTCATGCTGAGGGACATGGACCATAATCTACCACGCTGGTCCAGTGCGGGTTGGCAGATCGACCGTATTTAGCAGTCAGGGGCTTAAACCCCGGTCTACCCAAAGAGCGTGTGATACTGCACTTCCGCCCCTGACCACTCGGCTACGGAGGCCTGAGAGAGAAGTACTCCAGTGTATAAAGGCTAAATAGGCCATGGCCTACAAAAATGTGTAGCGGTTACTAGTTAGAAAAACTTTAATAAAAAAAATTGTTTGGCGTTTTATTTGTTCGGTTTTCTTGAAAATTCTTACTAAACATGAAAATAATCACTACAGCGTAATGAGGATACAATTTGGGAAAAGGAAATTTTGCTTTGATTACAGCAGAGAAGACATACACATAGGCATGTGTATAATCGGCAAAAGGGCGTCCTTATGAAGAAAGACTTCAAATATGTGGGTTGCCGAGTTTGGAAACTAGACACCTTAGAGGAGATTTGATTGAGGTGTTTAAGGCTCTGAGAGGCATCAGTAAAATGAATGAGGACGAAAATTTCAAGATTATAAATGATGCTAGAACTAGTGGACATAAATTCAAGTTATGGGGGGTAATGTTTAGATTGGACTGCAGGAGGTTTTATTTTAGCCAGCGAGTTATAAATTACTGGAATAAGTTGCCTACATGGGTGGTAGAGGCTGACAGTTTGGGGAAATTCAAAGGTCATTTGGATAGTACCTTCGGGTCAGGGAAGCGCATAGGACGATAGGTTTAATTTCCTTTTTTTTTATTAATTATTATTATTTAATCATTGTTTTGTTCGTTTTTTTTTTTTTTTTTTTTTTGGCTGGTGCAGCATAAGCCATAAGCTTTCTTGCACCATGCGGCCATTATTAATACACCTACTAGATAAGGCCCTGATAACAGACATAACTTTCTGAACACGCAACGATTTCTAATCCATTTAAAACTAGCACACAAAAAACTACCTACACCGATTAAAATCATGCGCATGAACAGGAGTGTGGAACGTTTTGTCACTGCTGTCACGCCACACTGGCAAGGAAACTGACTTGTAGAACTTTCGTAATCAAGTTTTTTGAACAAAGAGTTTCATTTTCATACTCTTCGACGGCCCGGTCAAAGGAGTTCGCAACTTCACTGTTACCGCAGCTATGCCAAAAAGTGCTCAATTAACTTGTTAATTCAGTACAAAGCGTGAATAATGATCAAGTGCCTACCGCAGGTCCAGAGTCAACCTTACTGTACGAGTAACCAATAGTGTGGTAAAAGCACTGTGGCTATTGCCGGTTTCGTAGGTCAAATATTTCAAAACTGGGAAAGGACTGACTCTAATTAACTACAATGGATCCCAACTATTTTAGCTTCATCCTCCTAGAAACAGCTTGTTCTGAATAAACTTCTAATTTCCGCAAATAATTTACAAAAAGTAGAGCGAAATGGACTTAAAAGATTTGGAGTACAAATTTTCATACGTACTTGACATGCATCTTTCTTGCCGGTGGGAAAGCCGGCACATATGAACTCGTCCGTGATTCCCCGTGTAAACTGCATCCTGAAACTGTTTAATTTATTATAGGTGGCATCACAATCGCTCGTCGAAACCACCGGAATTCCTGACAATTCCTGGAGTACATTGGTACGGCTTCTTGAAGCTATAGAAAGACAAAATAAAAGCCTGGTCGAATTTACAATTACATAATTTATCCTAAATCGTTCATGAATTTATAGACACTACACTATTATATCACGTGGTAGATTTAGTAATTTATTATTGAAATTATACAGTTTATAGGAAGTGAACTGCCTCAATGCCAAGCACTTACACAATTTATGACTACGTTTCGGAAATTCAGTTTCCTGTCATCAGATACACGAGAGTTAGAACATTGTTTAAGGAGTGATACTACAAGTTTTCAATTTGATAATGATATTTGCATTGATTGAATTAGGTTAAATATGGATTATTTACACATAATACAATATATTCTGATTACATCTACAAATATTACAATATACTCCACTGAATATACAATTTGCAGTCTAATTATTACATGTTTGCTTATTATTTAATTAATTCATTAACAGTAAGTATAGTTTATGAGAAATCTCTAGAGTTACTGTCAAAATGATGTGGGAAGAACATACCTTGTTAACGTAATTCTGGAGTGCAGTTTCTTGGTCCGGTTGGCGAAGGAGTAACTCTAGAGATCTTAAATATACGAATTGTATCGTAAATAATCAAATTATCCTTTGTTTAACTTAATCCGATCAATGCAAATATTATTATCAACTTATAAGAATATTTTCTATTATTAATAATATTTGCGATGCTAAATGATAAATACATTATCATTTAGCATAGCTATGTGAACTGCTATAATGTCAAGACAGCATTGATTATCATAATCGTTATAAGAATGCATTACAGAACTTTTTTCATCATACAGCTCCTTGCAGGTTGCTTTGTCCTTCCGTTAAATTTAGAATATCTCTGGCTTCAATTATTTCATGAAATTTTACTTCTTTATTTTTATATAAAATCACGTCTAGTACTTAGAAAATAAAACACAGTATAGTAATTTATATGTGCTCTCCTGATTCAATACTTACCATACGCTTGATCTCCCCATCCTAAAACAGTGGTTTTGTAGTTTTCTAATTTCTGTGATGCAATGTCCGGTGTTGGTAAACATATGGGTCCGGCGCCAGGGTTATCAACTACTTCATATAATCGCAGCACAGCTATATCGTTGTAAAACCTGCCTTCTTGAAATCCTTCGTGAACATATAATTTAGCGATCCAAATCCCTTGGCCCTGCTCTACATCGATGTCTCCAATTCGGACGAAGAAATTCTCAAATTTCCTGAAAAATCCTCATAAGTATGAATACGATCAAATCATGCCTATGTGCGTGTGTAAAGTAAAGGCATGCAAATGTAGAATAATATTCTGTAAAGTAAGTTTAACAGAACTGATTAATACCATCGAACCAAGGATTAAACATTGTATTGGAATGCGATATAACAAAATATGGAGAACTATATATATCAAAAATATGCGACTTAGAAGAGTGAAAGCCAAGAATGACAATAGCAGATATTAGTGACCGGCATAAGAAACAGGCTGGTTAATAATACTGCAAGGAAAGGGTACGAGTGCCCTGAGGTATAATTGCTAAACATTAGTAAAAGTATTATTGAATAGTACATTATCTAGCACCATTCAACACATCCAAATAATAATGAAAAAAGCTATCTGTTTCTGATTGCTATTGCTATTTGCCACCTAAAGATGGGCCGGGGACTTTAGTGAGAAAAAGGTAATAATGTCTTAACAATTTAGTAAAGATTACTGGCAGAATAATCGCTAGCCCAACATATAGCAGACAGAACAATTATATACTTATGATGAGAGGGGGGTTAGAAAAAAAAAGTAATAAGCTGAGGTTAAAATAGACAAAATGAGAGAAGAAACAGGATAGCAATAGTACCCCAATCATCCTCAAAAACCAATAATTCATGGGGTATAAAAATTTGAATTAGAAAACATAACCGTATCTCATGGGACGGTAGCATAGCTGCCCGTCCCATGAGATACGGTCTTGGTACTACAATAAGGCAAAACAGCAGTCAGAATATGCAATGAATAAAAAAAATAAGTTAATTAGTTTAGCAGAAATTAATCAGTTAAAAAGTTAATTAATTTAGCAATCAGTGGGACAATGATATTATTGCAGATAAGTCGAAATTGAACTTCTGGCTGAGAAAGGGGAACAAATTAATTCAAACTATTTTCCAGAAACAGTTAGTACTGATACGGTTATGCGATGTGTGGAATTGCATTGTTTGTTTGGTTAGTTTTTTTTTTTTCAAAGTTGCAATTTTATAAAATAAAATAATAATTAAAAGAAAGTATAGCAGCTATGGCTGATCATATAAACGGAAAGTCAGTTCTTTATTCTCCGCAATATTGCTAACATGATAAGACCTTTATTCTTCACAGTCTTTATTTCTTAAGTCCTTTATTCTCTGCAATATTGCCTTACATAAGATCACTTAGAAGCTTATATTATGTAGATACAGAATAGATATAACTCAGGAAATTTTCTTCGACTAATATCCCTCGTCTCTGCAAAATTTGTCCGGATTAATCCATAGAGTAATATATATATGTTAAGACTACTGGATGGAAATAGTTTCATGAGCACAACCGCATTTTTTCATTTTTTTGGGAATTGGATGAAGTGCCCTCACCCATCTCACTGAGATATGGTATTTTTGGATGCTTTAACTATATTCGTCAGAGCAAGACCATCATGTTGCCCTGAACTTACAAAGAAATTTTATAATGCAAAATAAATCCGTACTTTTTTTTTTCAATTTTATTAGATCTTGGTCAAGTTGACTGCACAACAGAAAATAATACTTAACGCTGCCGGACTAAAACGCTCATAATCTCTTATACCTGTAACGTATAAAATTTGAATAAAGTTTTAGGTTAAAAGTATTTAAAAGAGACACTCATAATAAAATAATTAATTTAATTAAGCAACGTAAATCAAATTGGCAATTCGGCAGGTGTGTCCCGATTTTTATTTTTAAAATCTGATCATTATATAGTAAAAGCTTTTAAATAAATACTTTCAAATTTCTGTTGGTGGCGATTTTTTCTACCGCTGATATATATCGTTATAATTAGTGATGGGCATAATCGATTACTTCGATTATACTCATAATGATTCACCACCAGGTATAATACCAATGTTTAATCCAGATTTTAATATATATATAGCATCATCATTATTAGCCATATGGTACAAGGAAGCTTGTAAACTTGATCGGGCTTAGGTCTTTTAAGACCTGTTCCGTTGTAGCTCTTGATCTTGCCATTGTTTTCTTGGTCGACCCACATCTCCCTTGCTTGTTGGTTTGTAATTAAAGGCTAATTTTGGGATCCGGTTCGGGTTCATTATTTCTATGTGGCTGATCCATTTTTTCTGATACCGTTTTATGTCATTTACTATGTTATCTACTTTTAATTTATCACAAATATCTGAATTCCTTTGATGATCTAGTCTTGTAAAGCTTAATAATGGTCTTAAAAATCTCATTTGTGCTGCTTCTAGTTTTTGTGCATCTTTCTTATTTATTACCAAAGTCTCACAGCTGTAGAAGAGGGCTGATTTTGAAGTGATGTTGTGCAGTCGTAATTTTTTTTCGGTTGTCATTTGTTTTCCGAAGTGGCGTTTAATCGTTCCATTCATTTTTATTATATTTTTGTAGTTTAGTGTGGATGTCTTTCCCTTCATTTGATATTAAATTTCCCAAATATATGAAATCAGATATTTGTTCTATTATTTTGTCATCAATATCAATTTAGACTCTTAATATATATATATATTTTTTTTTTTTTACTATCACGCACGCCTAGTGTTCTGTGTATGCAATTAAAATCAACTATTAATGAAATAATATTGAACTACAAGAGTGAGTATGCAAGCAAGTGCCATCTACAGGACATTTCACTCACTAAACTGGATTTAATTAATTGTTGATCGTTTGCACGTAAATCATCACGCTAGCATAAAGCACACCAGCCCAGGACAAAACTAGAAAGTCTTGATGAAGTCATATATTTTTTTTTTTTATATGATTAAATAAATGTCTATTTTTAGACTAAGTTTCGAGCATTCTAAATATTTTAAAAATACAGTATATGGGACTATTTTAGCCAATCAATATTTTCTTCATACTGTCGGTTCCAAACCCTAAATTAAATTCTGGCATATCTACTTTAAAGCGAAATTTAAAAATACATTCAGTTCTCGATAACAATAACACTTTACTTTCCCTTAAGAATTTTATTAGAAATTTCACATTATAAAAGAATAGATTTTCTATTATGAAATGCTTCTTACATAGTTAGAAAAAATGATGACGTACGATTATATTATACATAACCCCCTTTTTTTTGCTAATGTCACTTCTTCCCACTCTAATTCTCCGTCCACCCAATAACCCTATTCCGTAACCTAGCCCGCTACCTGTGGGCGGATTAACCGTGCCGCCATCCAGGAAATCCCACGAGTTCTATTTCTGTGTAGCTTTTGAACTGCTTTCGCTGCAGTTCCTCCATTTGTTCCAAATCCATTCTATTGATCTTGTCTTTCTTTTTATCGTTTTATATTTTAACGGTACATGGTCATGTGCTACTTAATTATTAAGAACAAAGTCAAAAGGTTAACGAATTAATTGCAAACTCAATAAATGCTCCAGCTTACTGATGAGAAGAGGAAATAAGTTAATAATATTTCACCTTTATAGATAGGAAGAGAGCGGAAAAATGAGAGTTCTATTGATACTAATTTACAGCAAGTAAATCATCTGAACGTAAAACTGGTGAAGACGAGTAAGGATTAAAACTGGAAATTATTAAGAGTGAAAGCTAACCGTTAAATCTGGAATGATTTTTAAATTAATTTTTTTTCGCATAAATGAATAAATTTTCTGTTTATACAGGACGACAGGTCAGAGGAATTCACAAGGTAGAGAGAATACAAGAAACAGCACCGTATTTAACCCCGGTCACTGAAGGCACGTGTATTTATGCACCGTAGTGCCTGACCACTCGGCTACGGTGGCCGTTTTAAGGTTGAAGGGTAATGATTAATCCGAGATTAGTATTATAATGGCTAAATGATGCAAAAATTGTTCTGCATGTACCAAAAAAAAAAAGAAATTCTCAATCACTGATACTGGTAACCAAAAAAATGGATGTCCAATTCCACTTCGAAATTTAACAAACTCTGCTTCGACTACAGCAACGAGCAATTTATTCCAATGATCTTCAACATCTGCCCAAAAACAAACTTCGCGAGATCCAGTTTTCTGTTTCTCTCCAAAATTTTGCATTTTTGCCCCTGCGTCTTCTCTTTTCTGACAATGAAAATGTAGATCAGCTCCCTTGTTCATTTTACTGACTCCCCTAGGGGTTTATATACAGTATGTACTTCTGGCAGAGCTCCCTTGTTCATTTTACTGACTCCCCTAGGGACTTCTGTCAGAGCTCCCTAATATATCTAGATGCCTACCTCGTAGGTAGCAGTTGATAAAATCGTCGTCCTCCCCACACCAGGTGGAAAAGACCCGAGTTCGAGTACCGTCGATGACGTGAGGAATTCTTATGGGCCTTTTTCACAACGTGGCTGAGTTCGTCGGTTTCAGGCGAGGGTAGCATGGTTTTTTCTCCGGGAAATTCGGATTTTTTCGTCCAGCATACAGAAACTCGACTTCAGAACACCCGCAATTTACACGGAGCAATACGGCCTTAGTCGCTGATTCTCCTAAAAACTCTACTATTACTCCTTTATTACCAATATTATCTAGATGCCAAGCTTTGCAGTCTGCACCTTCTAAGACACTCTTCGCATGGATATCAATTAGCACTCATCACGAATTCAGTTGCCCTTATTTGAATCCTTTCTAAAAACTAAGTTTATCTCCACATTATTCTTCACGATGATATTGTAAATACCGTGTGACCATCGTCTTATATAAAGAGACAATGGCATCCTTTTCCCTACTTCCGAAGGTCCTATATATTATAGAGAAGATACCATGTGCCGTCCTAGTCGCATGTTTACACCGCATGGAAAAATTTATGTATAACCGAATCTTAACTCTAGAACTTTTCGTCCTAAACCCCCACCCCCCATCTTTAAACAACCCTTGCGTTTCTGTTTCCTAAGGTGCAAAATCTTACATTTAAAAGCATTAAAGTTAAGTGGATATTTTTTTAGACCATCTGTGCAACCGATCAGTTAAAGACAAGTCATTTCTGAAATAAAATAGACTGGTTCTGATCGTTAACCACCCTTCCAATCAGCATATTTTGACAAATGACGAAGGTTAAAATATTAATACGAAATTATTAAGATTAAAGATTAATAATTAAATTCGAAGTGAATAATGTTTAAAGATCCTTGAAATTGATTATTAAACTTGAAAGCAAGTGGTTCATTTATTTTATACTTTTTTACAGCCTGTTTCGGAGTTAAAGTGTGGAGTTAAAGCAGTGTTCCACTTCTGAGTTGGAACACTGCTTTAGCTCCCTTCCCCCACTAAATGGGAAGACTTGGCCCTCCTTTAGTCCCAATCTGGGACAATTACTGCCGGCCCGTACTTAGACCAGCCCATGTAGAACGTGACATTTTCGTGCGGCAGTTCATCACGACTAGATTTGTGTACAATGGAGAAGTTCATTTAATAAATTAGTGACATTCGGCCCAGGGCTGTGCACATAGGGAGGGAGGGAGAATGTATTGAACGCGATGTACCTGGGCGCCGACACAGAAGAGGAATCCTTTAACCGTTTCTTAAATGGTTATAACATGGGGGGGGGGTTGGAATCGGAGGATTTCAAATAAGGGCCAAGACAACTAAAGACATGATGCGTCGGAATATTGTGCTAGTAATTTCTGTGCCATGATATTCTGCCTACTTTGAGGGATGTAAAACCAAATTTCGGGGGGAAAAGGGGAACCATGCAGTCCTGGTCGTACAGGAACAGAGAAAGACTCAGATTCGAATTCCTCTTCGAGAGGATTCGAGCCATAGCCTTTTCTACCCGATGCAAGAAATCAGCGATAGCAGCCACTGTTTAGGGGAATATACACAAGTACTCCGCACAGTATAGCTGGCACTCAACTTGTCATACAGACTAATAAAATATGTGAAAATTACCCCAATTAGAAATAGGGATAAGCCTAACTTATAGGAAACACGTTACTATTTTAGAATAAACACACTCCCTCCACAGTAAGCTCTAAAATTATATTCGCCCAGCGGACCAGTTTCAGCAAATGAACAAAATGCTGAAACACATAGAAGTAACTTTTTACTAAAAGATATTTCTTGGCTAATGCCTAAGAGTATGAAGGAATTTATTTATGCATGGGTAATGACACGCATCATTTCTACTACCAAGGTAGTTTTAATGGGTAGTCTTCTCTATAGGTGAAGCGTTACTTATTCGAGGTAGTGCAAAACCATGGCAACTCGTTGTGAAGGTATTCACAATATGAGATATAATCACGATGCATTAAAACTAAATTGGTAGTAGAAATGATGTGTGTGTGTGTGTGTGCATAAATAAATTCCTTCATAAAGTTTTTACTGTTGTCA
This sequence comes from Mastigoproctus giganteus, assembly GCF_048544385.1. NCBI lineage: Eukaryota > Metazoa > Arthropoda > Arachnida > Uropygi > Thelyphonidae > Mastigoproctus > Mastigoproctus giganteus. Next base: position 206,920,044 of record NC_143578.1, on the reverse strand, counting down.
AAAAAGGATGATTTTATTTAAACTAGACACATAAGAGCAAAGATACTTACGGATTCTTAGGGAAACAGTGAGCTGCAGTGATCACGTGAAGGTTATCAACCAGGAAACCACCACACTGGAAAGAGGGACGCTGTGTGCGCGGGGAGATATAATAAATCGCAACCTGTCCGGAAAAAAGAGGAAACAATGGTATTAAATGCTAGATGAGCTGTGAATTTTCATATCTTTGCTTTTTTTTTTTTTTTTTTTTTTTTTCCATTTATACAAACACATACATTATACACTGCTCGACAAAATTATTAGAACACGTAGAAAACGTGGTGTAACTCGTACACCTTGAGATGAAGTGGGACAAAATTTGGTATGGGGATGTACCATAGAAATGAGAAACATTGAAATGAGGAGACAACGAAAAACTTCGGCTGGTATCAGGGACATTTATAAGGGAAGTATAAGAATTACCAAAAAGGTCACATTACAGAAGTCGATACAAGATGCTCGAAAATACGATAACATGACATCAGTACGGCGTATGATCCTCTCCCACTGCTAAAGAGGCATGTCAGCGGTGAACCATCCTCAATATAAGGGCGTTTATAAGATTCTGTGGCAATAAATCCAATTCTTCCACCAGCGCAGACCTTAGCACACCAAGTGACCGAGAAGTTGGCTGTGGGCGTGCAGTGCGACGCCCAAGAGGGTCCCACACAGGTTCGATCGGATTTAAGTCTGGTGATCGTGCCGGCTATGGCAGTCTTTAGTATCTTCAGTATCAAGATATTCCCGCTTGAGTTCTATGTGCAGTGGCATGGTCGTTCATGAAAAGAAAACCTGGGCCAACCGCACCCCCTAAATAGTCGCACATGGGGTTCTAGAATCTGTTCTCGGTACCCCCTATCAAAAATGTGAAGAGGAATGTGGCCGTTGATCATTATTCCGCCCCACACAAGAACGCCGCCTCCACCGTATATGACCCTTTCTCTGGTGTTGGAGGGATTGTACCGCATTCCTTGTTGTCTCCAGATGAAATAACGTGTAGAATCTGTTTGTAAGCTAAAACAGGATTCATCAGAGAACAGAACTGTACCCATTTTGTCATGGCTCAAAGTCACATATATCCATAGCACCAGTTTCAACGAGCTCTGCCGTGGTTTGGGGTTAATGGGAATATAGTGTACACTATATTCCCAAATAGCGGGTTTTGATGGAAAACAAACCATTGGCTTCCATGCGTAGAGCCTACTTGAATGAGCCTTTTTAACACAGCCCGGTTGAAAATGTTTTCATCTGTGGTCGCAGCAACCTCAAGAGACAGTTAATGACTGGAGATTGTAGGGCTCCGTCTTGCTGTTAGAGACAGATAGCGGATCTGGGTGACGTAGCCCTCGGGCGACCTTGGCCAATTCTTCTTGTAATTGTTCCTGTCTCCTGCTTCCATAGTGTCAGAGACTACACTGCGTGACACATTAAGCCCACGTGTCACCTCCACCTGCGACTACCTGGATTAAAGTCGTCCAACAGTCCACCATCTCAAAAAATCATCTAAACGACTACTTGCCATCCTGAGTACTGAAGATGTGGCTATCCCATTGAGCAAGCCAAAAAAAAAAAAAAAAAAAAAAAAAAACGGAAACGAAGTGATATGGTCGCAATCCGTGTCTTTATAGGCATGAGTAATTTGCATAATGTGCAGCTCTTAAGGTTGTAGATCGATTTCTATTGGATACTCGGAATTTGCATGCCATTACATTAGCATGTGCCTATTATATCAAATATTAGCCTTCGGCGAGAGTGTTCACAATAAAATATTCATGAATAAACATTTTGTTCTGTTAATTTTGTCGAGCAGTGTAGAATACTGGTGATTCATGATTTTATCCTTTGCAGAATACACCTGTGGCATGTATTCCAAGGTCAACCTAATGGATAATCCTAGCTCACTTGGAGATTCTTTTCTTTGTAGACGTTGTAAGGAGTGCACCCATATTAAGTTACAATTTGGTGCATTGCTAGAACAATTTGAGTCACTGAAAAAACGGGTGCTTGCCCTCGAGAATAATGCAACTGGGAGCTCGTCAGGGAATCAAAACTCTAGCAACCTACCAAGTGATGCACTCCCGATTCGGGCCCCAGAACATAATAATCAAGTGCAAACTACTTTATTTCAAAAAGGACTTAGTTCTATTAGGAGACTACATTGTCAGGAAAATGGGAAATATTTTTTGTAATAAAGGTAGGTGGACTAGAACCATGGTATGTCTGCCGGGAGCAACTATTAATGATGTCACCAACAGACTGTCGGATTTTAAGGGAGAAAAAGAGAATATTATTATTCATGTGGGGGACTAATGACATTAAGCATACACGATCTGACGATTTGTTAGACAAATATATGACCATGCTGAAGAAATGTCGCGAGTTGGTCACAACGTCTATGTGTCGGCAATTCTGCCCAGGCACGATAGGACGGATTATATGCTGGTAGGCTTGTGGATTAACTCAAGACATGAAGGACTCAAGACATGATTAACTCAAGACATGAAGGGTTGCTCTTACAAAGAAAGGCTTAAGTTTTGCATATTACAGTGTCTGGAGACTAGGAACCTGCGAGGTGATCTGATAGAGGTGTATAAAGCCTTGAATGGTTTGAGCATGCTCAATGCTCATGGGATTCTTTCTCTTGCTCAGAATAATCACCTGAGAGGGCATAAATTCAAATTGAGGAAAGACAGATGTAGGACAGATGTGTGGAAGTTTACCTTTAGCCAGTTGGTTGGTGGAACAGACTTCCATCCTTTGTTGTGGAAGTTGATAGCCTAAAAAAATTTAAGGCTGGGCTGGACAGGTATTTGGAACGAACGGAGGTGTGAAATGGGAGCGGTTTTTTTTTTTTTTTTTTCGGCTGAAGCTTGCTTTCTTGCATCGTATGCCTCTACTAATGCTAATGCCAGTAGATTCCAGCAGTTTCAGTACCCAGGAAACTCAAATCTGGGTACAAGAAGATGAAAATCCCGTCTCTAATAAACTGGAGACCAGCGAATCCTTCCCCGAAGGGGCTATCATTAAAAAAAAAAAAAAAACTGTACCCAAAGGGACTAGCATAATTAACAATTTTAGAATAAAAATATTTAAATGGACAAAATAATATTTAAGTTTCAAAAAGAAAATTTTAAAAATGTAATAATAATAAATTTAATTAGGTAAACGTTAAAATAATAATTATTATTAAAGAAAAAGAAATAAAATACTTAAGAGGAAAAAAGCGAGAGATAAACGTTGACACTACCCTAAGGAAATAATGAAGCTCAAATAAATAAAGTTGAACTTCGACACAGGAGGATGGTAAAAGTAGTTTTGTTGAGGTCAAAAGTCAGCGTCGTGTGATAAAAACCTGTGTAGCAAATTCTTGTAGAGATTTATGTATGTACAGTATATTGAACATTTCCTGGTTGCTTGCTATGTTGCTGGATGAAAAGCTTGAGCTTTTCATGACAAAAAACCATGAAACCCTCTCCTGGCCGACTATTTCAGCCACGTTATGAAAGAAGCCGATAAAAGCTCTGGAATAATTACCATAAATTCATACAGAAAACATTTCTGGAAAACTATAGTTTCTATGCACTATTTACTGAGCAAGGTACTGAGCAAGGTGCTGTTGTTTTTGATCGGTTTACTGATTGGAGTTGGCCGTGGTCCTGGAGTAAAGTATGCAGATACTATTGCACACATTACAAGATCGAATTAAAAAGTATCTACTAACTGCATGAAGATTGAAGTATGGCAAATTAAAGATATTTTTTCACGTTATTACGTATGACTTTTACATTACAGATATATATGTTATTTTGCATATCTAATCTACACAGTCCTCGCGTATGTTAGACAGGATAATTTCTGACCTACACTTGTGGATCAATATTTGTAGCTTTTTTATGATACCGGCATGTTATAAAAAAGTTATCAATATTTCATTTTGCGATAAGGAGTTGTCAAATGTTCTTAAAATATTAGCCACTTGGGAGATTGTTGAGATATTCACATATGAGTCGTGTATATGTGTGTGTGTGTGTGTGTGTGTGTGCACGCGCTCGCACGGTTTTTTTTTTTTTTTTTCTATTTGCTGTACTATTTATTAACTTACCATCCATGGCCATCTACCTTCCTTTGCATCTTTCCCACCTGCAATAAGGGGACGAAAGGGATTTGAACCTGATTTTTGGCGAGCATCCAGAGTTCCATATTCGGTTTCAGCTTGCAAGGAATACCTGGATTCTTGAGAGGTTTGATTGACTTTTTGCAGTGGAATTGGTAGTTGGGTGGATACCCTTTGGGTTCGAATATCACTTGAAAGATTAATAATTCCACTGATTCCACAGCCTGCAAATAATAAAAAAATGCTGTTTTAATGAGATTATTTCATCATATTTATTCGCTTTCACTTTAAATATCTTACAGATTTCTAGGGCTGAAGTGATCTTGTCAAAGTTATCAACCTAGAAACCACATTGGAAAGAAGGCTGCTGCGTGCGCGTGAAGATATAATTTATCAATATTACAGTGAAGAGGGATAAAAAAACAAGAATACAACACGTTGCTAACAATTAATACAGAAAAGGTAGTACAACTTTTCTGTGAATGAGAACCATATTGAAACATTCGGGCTGTAGGCGGGTCGTATAGCTTCTACAAGCGTATGAAGTTCATTTTAATAATTATGGTTTGAGAGGGATGGAGTTTCAAGCACATCAGCAACTTAGACCATATTGCGCCTTATATAACATGTCCGTAAATTTCGTGTGTTCTGTTGTTTCGTGTGTTCTGTTTTGCTGGACGAAAAACTCGAGTTTCCGGGAGAAAAAACCATGCTGCTTTCGTCTGAGACCGAAAACTTAGCTACCTTATGAAAAAAGGCTCATAAAAATTTCTCTTCTCTTCTCATTACAGAATTGAAACTGAGGTCTTTTCCACCCGGTGTCGGGGAAGAACAGTGATTATACCAGCTGTGCGACCCACGAGGGCCCTTGGACATGGACAAAGGAAATAGTATTTATGAGTATATTTGTATTAATATATAAAAGGCAGTCATGATGGTCTCAGAACAAATGCCTGTATCAGACAGAATACAGGTCATGTTTTTAAAAGCTACGATTACCTAGAAAGTGTACATGCAAAAGTGGCTCAGAAGAAGATAAAATATTTATTGGGCTGCTCTAAAAGCCATAGCAACACTTTTCGACAAGCCTCGGCCTGTAGGCTGTATACTACTGGCTCCCAGTACAGTCTAGGCGTCCCATGCAAAAAAAATAGAACGCAATTTTTTGGAAGGATACAAAGAAGGTTGACTAGACTGGTTAACAGCAAAGGCAGGACGAACTTGCCCAGTCGATCAGACGGCAATGGCTGCTAGGGAAAGAGCAAGTTTGGTCATCCTGTCATGACATGACCCAAAGTCGTAGTCATGACATGATAAATGTGATCAGATTTGTTGGAAGCTCCGGAACAAAAAGCAAGGGAATGTAGCTACGAGGAAAGACTCCGAAGATATGATCTGCAAAGATTGCAAATTAGGCACCTGAGGGGAGGTGAGGATCCAATTAAAATTCTAGGAACTTAAAGGGAAGATGAGTTAACTGCGATTAATGTCTGTATTCTTGTCTCAAAAATTGCAAATTTCTCTGGTTGTCCTGGAGTACAAGCAGAGCATGCTTTTGGAGTACAAGCAGAAAGTATGCTTTTGGCTTAATGAATAATTAACTGACCCCCGGAATAAATTACCTCCTAGGACTGGCAGTTAAAATGAGGTTAATATGAACAGCAATTGGACAGGTATTTATTGTCAGCCGAAAAGCATAAATACAATCGCAAAAGTTTTGTTATTGTTGTTGTTTTGGAGAATGCATTAAAAGTCTGGCTTTCTTGCATTATTTCGCTATTTTAATATTAATTCTAATATTTATATTTTATTAAAATAAAAAGTCAAGTTGTAGAAGTGGTAAATAAGTCCTATAGGTCCATGGGAAATGTAATGAGTTTTTTTTAGATTTGCTTAGTTATTTTATGCTAAATTATTGCGCCAGTAAATTGCATTTATTTTGTGGTTGATTTGCTTCGGACGTTTTCTGGGTGAAGGGTACAGGACGACAACCATAGATGAAATCATGTAGATATTTTTACGCTTCAAAATCTGATAGCTGTTCAACGTCAACTTTCCAAGTTAAGATGCTATAACTTGACTTTCCAGAGAAGATGCTATAACTTGACTTTCCAGATAAGATGCTACGATTTGTTACGAGTGGGAGGTGTTAGATGTGTTTGTTAAGCGTCAAATCGACTAAGGCAATGAGGCGTCAGTAACCCTCGCACGAGACAGACTAACTCAGCTACATTGTGAAACAAGCATCACAAAAGTTCCTCGCATCATTGACGGGATTCGAGTTCAGGCCTTTTCCACCCGGTATGGAGAAAATGATGATTGTCACCACTGTGCCATCTTCTAGGACATAAGTGAAAGAAAGGCAGAGATCGTAGGAACGTTAAGACTCAAAAGACTTTTCCAATAAAAATAAATAATGTGAAGGTAGCTGGAGTATTGTTTAATGTAATAGTGGGGAGGATTTGACAACAGTAAAATTTAATAAAAATAAAATAAACTAATTTCCTATTTAACATGATGAATTCATTTTTATTTCTAATAAAGTGTATATATATACACACACTGGTGTTCAAAGAAAGTTCATCACCTGGGAATTTCGCATTTCTAACCCTTTTTCGCGTTGGTATGTTACATTAATGACTAGCAATATTTATAACAGAAATATAAAAAAGATATTTATTAATAGTTAAGGCAAAGCTAAGTAATATTTTACAGGTGCTCTCAAAATATTCCAAAATGAGCATTTGCAACCTTTATACAACAGTTTTGGTAAACACGACAATTATGGCTGAAATGTTATCAGCAGCCCTCAGTTTGCTTCAGTTTATCATTTTAAATGGAAAACAAAATGAAAAGTTCACCAGGTGCAAACTAATATTTAGTTTAACCGCCTCCGGCCCTGATGACAGCAGCACACCGTAGAGGCATTGACAACATCAATCTCGGAAGATAATCAACTGATAGTTCTTGGTTCCAAGCACGAATTATGGCTTCCTCAAGTTCACGAAGGGTCTTTGGTTTCTTTCTGGCAACTGCAGATTCCACACGATGCCAGCAGTTCTCTATAGGATTCAGGTCCGGGCTGTTTCCTGACCAGCTAACAGTTGTAATGGACCGTTTTTCCAACCATTTTTTCATCTCTAACAAGTATAAACACATTGCTGCCGAACCTCTAATGCAGAAATGAAGCTAAAGTAACTACAGAAGTGCCTACTTACACTTTTCGCCAGATGACAAGGAGCAGAGTCGTCCTGAAAGATGCAGTTACTTGGCAGGTTGAAATGGTCTCTTATGGTTGGCAGCAATTTGCCTTCCAATATAGCTAGGAATCCACTGGCATTTACGGAACCTTTTTTTATAAACTGCAGGTGATACGAAATGCACCCCCAAATCATTTGGTTGGTAGGGAATTTCACTGTAGACACTATACAGTCTGGATGGTATTCTTCACCACGTCTACGGTGAATCATTTGTCTCCCATCAGAGCCATGCAGGTTGAATTTCTTCTCATCCGAGAAAATAACTGACTTCCACTGCTCGGGGGTCCATTTGACATGCTCCTTACACCAAATTAATCGGGCCTTTTTCATTTTTTTTTTTTTTTTTTTTTTTGTGTGTGCGGGTGGTGGGGGGGGCTTCTTCTTCTTTTTAAGACGACCGGCTACAAGTCCATTTTTGAAGAGGCGTCTTCTGACTGTTGCTGCACTTGCTACCACTCCTGTATGTTCTTCCCATTCTCTTTTCAGCTCAGACAAAGAAGTTTTACGGTTTTTAAGGCATAAGTGCTACAAAACGCGGTCCGGTTTCGACATAGAGACTCGTTTGCGACCGGTTCCTTTTTTCCTATCAGCAGAACCAGTATTCTTGAGTTTGGAAAGAAATCTACTCGCTGTCAACTGATTACAAGATACTCTATAAGCAATATGACGGGAAGAACATCCTCCCTCATATAAACAACGATAGCGCTCTCTTCGTGGTACCAATTGCGAAATGCGATTGCAGCCAGTTTGTTGACACGAGAAAATGAACCACCAATTGTGAACTATTGCGCTGAGATCTATGTAGCACAATGAATGTCAACTCTTCTTGCCTCAGTTGTTTCTAGGATAATTAACAATTTATTATTTATATATTATTTATTATGCATTAAATCAAGTAAAATTATTTATATATTATTTAGGTTAGTCTTTACAAACTGCTATCTCTTCCGATTGATCGTTACGAGTAGCAGTGATTGACATGCTTAGCCCGCTATGATTAGTCTTAGTTAGTGTGTTTATTCCCCTCCCCTTGACGCTGTTTTAAAATCGGAAAACGAGTCCCCAATTTTAAAACAGCGGCTAATCCTAGGCATATCAATCACTGCTACTGGCGACGATCGATCGGAAGGGGTACCAGATTGTAACGACTAACATTTATTTATTATGCCCATTAAATCCTGGACCAAATTTAAGCAAGACTTGCAACACGAATTTTCAGATGATAAAATTGCACAATTGAACAGTTTATCTGTAATAGAATATGCTTATGCACAATCTAAGTTTGGACTGCTACTTGGATCTAGTGAAAATTACTCTAGGCTTTTTTCGTATTTTTTTAAATTCTTATTATTATTATTATTTTATAATTTTGATCTAATCTCTTTTGGAAATGGATGGCTGAAGCTGGATGGCAATATCATTTCCATGCTAATTTATATGAACCTTCGTAAATTTAAATTTTTATGCAAAAATAGTTTCCTAATTTTAAGAACTTCAACAAAGCACATTCAACAAAAAAGTATCTCAGAAAATAATTTAAAATTGTCTCATTAATACTGTTATCAATATTTTTCTCAACAATTATTGTAAAAAGACAAATGATGTATTAAAAGCAACACATTAACGTAAACTTTGAACAAATTTAAGGCCCCGGGTGCCAAGCGTTTCCGTGGCCAAGCGATTCTCGTGCGTTTAAAGAGCGATTTTGATAAGCGACTAGGTTCTCTTTTGTTTTCTCCCTTACTTATTAAACCTTTTCGTTAAGTAGCTTCATTTTCTTAAAAACTCTAAGAAGTGAGCCCAGAAGAAGGAAAGAACCTTTTTCTTTAATTTAGTACTCCTACTAATTATACTAACCTCTACGCTTGGCCACAAGCGGCACTGCTCCTGCCTCCCCGTGGCGGGGCCGGTAACCTGGGTGGTAAAGGTAAACCCCCAGGGCCAAAAGGAGCTAACATGGATACAAATAGTTATCCCCCTTTAGAGCCATTGAGCTCAAGACAAGAGACTCCCGACATTGACCATGACTGCGGTCACCCAAAAAGGCTTCGGACGGAAGCAAAATGTCCAAATGAGATACTGAATTTCTTGGTGGTACATTCGTTATCTGCCCAACCTGTAGGCAAGTTATCACCATTCTTGATACAAAAGTGTTTAGAGTCTATTGCAGGGTCACCAAAAATGGTGAAGCGACTACAATCCGGAGACCTCCTGATCGAAACAGCCACCTCACAACATTCTGAGCGGCTGTTAAATACAACATCATTTGGGGGGCTGACAGTATCAGTTACTCCCCATAGAACCTTAAATTCATCAAGAGGTGTGATCAGTGAGTGGGACCTAATTACAGTCTCCGAAGAAGAACTACTCCAAGAACTTAGTAGTCAAAAGGTAACAAGTGTAAAAAGAATCATGAGTAGAAAAGATGGGAATCTAACTCCAACTAGAACCATCATTTTAACATTCAGTACTCCAGACTTACCATCCTCAATCAAAGCTGGCTATTTGAATTGTCGTATTAGACCATATATTCCGAATCCTGTTCGTTGCTTCAAATGCCAGAAATATGGTCATTCACAGCAGGCATGTAGAGGTGACTCCATCTGTCCCATATGCGGATCTAAAGAACATACTCAAGCTGATTGCTCGGCCGCAACCGCTGCGTGTCCAAACTGCAAGGGAAGCCACCCTGCCTTTTCCAAATCTTGCGAATTATGGATTACAGGGAAAAAAATTCAAAAATATAAAATAGAAAATAAAGTTACTTTCCCTGAGGCACGTAGGCAAGTTATGTTGAGCATGCCTAGCAGTCGATCCTACGCTGTTCGCGCTAGAAACTATGTATCTACTGGAGCACAAACAGATGTATCAATCCCGCCTAATACCTCAATGGCTAATTGGCTTAAATCTACTCTTTCAAATTCAAAAAAAGAAAATCCTCAAAATAAAACTAGCGAAGCTACAAATACCCCAATCAGTATCCCTAGTGATACTGCATCGGTCCCATATGACACAGAGCAAAGGATATCTGACACAGAGCAGAGGAAATCTGACAGAGGTTCAAAACAAAAGGAAACTCACACCAACAGTATGGAAGTAGATGAGCGTTTAGATAATGGGGAGCCCATTTTAGAACTCCATGCAAATGACACCATGGATTCTGTACGCCCCTATTTCCAGAAAAAAGATAAAATAAAGCAAGACAGACCGAAATGCTCCACTTCTAAAAAACAGTCAGAGCAATCGATCACAACTAAACTCAAATAATGTCTAATATTATACAGTGGAACTGTAGAGGACTAAGAAGCAATTCTGACGACATAAAAGATTTACTGATTAAATACAATCCGATAGGAGTATGTCTACAAGAAACTTTCTTATCATCTGAAGCTTCACCAAAATTTAAAAACTATACAATATATAGAAAAGACAGGATTTCTGAGTCTCCTGCTCGCGGAGGAGTAGCTGTGCTTATAAAATCAAACAAACCGTCCAGGCAAATTCAGTTACAAACTAGTCTAGAAGCTGTGGCAGCACGTATTTCGGTCGGTATATCAATTACCCTAACTTCTATATATATTTCCCCTTCTCAACCATTTTCAAATACAGAACTTGATAATTTGGTTATGCAACTACCATCTCCAATCTGCCTTTTTGGTGATTTCAATGGCCACCATCCATTATGGGGGTCGCCTGCGATTGACACAAGGGGCAAATTAATCGAAACATTCATGAATAACAACAACCTAACTATACTAAATTCTGGATCTCCCACATATATAAACCTATCTACAGGATCTACCTCTGCAATAGACTTGTCAATCTGCTCACCAGCAATTCTCCCAAGTATGTCGTGGTCAGTGCTAAACAATCCTCTAAACAGCGATCACTTCCCAATCCTTTGCTCATTACAAACACGGGTAACTACAAATCTCGAGTTCCGATCCACCTGGAAGTTCAAGAAGGCAAACTGGGAGAGCTACTGTACCCAGGTTCGGTTAGACAGGAGTTATGTTCAACAACATCCAATTGAAGACGTAACTAACTACATTACCAATCAGATACTAAATGCAGCAAAAAATTCAATCCCGAAGTCACAACCTCACAAGTACTCCCACCATAACAACTGGTGGAATACAGATTGTTCTAATGCAAAGCGTGAGAAAAACCGTGCTTGGAACAAATTCCGTAAGTTTCCTACAACCACTAATCTAATAGAATACAAAAGACTTAAAGCCAAAGCAAGGCAGATTAGGAGAAAAGCCAAACGTGACTCCTGGATCTCATTTGCCTCAACTATCACCAAAGACACTGACCCACGATTCATTTGGAGAAGAATTAAGGCACTAAATGGAAAATACACTCGACCACCATCTCCAATACTCTGTTGGAATGGGAAAGATCTATCGGCACCTAAGGAAATCGCCAATGCGCTAGCAGAATCATTTTCTACAATATCTGCTTCTGCTTCTTATTCCCTCTCCTTTCAGCGCATCAAGGCAGATGCAGAACGCCCTAAAATTAACTTCTCCACACGGCTCTCACTTCCATACAATCAACCATTTAATATAACAGAACTCAAAGAATCCTTAAATAAATCTTCAAATAGTGCTGCCGGCCCAGACGACGTACATTACATCATGCTGAAACAATTACTTGAAGAGGACTTATGTACCCTATTGATCTTCTATAATCGAATCTTCTCAGAAAATGCTTATCCACTTTCCTGGCGTCATTCTCTCATACTTGCCATACCAAAACCAGGCAAAGATTCTTCTTTAGTTAACAATTATAGGCCAATATCTCTCACCAGCTGCATGGGGAAAATTTTTGAAAGAATGGTACATACGAGACTTACCTGGATCTTAGAAGCAGAGAACCTTTTAACAGATCATCAGAGTGGCTTTCGTAAGAACAGATCCACTCTTGATGTCCTTATCAAAGCTGAATCGAATATTCGCAATGCCTTTGTCATGAAGCAACATCTAGTCATGGTCAATTTAGATATTGAAAAGGCATTTGATACCACCTGGCGACATGGTATTATTATGGACCTTTATCACCTAGGGCTAAGGGGTCATCTCCCTCAGATAATTGAGAATTTCCTGCGCCACCGCTCTTTTCAGGTCCGTTATCAGAACGTACTGTCTACACCCCATATTCAGGAAGAAGGAGTACCACAAGGATCTATACTCAGCGCAACGTTATTTGCAATTCGAGTCAACAGCATAACCAGAGACATCCCCAAAACTGTGGAGGTTTATATGTACGCGGATGACCTCGCCATTTCCTGCCAATCGCAAAGCATGAACACCATTGAACGTTAACTCCAACTTGCCATTAACAGAATTGAATCCTGGATGTCACGCAACGGATATCGACTAGCTGAACAAAAGTCTACCACCACTCACTTTTGTAAGAAACGTGCTGTCCACCACCATCCTGAATTACGGATAAACAATAATCCGATACCAGTAGTAAACAGCATCAGATTTCTGGGCCTGATATTAGATAGTAAGCTTAACTTCCAAGCACATATCACGTATCTACGAACTACTTGTCTAAAACAGTTGAACATGCTTCGATCAGTCTCATCCATGTCGTGGGGAGCTGATCGGTACTCCTTACTTCACCTCTACAAATCTCTGATCCGTTCACGCTTAGATTATGGTTCTCCCGTATATGACTCAGCTAGGAAAAGCACATTAGATCGGCTAAATGTCATCCAGCACAGTGCCCTGAGGACTGCTCTGGGCGCATTCAGGACTTCTCCCATGCAAAGCCTTTATATTGAAGCCCACGAGCCTCCATTAAATCTTCGTAGAAAAACATTATTGCTTTTCTATGCCTCTAAGATCCAGAGTCTTCCATCTCACCCCAGTTGGGAGTATCTTTATCACACTCGGTGGGATTCTTTTTATGAGAATAAACCACATGAAAATCGACCTGCCTCACTCAGAATCAAAGATCTTATTCAGAGTTGGAACATTGATTTAGCTGATATTTTTCAGAACACAACTGCACCTGTTCCACCTTGGACGTATGTTTGTGCCTCCCATGATACACATTTTCTCCAGTGGGGGAAGAATGTCATACCTCCCAATAACATGAGACAGTTGCACTCAGCTCATGCTACTCTTAACTCCCATGCCTGTAAAATATATACCGACGGGTCGAAATCTGACAGTATGGTAGGTGCTGCAGCTGTTTTTCCTTCAAGTACAATTTCAGCCACACTACCTTTATCATGCAGTGTCTTCACTACTGAGCTTTATGCCATCAAGTTAGCACTTAGTAAGATTATTGAACTTTGCATCTCACCCGCAATAATTTACACGGATTCCCTCAGTGCTATCTATGCCATAAGGAAGAATTTCTCCTCTTCTCATCCTACATTGAAGGAAATTCACTCTCAACTATACTTCTGTAGCATATCGAATCAATCAATCAGCTTTTGCTGGATCCCTGGCCATTCTGGCATTCCGGGAAATGAAAGTGCAGACTTAGCCGCTAAACATCCTCAATCCACTTTCTCACAACATCCTCAGGTTCCATACTCTGATTACAAGACTGTTATTCGTAAAGCATGTTTCAACAACTGGTCACAGATATGGAAAAGGAATACTAACAGCAAACTTTACCAAATAAAGCAAAAACCAAAGCTGTGGCTCTCTTGCTTCAGATCAAACAGACGTGAGGAAGTGGTGTTGGCAAGGCTAAGAATTGGACACACGCATCATACCCATCTCTACTTGCTATTGGGAGAAAGCCCGCCTCAGTGTTCATCCTGTAACAGTCGGCTTACGGTCCGCCATTTTCTGCTTGAATGTCCCTTGCATTCAACCATCTGGTCAAACACTTTTCAATCAATTTCCAAGCTTAACGTATCACCTGATATATCTCATATTCTAGGAAACGATGCAAATATTGAAGAACTTTTAATGTACTTAAAATGTATTGGCCTATACAAAAGTATATAATTTAACAACTATAAAGATAGGGTCATGCAAGTAAACGATGAATAGACACAATTTGGCCTCAGTTGCCCTTGTGTCTTTAAACCCAATAACAACAACAACAACAACAAATTTAAAAGTAAAATAATTTCTATTCAATTATAGTAATCAAATTATTAGATTTAAATAATAAATGTATGCACTGTTGGATTACAAATTGCGTGTAAAACATTCAAAATGTAATAAAATAGTTAACTATAAATGTGCTGTCTTCATTTTTTCAGAATATTATGATTAACAAAAATTATCACACTTATCAAAACTGATATTTTTTATTTATTCATTTATGTTTTCATATTGTTCCTTGCAACATATATTATCTTTCCGTTATGCACAGAAAATAAAGAAGATTTACATTAAATTCTTGCTTTCGCTTTTCTCATTTCTGTGCAGCGATGTAGCTTTGTGTACTTCTTATGGTCCACTTATGATGACGTCAAAAACGAAGTGATCAGGCATTATTATTACGGTGGCAACCCTTGAACCCCAGTCTATTCAAAGAGCGTGTGCTACTGCACTCCCACTCCTGACCACTCGGCTACAAGGGAATAAGTATTATGCATTAATTCGAAATATATATAGTAGATGGCGCCATAGTCCAGTAGCGTTTTTCCTTTTTTTCTCACAATATTTAGAAAGAATATGTTTGTTTCATTCTGTAGTTATAATTCATATTTCTTTTTTTTTTTTAAGTAGAATGCAGAAATAAATAAAACGCATTTTAATAAAGTTATATTAAATGTTAAAAAAGAAGAGCTTTAATATGTTTCGATTCCCATTCTAAGATATAAAGCACGCTAGACTGTGCAGTGCTTTATGCACTGCACAGTCTAGCTTTATGCAATAAAAATTATTAACTTTAGAGTGTTGAGTTAATAACTTTCATGTCGCACGCGTGTGAGATAGAATCCCATAAAAGATAAATAAATATATATATATATATTTATTTATTATTTTTTTTATTATTTCGTCTATGGCTTCATACTTAATACTTGCTTTTTTGTTCCGTTTCGTGATGAAGTGTTGTTTTCCTCTGTGGATATCGAGTAGTGCTTTCGTAATGATGGTGATGATGGTGATGATGATCACCATCATCATCTGGAGCATAAAAAATATCTGGTAAATCATCGTGTGGACTGCTGTATTCACAGCAAACTTTGGGAAAATCGCCATTCCATCCGCATTGCACCGGCAAATATCCATTATCAACTTCTTCTCGAGCTGCACTGCAATCTCTGATGTCAATACAGGTTCCACGAAGCCTTCTGGCTGTAGAACAAGATTCGCTCCTTCTTTGGGAACCTTTCTGCCGAGAATTTCCTTGCACTGAAATCCAAACAGAAAGAATTATAAGAAGAATAAAATGCATTAATCGATAAAATATACCACTTCGCCAATTAAAATCGCAGGCAATATTTTAAAATAATCATATGAAAGGATTTTTGTCCAGAAAGCCCAGATGTCCGACACGACAGAGAAGAAATTGTATATATACATATTTCATAATACATATTATAAAAGTATTATAATAAAAGAAATATTATAAAAAATATATATATATCGTTTCAAGGCATTTAGAGCGTTATAACCTACTATTGTAGTTGGACAAATAGTTTCCATGTGCCCAAGAAATTACCGAAACCAACATTTATACTATCGAAAACCTCCCTTCTCTCTCTCTGTCTCTCTCTCTCTCTCTCTCTCTCTCTCTCTCTCTCTCTCTCTCTCCGCTCCCATCGGCTCTTTCTGCTTTCAATCAAGAAGTTTAATATCATTCTTGTGGAGCCTTCAACCTCTTGCTAACTATTATAACCAAGGCCATTTCTACAAGTATTGCATACTAAATATGCAAGCATCCAACACAAGGAAGTCTCCGTGGCAGAGTAGGCTTTTTTTTTTCTTTTCTTTTTTTTTTTTTTTTGACGAGTAGACAGTTCATAATTTGATTTTTAATTGATCTAGACTCTAGAGTAACGTTATTCTTTCTGAACAGTGCTGCAATCGTGATGCAATCAATATATATATATATATATATTTAGACTTAATAAAAGGTAAAGTGAAAATGTTTGGATGGGATTGCAGGAAAAGTATGAAAAGTAGGAAAAGAGTCCCAGATCAGATTAATGCCCTCAAATTATTGATTAAACATTAAATCAGTTTGTAAAATAATTACAATAGTATGTAAGATAAGGAATAAGGATTTAAGATAAAGGATTTGAACAGTGTTTAAAGTACAATATTGTACAATAAAAGCTATACTGTACAATAGAACCCTAAGGTCAAATTAATAGAATAAGCGTGTATTGTGCATACAGAGTTAGCCTTTAGGCCAATAAGGAAGATAAAATTATACCCAGTGAGCCACGAGGCCAAAATTCGTATAATTAAAGGTATGTAAAGCATTATAAACATAAACATGCAACTTAGTCCCTTCAACTTTTAAGTTTATAAAAACTATTGAAATTCAAGAATATTCAGGCAAAAAAAAAGTCCATTCATTTTTTTTTGCCTTGAAACTTCGCATCTAATCAATCACTTAATCATCGTGTGTCCACGCCCATTTGAGCAGTCATTTTTTACACTGGACATTCTGACGTGTTTTTTTTTTTTCTGTTCTTTTTTTCCAAAAGGAATAAAAGAACTTACTGCTGTTCTTTTATTTCTTTTGGAATAAAAGAACAGAAAGAGTTAAAGAAAGTGAGAGAAACAGAGAGTGAAGATAACATACAACTAATAAAAATGCATAATTACATAAAAATTGATCAAATGAGGATGTTGCCACACAGCTTACAAAACCGGCGTCTCATCAGGTGGCAACGGCCGGAATTGCAAGCAAAATAGCAACGTGTCTTCATTTCTGTTGTAACATTTGTAAACCACAGGCTAATGTGTAAAAAACATAAACATTATTAATGAAAATAAAATTATCAGAATTAAAAGGGAGATTTCTTAGAAAATGGCTGGCGAAATTTATAATTGAAACAATGAAGATGCAAAATAAAAACTGGAAATGATAATTGAAATTTCTATCATCGTGTAAACCACCGGCATGGTACCAAAAAGCCTCCATTTAGCCATTGTGCCAAAATTTTTAACATTTTAAAAACATTTTAGCTATGCTGCTAAAAAGCCTCCATGAGAC
Organism: Mastigoproctus giganteus; assembly: GCF_048544385.1. Lineage (NCBI taxonomy): Eukaryota > Metazoa > Arthropoda > Arachnida > Uropygi > Thelyphonidae > Mastigoproctus > Mastigoproctus giganteus. The sequence continues at coordinate 206,902,473 of NC_143578.1, read as the reverse complement.
ACAACATTTTAGCCTAATACTAGTTAAAGAGATTTGAAAACATAAATAAAAGTGAGTAGCCTAGAGAAGTATAACTTTGCTTTAACATTAATTTTTGGGGATTTTTTTCGTTAAAGCAAGGTTTCGTTAAAGCTTTTTCTCATTAAATCCTTGCTTTAACGGACTTGTGAAACGAACAGCGCCCACCGGACCAGGATTTTCGTCCTTGTGGGACCCGGTGGCGTAACTGCTTTAGTCTGATAGTACTGTATTTGCAACAGTTGTTTCACAAAAAAGGAGATTGACAAAGAGCCAGGATTTTCCTCACCATCACCCTTCATCAGCCTGCCAAGCGTGTCAGACAATAGTAATGAGTTATTTGAACCTCCTGAGAGGGTACTCGAGAGCTCTTCAAGCTCCGAATAAGCTTCAGGCAAAGTTTTCACGTACAATACAAATCCACTACACAACAGAGCAAAATTCTTAGCTCTTTTATTCAACACAATAAGTGCATTAAAATGCATATATTTTTTTTTTTTATATCTAGTACAGTATTTTCATAACTTAGAAGACATTATATGTATTTCTTTCCAGTCTTATGGGCAATCGAATTTAGGAGACAGTTCTAATCTCTATACATACCGTTAAATTGAGGATTTACTGTATTCTTCAATATGTACGCATATATTGTCATTAGCGGTGTCACCCATAATATACGTTTTGTAAAATAATAATAATGCACAGCACCAATCTACCAAGTCATAAGAAAGATAGACAAACGGCACTCAACCTCAACGAGAGAACCACACTCACACAGACAGAAGAACTAAAGGCAGGGAGAGATGGGACATTCCAACGAAGGAGATATTCCATGGCAGATACTACAATGATCTCCATCAAGACTACAGTACTTAGATAAGAAGGCTTCCAACGCTTGGCTCACGAACGGAAGGCTCTTCCCCGAGACAGAAGGATTCATGCCCGCCACCAAGACCAGGTAATCAACACCACCAACTACAAAATATTACATTATGGTCACCCAATAAATTATTACATATACCCATGTGTATTTTGTCTGTAAATTGTGTGTTCTCTGGTTGATTTGCCTGTTTTGCTGGATTAAAAACCCCAGGTTCCGGGAGGAAAACCCGGAACCGGGGAAATTTAAAATCGTTTTAAATTTGATTTTAAAATTGTTTTAATTTTATTCATTGCCGTAATCATTTTCACTTGTTTTTATTTATGGACATAATGTCTTCTTCCACTCATAGTTTCGTGTTTGTGGTTTGATGTATTTCGGGGTCGGGTTGGGGGGCCATAGCCTTCGATTCCGGGTGCATCGAATCATTGATGTTGCTGTGGGCATGAGAATTCATTTGATGTAATTTTATATTCGTTTTAAATTCTGGAGAGTGTTGTACAGAAGTGTCCTACGTATCATATTGAGATAAATTTATCTTATTCTTCTACATATTGAAATAATAATATATGACAAGGAACCATTTTATATAGCAATATCGTCAACTGGCAGACGAGAAAAACAATTGTGACACAAAAGGTAACACGGGGTCTGTCACACCTTTTTCGCATATAATTCCAAAAAAAAAAAAAAAAAACAACGTTTCACTTTCAGAACTAAGCATAATTAGGAAGGTAGACAAGGGCCACTAATCTAGAACCAGCCAATAGAAAATAACAGTTTCATTCGGTATTAAAATTTTTGAATTTGATCACTAATAAGTCAAATGAGAGCGATGCTTGTTTTAAACTCATAGGCGGCCCATAAACAATCCTCCCTACAGCAAACTGCTCTTGCTTGTATTCCTTCTCTAAACTTCTTTACATTAGTAAAAAAAAAAAGACTACATAATTTGTTCCCATGCAAAATTCTCGATCGCTACATCCGCCTCCCCATGTCCGTTAACAACTATAAAAACTAACCTTCAAAGACCCCTGACTCTTCGGACCCATTGTGACGGTACGAAATTTGATTTCACTGCTTTCAACCAAAGGGCAGGCTTCCAAGGTCGTATTACGAGAATCTGCACCCTCTGTAACAATAAAGAAGATACTGGTCGAATGATCATGGTCAGCGTCATGAAATATAGACAGATATCTATATTGGGTGACGCCTCCTCACAAACGACCTTGAAAAGTTCATCTTTCGTTTAAAGAGGAACAGGTAGCACTGAATGAAAAAATTGTAAACAGTGTCCCGATATAGAACCCAACAATTATATCCGGTTCCTTTGCACTAAATAGTAAAGAAATAGTTTATTTTAGTCTTCACTGCTTCCATTTTCTGGAATTTTCTTGACAACCCTGTTTCTTCCAAGGACCCTATGACCCGTTGTCATAAATAACTCGTAATTGCTATACAGATTGTATACAACCTACCTTTGTAAAGTGTGCTTGAAGAGAGCTCTCTGTCATTTTGATGTATAAGGGTTAATGAGCGCCTCATTATAGGGATGAAAATGTCAATTACGTAAGTCGGGAAAAAAATTAGAGTTTTTCTGCCTCGTCCGCTCTCTGATGGGGTACTAATAAGTGCTTAACCATGCCGGAGTGGCACGAGAACAAAGATATGGTTTTTCTCTTTCAGGTGACCACTGTTTATCTTAAATTTAAAGGCATGCAATATCAGATAGCCTTGTGATCTGATTCCGATGCTTTTGAAATATTCAATATTCACCGTGGTTAATCCCATGTAATTAATGTTATTGTCATCTGGTAGTATACTAGTTTCCGGGGTTGTAGCAGTATAGTGGTTTTCAGGGCCGTGCCTAGCTAATTTATCCAGGGGCAAACAGTTCGTCCTTTTTGTTTTTATGAAAACCTCAAACGCGAAAGGTATTAGAACCTATAGTACTTAATACTTCGCGTGGGTTGAAGGTTGAGAGGACAGAAGATGCTTGTTGACATAAGACTTGAATTTCTGTAGACTGTAATTTTTCGAGAAATACGTGTGGAGGAAGGTTGTTCCACAAAACAGAAGTTGAAGTGATGAATGAGAGAGTAGAAAAGTTGGCACTGTGAGTTTGAAACTGTACAGTAAATGAATGCTGAATGGTTGCAGCACGTGTTTGGACTGGTTTCGAAGACAGATGGGGGGGGGGAATTATAGATGCCAATTCAGAAGAACAGTGCCCATGGAAATATCTATAGAAATGGCATACAGTAGAAAGAGAACGTCTATGAGACCGAGAGTGGAGAAACTTTGTAAGAGATGGGGCATTAATTAACCTAACTGCCCTTTTTTGAACGGTGACCAGAAGTCTGAGAGAGAGAGGTTTCGGGTGTATAATCTCAAATGTGGGTACAATATTCCATGGTAGGGCGGATTTGAGATTTTTACAGAGTGGGTAGTTGTTTAGAAGAAAAGTAACGCCGAGAGCGAAAGAGAAAACCCAGTTTTTAGATGCAAAGGGAGCAATATTTGATATGTGCTTATACTAAAGGGAGATTAGAAATGAGGGTAATCCTAATAGAGATATGTAATCTAGTGTAGCGATCTGAGTGCCATTAAAGATAAGCAAATGAGCAATAGACTCCTTTTACTGCTTTCTGCTTTCCTACAACTTAAAATTTATTTGATTTATTTCATTTTTGCACTCCTAGCAGAAATATGCTCGGGAAAAGCTCAAGTTACCCATGCCTGGGAATAACCTTGACATTTTCACCATCAAAGGTTTGGATTTAAACCCCGCTAGCAAAGAAAGGAATTCTTAAAGACCTCTCCTACCTAGACTTTACTCGCCGAATTCAGATGGTGAGTAGGGTGCAGGTTGAGTGTACAAGGTTTCCTTGAGTTATTCCATGTGTTTCATTCTGCACAGCAATAAGTCGGCCCATGAACACATTTCACGGGCAGACATAATAAACTTTATGAGGTAGCCCAATATGACCAAAGTACCCTTAACAAGTGTAAATAAAAAGTGATCAATAATAAATCGATTTGAGGCCATAATATGCTGACACCTTCAGTCAGTATCAGTTATGCGTGCGTGTTATAAGTTGCCTAAGATTTAAGAAAGGCAGAAGAACAGTACCAATTGCAAGATGAACGCAAGATTTCCAAGAATCCGTTACGCACTGAACAGAATGACTTGAAATCATCATGTAATTCTGCGAGCAACTAAATTTCTCGTGTTCATGTCTAATTTTCTTCACGATTCTTTGAAAAAGTTTCCATGAATTTATTCGCAATTACTGGAATAAGTGACGATACCTGACGGTAAGGAGTGACCCGCATAATTATTATTATTTCTTTTCCCTCTAATGCTTCAAAAGCATGGGGCTTCCTTGCGACTGTGTGGCTAATACTAGTTAATGCTGCTCACGTAAAAACAGCTAATGTTCGAAATTATGAAAATGAAACACGGTGAAGGTAGACCTGCAATCTCACAATATATGATTATCGCTGCGATGCTGGATTTGGGGTCACGAAGCCCTGACGCTCTGGCATGATCTAACCACATAATGAACAGGGGAAAAAAATTACAAAAGATTCATTTATTTTCCTGCTTAGTCTTATTTCGCTAGGGATCCCTGAGATTTCGAGGCCCTACTGCAGTTTCTCTCTGTTAAATTTGCCCCTGATCATACGGCGTGAGTTATATATAACAGCGTACAGCACACGATTTATCTCGGGCATCGAGATTTATATGCAATGGGGGAAATGAGGTCTTGAAACAATATTTTGTGGTGATAGTCTAGTTTCGTTGCCTTCAATTCATAAACTGCCTTTGTCGGTAATTATGGGAGTTTCTTTGCTGCCTTTCTTGTTCAATCGCAGGTTTTACCCAAATTCGTAAGCACCCTCGGCTCTTTACTGTCAAAACGTGTAGAGGTCATTCGATTTCAGTTTTAGAGAGGGTCTTCTACTTTGCTAAAATCGATGGTAAATTGATTATAGACTGTCTTGCTAACAAAACTCAACGATCAAAGGTAGATTACAGATAGAGAGCGAGAGAGGCACCATACCATGATAGTGAATGACTGAATAGAATAACTTACCATATACGTTTTGGGCGCCAACCATCACGAACAGGCCAACAAGAAAAGCTCCAACCGGAGTACTATACCTGCACATGTTTCTCCTCTGGGACGTTATCAATCACTACTGTATCCTTAACCTAGCTCACCTTCTTAAACGTCAGTCTACAACACTTTTGCTTTCACCTTCTGATGTAAAGAGGTCATGAAGTTCACGGCAAACTGCAGAATGCGTGTGAGTCGGTGTATATATGTATATGCATATATACGCACGCACCCACACACACACACATGGGGGAAGACACCCAGACACTCGTCATGCATTAACAAGCTCCCTTATAGGATGCGCTGCATGACGTAGTCAAATAACTTCAGAGGAACGCACCGTTTACTTGGGGGTCGTTGTTCCTAACCGCAAGTTCTTATATGTCCGCCCCGAGGCCTCTGTTCGGTGACTTTTCCGTGAACTGGATGGACACTTCTCGTTCGATCCCCCCAAAGTACAGTAAGCATCAGATAAGGGAATCGTGATAAATTGAAATTGATGGGTGTGCCTTTGTGCTTCGAAAATTATTACTGCAATTACGGTCTTTTAGTTCTGTAGACTCTAAGGAGTTGACCCCGAGTAAGGTTTTGTTACACCACAAACATAAAAGACAGCATATAATTCTGTGGGCTTAAAACTTAATAACAGAGGCCGATAGCAGTTCCCTAATTACTGACATGAAATTATGTACAATTGAATTACGTAAACAGCACAGTAAAAAAAAAAAAAAGATGCGAATTTCTTCTTAAGATTTTGCGTAATTTCAGAGGTGAAAGCTTTTCAATACAGTAGCCAAAATTTTCCAATTCAGAAATTTTCAAATAAAGAAGCCAAATCTCTCGAACAGGCCTTCCTGTACTGGTCAAGAACGAAAACTGGGTAGCCACGAAATATCAATGAGTGCCGTGCTTAACCAAAGGTTTTATTTCAAAAAGACATTAGAATAAAATCTTGTCATCGGTAAAATAAAAAATAATTCATATCAGGGCCACCTGCAAATTACCTCATCTACCCGTGTGTATAATGTATGTAAATTGTATGTTTCCTCTGGTCAGTTTGACTGTTTTGCTAGATGAAAAATCAGTTTCTGGAGACAAACCTTGCCATCCTCGATTGAGACCGATAAACTCAGCTACGAAGTGTCACCTCTCAGATGGACTGAGGGGTAGCAAATGAAGTTTAACATTGACAAATGTAAAGTACTGCATATGGGAAGCAGCGACCCCAGAGTAACGTATCAACTTTGTATTACTACACTGACAGTGGTAGAGAACGAAAAGGACCTGGGGATAATTGTGCAGGCAGATACGAAATTTTCTGAGCTGTGCAGGCAGATACGAAATTTTCTGAGCTGTGCAGGCGGTCTGCTAGAGTAGCTCATGGTGCCATGCTTAACCAAAGGTTTTATTTCAAAAAGACATTAGAATAAAATCTTGTCAATGATAATACAGGAATTTTTCTGGAAGGGATAAGGAGGTGATTATCCCCTTGTATAAGGCAATGGTCAGGCCACACCTTGATTAGGTCTGACGTAGCCCAGTGGTCAGGAGCAAGAGTGCATAGCACGCGTTCCTTGAGTGGACCGGGGTTCAAGCCCGTGACTACTAAATACGATAAATATTTGTATTGACGATTTATTGTAAACTCTACTGACTTGGTTGTCGTGCCGGAGTATAAACAGACTATTTATTTTATTTATTACTGTATACAGGTCCGGAGGCCAGTATACAGTAATCAAGCATTTTAAGAAGGATCTAGAGGTGTTGGAACGAGTACAGAGAAGGGAAACAAGATTAGTGAATGGAACAAAGGGTTGCTCTTACGAAGAAAGGCTTAAATTTTGCAAATTACAGTGTCTGGAGACTAGGGACTGGCAAGGTGATCTGATAGAGGTGTATAAAGCCTTGAATGGTTTGAGCATGCTCAATGCTGATAGGATTCTTTCTCTTGCTCAGAATAATCACCTGAGAGGGCATAAATTCAAGTTGAGGAAAGAGAGATGTAGGATAGATGTTCAGAAATTTGCCTTTAGCCAGCGGGTGGTTGGTTGGTGGAACAGACTTCTATCCTTTGTTGTGGAAGTTGATAGCCTAAATACATTTACGCCTGAGCTGGACAAGGTACTTGGAACAAACGGAGGGGTGAAATGGAAGTGTTTTTTTTTTTTTTTTTTTTTTTGGCTGATGCTGCATAAGCTTGCTTTCTTGCATCAAATGCCTCTACTAATGCTAATGCTAAAAAGTTGATAGCTTATATAGATTCAAGCCCATAAAAGTTCCTTGCGTCATTGACTGGTTTCGAGTCTGGAAATTTCACAGCTGGTGCGAAGAGGTGATGGTTATAACCCCTGCGTCATCCGCATACTTTGGTAAACTTTAATTATATTTTTTTATTAGAAAGAAAAGGGTAAAATAATAAAGAAAAAAAATAAAGGCCATCACGGTAAACAAACCCAAGCCCGAGTTACGAAATGCAGGTATGAATCCCGATCTGTTACTACGCTTCATATAAATTCGTACAGTATATTCTAAAATGCCTCTATTATTTCAGATATTTCAAACCGATTAATTAAGAAATTTAATTTTAATTACGTAACAGTTTTGAAAATTTTAAAGTATAAATGTTTTACCATAATTTAAATATAACAAGTTAGGTAATGAATTTATTGCATTACATTTTGGGCAGAGCCCGTTATCAATTTTAACGTATCAAATAACGTTAAAAATTTCTATATCGTATAAACAATATTTACTAAATCTTTATCACGTGATGGGTAGCCACAAGGTGCGATTTGTGCATGAACTCTTTTAAGGGAGGGGGAAAAAGGATAAATGGTTAACCTAGCGACGTAAAATTTAGTACACAGATCCAAAAGAGTATTCTAAATAAGAGCCGAAAAAGAAAAAAGGGAACTTCTGTTCTTAACTTAGAGCAATGTTCTGCAATGGAAAACTGGAGAGGTTATGAAATCGGAACTGACCCTCAAAACCTTCTGAGAAACTAACAAAACTTGCTCTGAAAATTTGGCCTAAATGCTGACGCTTAGAAAAACAATAATAACAAGTGCCCAAACATTAGAAACATAGGCTGCTTCCATTTGTATACAGATAAGTCGAAATTTTGTGTGTGTGGTGGGGGAGGGGAATTGCTGAAACAGCATTAAAATTCAATCCATTATAGGTGACTTGGGCAACCAATCTAAGTTTAGCTGTTTCTCATCTTCCTTAATCCTCGAAGTTTGTTTCTTTTTGATTGGCTTTTGCTTGGTAGTCATTGATGGCCATCCTCACAACCACCGGGGAAATCATCCCCTTTTTCTCTTCCCATAAGTCTGGATTCATCCGACTGACAAACGGCTTGCAGAAGTTGTTTGTCTTTCAACAACAAACTTCAGTTTGCGGGGATCTGTTTTTTTAAAAAAATATGTACTGTATACATTAAAAAAATTAAAATTATAATTAAGGACTAACGACGAAATTCCATGTTTATTTAAATACCATACAATATAGGAGAAGTTAGGGATTTAACATATGTCCAAGAAGTAGTTATGAACAATTAGAGATGGTACCAAATTAGAAACTGATTAATTCTGAGAATTTTATGTAAGGTTATTGAAGTGACTAGCTAATGAATTTGGCTCTTGAATCCTTGTCTTATAAACTTCCACATGAATAATAATAATAGTAATAATTCTTTCTTGTCTGTCTACCAAACATTTGCACTATAATTATAAGTGCCTACGATGAAGAACAAGAAATCAGAATTCTCGCGAACAACGAACCACTTGCTACAAATTTCCAGATATTTTTGCAACTGCCTGCATAGACGCGTAGTCGTGCCGATGAAAACACCATCGTCAAATCCCATCAGCCACATTAACTCGCAATACATTTCACCGAATGCTGCATCTGCCGGAAACACCAATAAAATGTCAGACCAAGAGGCCAAGGCTGCATTGTGGTGGCAGGATTTTTTGAATTGTTTCTAGGTTCTTTTTAGCATTTTTCCTTTATTGGAAAAAATGATTTACTGAGAATTGCAGAGATTTTTACTAACGAAAAGGTGTCATAATCATTATCTCGAACTCTCCTTTATTTCAAAGCGATTTGGATTATAATGGATTTTGCAATAATGGAATACTATTAATGAAACGGAAATTTTCGTTACTATGGATGTGAGGACTTAGCTGAATTTGAATTTGTCTTACATTTTCTGTGTTACCGCATATACCATTTTAAGGATGCTTCAGTCTAAGGGGACTTTCATTTCTACTCTGCATAATCTGTTGGGATACTTGGTTAACTTAGGACCACCTATTCTTTTTTTGGCAGCCACCTGTTTTAAGAAAAATAATTGCTGATAGTAATCACAAAATTTCAACCTTAGCGATTCGTTTTAATTAATTCATTCATTTTTATCATCAGCTCTTCATTCACTCTGATTTTAACATCCGAAATTATTTTACTATTAACAATAGGGAAAAGGATAGCTAAGGAGGAGGAGGAGGTCTGATTGTTTGGACAGGTATAATGTGCAATAGGTGTAAGGTTGTTTCACATCTTCGAGAGGCGCCTACGTAGCCAGGTGGGCAGGAGCAGCAGTGCGTAGCACACGCTTCTTGATTAGACCGGGGTAGGAGCCCATGAACACCAAGTACGGAGGATGCGGAAAGGTCAGGGAATGACCACCGCATATCCCCGGAGCAAAATGGTCTTGGTTGCTAATGCTCCTAAAAAAAAAGCCAAATAACAATAACATCTTCGAGACAGGGATTGTAACTACTATGAGGTATAGTACCAAAATTTTTGAACGCTGTCAGACACCTTTTTGTAGTGATGTCCTCCCCCCCCCCCACTTCCTTCTTCTAGATGACAACGTTCTTCCCCAAAGAGCTTAACTGGTGAACGACTTTGTTCAGTGCAGCTATTTTCCGAATGGAGCTGCCAGCAAGGCCACACCTGAATCCCATTGAGTAAGTAAGGGATAAACTGGGGAGATAAATATCGAATTGTTCCTCCCCCACCCAAAAATAACTTTAAATAAGTTAAAACTGCTCTATACAGAGTTGACTTTTTTCATGAATGGGACACTGCTAACGACATTAATTTGTTCACTATACATTCTTGTTCTGGAAGAATCATGGAAACTTAACCTGCTCGTGAAAACCCTTGATGCCTATCTATAAGTGATTGCAACAATGAAAAAGTACCTATCATTTCCCATGGGTGCATTTTAAAAATAATATGTGAACTTTTGGGAATGTCCCCAGTTTGTGCAAGATGGATTCCCAAAAACCTTCCCATTCACGACAGACATCAGAGGATGGAGTCGTAAAAAGAGAATTTAAAATTAATTCTCGCTAATCCAGATAGATTTTTATCCTGTTTGATTTAGAAATTTAGTACTGAAAACAAGATGATCCAAATTCCGTACTGTCTAATAACTTTGTCTGTGAATTACTAATTTAGTCTTTAAAAGTCTAGAAGTTCTTATCAGCGAATAGAGGCGACCTCTAACCACTCGAAACCAGCAGCATGTGATAGATCCACTAAACCACAGACAGTTTACATCGGACCGTGTACCTTGTCTGCACACAGGGCCGAAACGATACACGAGTCGATGATGCAACGCCTTAGGAGAAACTTTTAGGCCGGGGGGGGGGGGCATTTTACAAAGAAAAGAAAAAGTCAGAATAGGGGAGAGGAAGAACCAAATTCAAGGTTCGTCTCAGGCGCCGAAATCATTGTCTCGTCTATCTCCGAGCAGTCCTATTTACACACTACGACAGAACAAGTTTTTATAAGTAGTTTTCCACCTTAAACTGAAAGCTGCATTTTTATTAAAAGGAAAATTGAAAAAAATAATAAAGCAATAATAAAAAAAGAAAACGAATGTTAGCTTTTTAAATTTTTTTTTCCATTTGAATATTATTCGATATTTTATTTGAATATTATTGCTTTTTAATTTTTCGTTGGGACTTTTACAATAGTCTTTTACAAATGTAAACTGGCTGTGGTTTAGTGGATCTATCACGTGCTGCTGGTTTCGAGTGGTTTCACTTTCATTTACATCCTTGTTCGCCAGGGGCACCGAATAACAGCGATGGTTGCATAAGCTTAACTACCACCTGAAATCCTGCTTCCTGTATCACTCGCCTTCCTGAACACCAAGACCACTAAAATATAGAACAGCCAGATCAAGGACAAGAAACTTATAGTTTAAATACTACAGGAAGGTTGTAGGGTATTTCCTGACTAGGGGGGACTCCCCTTAGTATAACCTGAAACACATGCGTAAGGTACACAGAATAAGAAGTAAAAAGATAGCCGTAATTTTGTTTTCTAAGTGCCAATTATGTTGAGATTTCCCAACCATTTGTTCTGAGCCACCACACTCAGGTGCGCTTCAGTTTAGACACAGCAATCTTTTGCAAATCGCCCTTTTTTTTTTCCTTTAAATATCGTAATTCTACTGATTGTTGTATACACTAAAAAAGAAGGTTTACTGTTAGCAATTTTAAATTTTATGTTAGTGTCTTAATGTTTCAGCTAGCGACCCTGCTCCTCCTCTGTAGGCGTGTTCAGGTCCTCCTTTTATAAGAGGTGACAGTGTGGTTACCTCCCTATCTTTTTGGGTACCAGCACTAAAAAGGGAGGAGTTTAATTCCAGTGCTTATGGTTGTTAGCCGATTTCATAATATGCAACGGAAAGTGGTAGGGTTGTGGTCAAGAAAGTGACGATACATGAGCTAAAAGTATCATCCAATTCTTCCTTCTCGATATTATATTATATATTACATAATACAGCACTTTTATTATTATTGATTTGAAATTGGTTTTGAATTGAACGATTTCAGTTTGAAATTCCTTCATGACTAGTTCCACAGTTGCTATTATGGGGAGAAGGATGCCGCTAAAATTTATTAGCGCTATTTTACAGTATCGTTGACGCATTCTTTATTAAATGCACATAGTTTGCACACATTTTTATGTATACCGTACATTATGTACAGAACAGGGTAAAATAAAAAGGCATATTGTACGCTATACTTGTTATGCAATGATGGAAAAGGAGATCTAATTCTATAAGCTTTTATTACAAAATCCAGTCTGGTCCCAATGCAACCAGATATGAGGGTTTGTTCTGTATTTATTTACTGTTTTTATTTTAAATTTATTGTCTAAAATTTCATTGTTGTAATACTGGTGAACTGTGTTTAACTGTGTATATTAATAAATATCAGGAAAGAAATTTTTTATACTAGACTAACCCTCCAGGGGGAACTGTTGGAGGGTTAACAGCAAGAACAACTACTGTACTACAGTGTTAACTACACTTCTGAACAGCCATGAGTTGGTTAGTTCAGTGCTACTCAAAGTGTGGTCCTCGAACTGTTTGTTACCGGTCCCCGACGAATTGGAAATTCGTCGTGGACGTTACTGGTCCGCGATAATTCTTTCGTTACCAGTCCGTGACGATTGTATTTTACAAAAGTACAAGTCCGCTACGGATCGGAAATGAAAGGAACTGGTCCTTCACCACAGATAGTTTGAGAAGCACTCTTAGTTGGTCTTGGGCGAGCGTTGCAGCCCTCGCCCCGTACGAAAACCGATATACCCGTACGATAACCGACGTTGTCCTGAGTATGAAGGGTTTATTTTAGGAGTCTCCTAACATGCTACTTTTCAACATGGTCCCGTTTCGAGTTAACACGCTTTTGCCATCAGTGCTGCAATTCGTTGATTCCAGATGCTAAGAGAGTTTTCTCTTGGGCTACTGCAACAATGACGTCACTATCAGCAGGCAAATGGATGCCAGTTAGGTATTTTTTTAATTAGGAAATAGGTGAACGTCCAATGGCGCTAGATCTGGTAATAGGGGGGGGGGTCCAGGGATTTAAAGCTGTACTCATGCAGCGCAGTCATGTCAATGACAGACTTGTGAGCAGGCGCGTTGTCGTAGTGGAACAAGAGTCCTTCCCTGAGATTTTCTCGGCGTTTATGTTTAATGTTTTCAGACAAACGCCCCACAAAGTCTGTGCAATATGCCCCTGTGACTGTCTGTTCTTTCTCAGGGTAATCGACTAACAACATTCCTTCTCATCCTAAAAACGGATGCCATGACCTTGCCAACAGAAGGAATCTACTTGACTTTCTTTGAATGGAGAGAAGAGCTGCTTTTCCACTCTACTCTTGCGCCAATAGCCTTCCACTGTTTAGACTGCTTCTTTGTCTCACGATGAAAGTGATAGACCCACGTCTTCTCCACGGTCACAAACCTTGCAAGGAAATTTGCTGGATCTGCTTGAAAATGATGCAAATAAATAATTAATTTTCTGTTTATACTCCGGGACGACCAAACGGTCAGAGGAGTTCACAAGATAGACAGAGTACAAGAAACAACACCGTATTCAGAAGTCACGGGCTTGAACCCCGGTCACTCAAGGCACGTTGTACTTATGCACCCGCGCGCCCGACCACTAGGCTACGGCGGCCTTCATGTTTACTTGACTTGACAACTCTTCTGCGTTTTTAATTTGGTCTCAACAATTTTGGCACCCATCATGCTGATAGCTTTTTCATAGTGAGAACTTCTGTTATTATGTGATACACACGTTTGGAAAAGACGCCCAAGGCGTTGTAAATGTACCAAATTGTCACTCGTCGATCACTTCAGTCATGCACACTGACAACAACTTCTGGAATAATGGACGTTGCAGGTCTTCCACAGTGCAAGTCATCTTCCACGCTCTCCCTCTCTTGTTTAAATTCTTAATTATGGAATAAGAAGGGGCATCCTCCCGTAGTGTTGTAATCATATCTTCAAGAATTGCCTTTAGTATCACAAAATATTTTCGAGTTAAAAACCTACCAGGTATATACATATTTCATGTATATACCTGAAATATACCTGAAATTTCATGTATATACCTCTTGCATGTGCGTGCATGGATTTTTTTTTTTTTTCATTTGGCAATTCACTCGTATACAGACGGAAAAAAAAAAAAAGGAGAAAAAGAAAATCTGTAATTTAATTGCATTCTGCATTTTCAAATTGGTATCGTTTTTTGTCATATTTAAAAATAAAACATACTGAAGGTTGAACATTTAGCTAGTTATCATTTTGTGGAAATAAATTAATTGACAGTTTTTTTAACATAGTCGGCGCCATCGAGGCTACATTTAGATAAGCGCAGCTAGTTATGTTTGGCGCTTGGCAAGTGTGAGTAACGCGCGTGCAGAACAAAATATAAAAGAAATGGCGTTGTGTTTATCTTCCAGTTACTGTATTTTATAAATATAATGTTCTCTTCTTTTCTTCCACCGAATATTCTAGTTGTCCAGGTAAGAATTTTAGTGCAGTTGTATGAGTTAAATATTAATTGTCAGATAACGACAAGCTCTGACGTAGTATCAGCATAATTTCTTATATGCATTTTTAGCAAATAAGTATTAGTCGAATTATTCTTACCAATTGTGAAAAATGCAGCATTTAGCTATGAATATTAAATTCGTAACCGCTCCTCCCATAAACAGAACTGCTTTGCGAACTGATATTTGACCTGGTAATGAATGACCTTATTGGCTCAGAAATTCTACGTTATCTGAAGATTTTGCTTATCCTTTCAATATTTGCCCAAATTGTAATGTTATTTTTTGATGATATTAATAATACAATAGAATATTAATGACCCAATAATTCATATTTATTGTGACAATTAATAATTATATTATTATTACAATACGCCTTTTATTTGTTTCCATAAAATAATACACCAAAAAAATAACTGTCAGGAAATAATATTCCATATCAGCAAGTTATAATTTTGCTTTAATTATCAAATAGTAATAAATGAAGTTAGTATTACGATTATAATTCAGACCCCCTCCAAGTAGAGTGGAGAGAGAACTATAAATTATAATTCAAAAATTTTTAAAATTGTAACATTAATTCTTAATAATAAATGTACAGTGTTCTTCCATTAGTTATCCTGTAAGTTGTTCTAATGTTAAAATCAAGGTTTCATTCGAGCAATCTGATGACTCCATATCTGTTCAGAGAATGTTCAAGTACGTTTGATTTTGTATTCATAAAGCTATAGTGAGAGGTGTTAAAGAAATTTTCCTTTTGTGTCATAAATTAAAAGTTATCACAAATAAGATGGTACTTTAATTTTTGCACTGTCAACAGGGGTGTCATAAACTAGCGATTTCATATGACCCCAGAAATAAAAATCAAGACATGAGAGGTCGGGTGACCGAGCAGGCCAACGCACGGGACCACCACGTCCGATCCACTGTTGACCAAATGTGACATCCAGGTAGTTACGAACATCTCCGCTATAATGGGCAGGGGCTCCATCGTGTTGGAACCACGTTGTCTGTTGCGTCGATGCAGAAATCTGTTCATCTCTCAAAAGTTGTGGCAATACTTGCTGCAGAAAGATCAAGTAGATAGGTCCGGTTAGACGACACGGTAACAGGTAAGGTCCTTCCCTTGTGAAAATTCCTTCCCTTGTGAAGGAATTTTCACGGTCATATGAAATCCTAGTTTATGACGCTCCTGTTGACAATGCTGAGGAGCTGGTTGCAAGAATCGCAGTAGCTGCCGAAGAAATTCGAAATTCGCCTGGAGTATTCCAGAATGTTCGGATGTCCATGCGTCGGAGATGTGAGGCGTGCATTGTAGCCCGTGGAAGAAACTTCGAACACTTACTTTAATCCATGTACCTTTTGCTTCTTTTCATGTATTATTAAAACGATTTCTCACTTACGGTCTCTTTTCTTTATGGTGCTTCTGTGTACAACACCGCTTCAGGAAAGCATTTCCGACCCCACATTGCTATATGATTTCGAGTTGTCAGGATGTACCCTACCCCTCTTAGAAGTTCTGAAACGTTTAACTGAAACACCCTGTATATCAAATATATACATATAAGTGTGTGTATATATACACACACGTGGGGTGTGTGTGTGTGTGCATATATATACACACATCCCAGGGGCTCACATCTGGTGAGGTATGGGCTTGGCACACCCAGGGTTCTGAGCTGGATTTCATCATTCTTTTCTTTCTTGGTGATTCCTTTCTGCTTCTCTCTCTCTCAGGGTAACTCGGGAATTTTTTTTTTTTTTTTTTTTTGGCTGGTGCAGCATAAGTGTTGCACCATATGGCTAATAATAATAATAATAGTAATATACTTTTCATAGGCATTTCGCTCTAAATGGTCTAGCAGTTAAAAAAAGTGGATAAAATTTGAATTTTTGTGTGTCACTGGTGTCTAAGGAACTTGTTTGCAAAACTTGCGTAATTATTATTAAAATTACTGAGGTCTTTTCAACCCGGTGTGGAGAGGACAGCTATTCTACCACCTGTACTAAGGCTGCATTTTGTGATGGTAGTAATAATGTATAGTCTGAAAGTTGAACTGGTACTAGAAGTCACTATCATCACCTTTCATCTTCAGACAACAGCGTAACCATCGAATATGGAATGTCACAAAAAAAAAAAAAGGTCCTCAGCTTTTGTCCAGTTTGTGCCTTATTTACAATTTTTTTTTTTTTAATATAAATTGAAATCGTTTTTGTTTATACTCCGGCACGACCAGCAAGTCAGATGAGTTTACATTAATTAAAAAAAAAAAAAAAAAACAGGCGACCATCGGTAGACCGACCATCTAAGCCACATTCTTAAAAAAAAAAAAAAAAGACTAAAATTGCCTCGCATCATTGACGGGATTCGGACTTGGGCGTCTTCCACACCGAGTGGAAGGATGGCGATTATAATCAATGTGCTACACGCGAGTGCACAGTCCATTTTATCTCGAATTTTCAGTTGCCTCAGGATGGAATATCTTGCCAAAATGTATCTTGTTACAGGGCTGGTCCTAGAGCTCAGGGGGTAGAGAATTAATGTTGGGGAAAAGGAGGGAAAAATTAACGTTGGAGAAAAGGAGAACTCAAGGGGAGAGGAGGCGGACAACCCAAAACTGAAGGTCAGGAAAAGCGATCTCTACGTACGAGGTCTCTGATGGCAGATATAATGTGGTGCATACACTGAGCTACAGATCTTCAAAGGGGGGAACTGCTGTGATTGCAATATTTCGTTTTTTTTATAGAATCACACAGAATTGAAATAGCCTTCAGTTCTTTCTAATGGACAATGATATTGCCTCCAATATAGCGCATTTGATAGAAAATATTTCTTGAATGGAGTGGCCAGCGAAGTTTTACATCTGAATCCCAATGAGCACTTACGAGAGAACACATTTCGAGTCTTCAACACATCCCCCATAACCTTACACGCGTTACGAACTATTTTCTGGTAGAATGGGCTTCATTAGTACTAGGATTCTTAATTAATTAAATCATTTCATTACCTGAATGAACGGCTTTTCTGGAGTGCCTAGCCGCCAGGGGTAATCATATCCACTCCTGTGTACTGATTTCATTTTCAGCTAGATGTAGGCTAATTTGCATATTTTTGATATGTCAAACATTACCCACAAGTTCACGGGTAATGTTGCGTCAACTACTTTGAAAAGGATCATATTTCGTTATTTGTACCTTAAACTTTTGCCTATTAGTGTATATGGGAACTGAAATAAACGATCACTGCACCGTTAACTGGTCACGTGAGTTATAGATGGATTAAAAAAAAAATCTGTTCTGATCCAAAATTTGGAGTGAGTTACACTGACAGCGATTTCGACAGGAATCATCACTTGTGATAATTAAAGGTTGTCTGATTAATCATAATGAGTATCCAGCATTCAGTTCATTCTCACTTGAAGGGAGGGGGGGGGGGAAAGACTAATCAATTTAAGTGTATCAAAATAGTCTGCCCGTGATGCTTGATCCTTTAAAATCTCGAAATGCCACTCACTGTCATTTGTTTCCTCTTAACGCTCTGCAGTGGTTCGGTTGTCTGACACATGGGGATGACTACTTTCTGGTAGCCGTTTTTATGCTAATTTTCTTCGCTAAGCCCTGTTATAATGATGGAGTCTGCCGGATAGAAAGCTGCGTGGGACGTTGAGAAGGCAAAGACCGTTCTTCTTCCTTTACATTCTTCTGTCTGGGTTCCCCACCCCCCGCTTGAGCTTCACGCATTCCCGCCAGCTTATCTTCTATCTTGATTTGGAGTCTGGCAGCGTGCATTCCTCCGATGCTCCACAATGTATATGAGCATATTATTATCGCCTGGAAGTTCCCATCGGCAATATAACTATAATCCTGATCGCATAATTGTTATTATAAAAGAAAGACGAATCGAAGGAGGGGTTGCTTGGATCATTAAATGCCTTCTGCATCCGGGTGTAGCCATGAAATCTTTTGGAAGGTGGACTCTGAATACTAGAAATTTTTCTCGGAATTTTAATAAAAAGCACACTTAGAATATACGCACGGTTCAAAAACAAATGAACATAACTGTAACTGCACGCAACTAACATGTACGAAGCTCTTGGTGATAAAATAACGGACGAAACTGCTATAAATTACCGTTTTCGACGACCCTAAATGTCAAAGGCGATTATGAGCAGACGAACAGTGAGGTGATTTGTAAGCTGCAGATGTACGAACTGATAACACTATCGCCAGTTATTGCAGCACTTTCCCTTAATTATTGCAATTTTCAAAGTTCATTGAGTTTACAGATTAAACGTTTCTTCTCGCTTTTAAAAACCTGCTATTTGATTTATGTTAATAACTGTTTTCAAATCATAATTGCCATCCTGCGCTCGCAGGATGACAGCAATTATCGTATGAAACTGTTAGATATTTCTAGTATCGCCATTTCCGTTCATGTATCTGCTTTTTTAACCACTAACTAGAAAGGGTAAAAATAACAGCTCCTTATTGCGTGACCAGACTTTCATCCACCTTCCAGTAACTGTAAATCTTTATAATAGTCACATTTAATTTTCCAGCAGTCTCTACTTACTATGCTTTGATCATATGTCAAGGCTGAAATTTGAAAATTTACTTCACATAATGGCCTGGGAAAAATGATAACACTGATTTGCCTGAATGTGTATCGAAATTCATTCACTGTGGAGGGAGAATTAATGTTTGGTTATCTGGTAGAATACTAAACGTTATTAAGTCTCCTATATTTTCTGGTATACGAGGTTACTGCAGTGTACAGCACTATTTGAGCTTAATATCAAATTTCACGTCACAGCTCTGTTCTAGGAATAACCTAGTTTGTAAATTGACACGGTATGTCGAATCCTCATGATTTAAGTTGCCTTGGTGCTAGCTCAAACAATCCGGTTCTACAGAGAAATCAAGAAATGCTCATCTTGTTGCAACGAGGCGTTCACACATATCTTCCAATAGCCTTCACCCAAACTAACTACTCTCCCCCCCCCCAGCTCTGTCGTAATCATACAGCGTATATAATTATGGGAACATTTGCATATAATTATATGTTAAACATCTCACAAGGGATTAATTTAGTGAAAATCCTCGTGGAAAATCGAAATTTGGCCAAGTAATGTGTGTGTTTGTTCCATTATTTATGAAAAACACCCAGTTGTGTGTTAGTGACTTGAGCTATAGAAGCAAAAACGGTAATGATTTTGTTATACATCTCGTATTCAAAGTGAATACGAAAATGAGCTTTTGTATCCGAATGTGCAGTTCGGTTCAGTATCTCTGCTGATATACCCATCTTTTTAAAATCTTTTACCCTGATTTTGGTAGTGATTGTGGAGGGGGGAGGGGCTGTTAATGAAA
Organism: Mastigoproctus giganteus; assembly: GCF_048544385.1. Taxonomy (NCBI): domain Eukaryota; kingdom Metazoa; phylum Arthropoda; class Arachnida; order Uropygi; family Thelyphonidae; genus Mastigoproctus; species Mastigoproctus giganteus. Next base: position 206,882,709 of record NC_143578.1, on the reverse strand, counting down.
GCAATTCCAAAATTTTTTTCACTTGAAATACACACTTTTGAAATATTTTGTAGTAAAAAAAAAAAAGAAGAAAAAAAAAATGTAAATATTACACATAGCCAAAAAAAGATGCTATAAGGACTCCTGCGATAACTACTTAAAGCTAAAGATAAACTCACTTTGAGCTTTTTAATAAAGAATATATTCAGACTTAACACACATCCTTGAAAATACCACAACCTTATTTCCCTGTAATACTTGCCTGTTATATCTTTATACTTCTATAGATTTCTAATTTCTAGTTTGTCTTGACGCCACGCAGTTTAAAGCGTTGCGGTACATGATACAAGTATTAAATAGTTTCTGTATTTGTAGAAGAATAAGCGAAATTTACCTCAATATGATACGTGGAACACTTACGTATGATACTCTCCAGAAATTAAAACGAATAAAAGATTAACGCAAAATGATTACAGAAAAAAATAAATTGAAAACAATTAATAGGTAACGATTAATAGGTAGCATACATATTGACCCAGTGCCTCGTCATCTAATACATGACGCCTAGATATGGACCCAGTGCCTCGTCATTTAACATGTGACGCCGAAATATGGACCCATTGACTCGTCAATTAATAGGTGACGCCAAGCAACATTGGCTGCATTGTTTACATCTTCCCTGTCAGCCCCTTCCTTCTGTTTCCTACCCTCCAGTCTTTTGCCTCCCCACCTTACTTTTCTCTTACACAACGTTTTTTTTTTTTTTTTTTCATGCCCTATGGTTACACCCATGGGCCAAGTGTCAAAATTATTGCCCGACTTATTAGGTCGGGCAATAATTTTGATGTACAGTATTTAGATTTTTTTTTATCAGCTCACAACCTACTCTCTGCTAAAATTACAAAAATTATGATATTAGGATCCCCTGTAAATGATTACATCTACCCATATTTATTTTGTCTGTAAATTGCGTGTGTTCTCTGGTCGATTTGCCTGTTTTCTGGACGTAAAAACCCCAGGTCTGGGGGGGGGGGAACCTTGCTATCTGTGCCTGAGACCGAATAACTGTAAAATTACAACCGTTGCTCAAGAAACAGCGATCATTTCATTCTCAAATCTGGTCTTAGCCACTGAAATCCCAGGAGAGTAGGTGGCAGGACCCGCCAGAGTACTCTAGCATCAGTGGTGCACCCAGTCAGCCTCCCCGTGGCATGGTGTGGTAACGTCAGGTCCCACTAGGGTCTTCGCTGCTAATAGACCATAAGAACAAAGGGCACAACACAATATACTGCACATGACCCAACACACCTTCAAATCTCTGACTCAATACATCCGCGGAGATGGGAGAAATCCCAGAAGCCCTTAGACACCAACATACCTTACAACCAGAGGCGGATTTAACGGCGGGCGCACCGGGCGCGCGCCCTGGGCCCCGACTTCTGAAGGGCCCCTCAAAACCCCAACTTTACACTTTTTTCTAATGACACCAAATTTGGTTTCATATGTGCAATTTTAATTACGTACAAGTTTAAAATCGGCGGTAAAACCTGATAGTATGTTGATATTCGCTTATTTTCATTATTTCATCACTACGCTGCATATTATACATCGCTACCGCTCATCGGAGCAATAGAATCGTATTTGCTACTTTGTACTTCAAAGGTTCTCCTCCAGTGCAGACTTACGATATACGCAAATATCGTATATTGTTGAAATTATATTAAGATAAAATTAATTCCTGTTGTTACATCAGCGCCTGGATTTTCGTAGTTTATGAATAATATTTGAATTTTAATTAATCATTAATTTATTGCACTATAACGAAAAATCTCTTCTCTAGTATTCTAATCATCAGACTATTAAATTTTATGTTTTTCTTTTCATTGGTAGGCTACCAATGGTAGCTAGAAAAATGAAACGACATCAATCAGGGGCTGAAAAAAGACGCGAATATAATATAATACATATATTATATTCAAATTTTATTGGAAATAAAACATGAATAGTAGTACATAATATATTTTATTTATTTAAAAAAAATGGTTAACATGTATTTTTATTTTCCCTATCTCTTTTTTTTTTTTTTTAAGGGGCCCATTTTCTTCTGCGCCCGGGGCCTTAGCCGACCTTAATTCCGCTTCTGGTTCTTCCCTGTCACAAATGGTGCTCCTCCTGTCATTTTTTTTTTTTTTTGGATCCGCCACTGTGGGTAGCAGTAATCCCAGAAGAATGTACCAACTGTGTGGTACTACACTTAGGGTGGTAGAAAATGAAAAAGACCTGGGCGTAATTGTGCAGATATGGAGTTTTCTGAGCAATGCAGACAGGCTGCCACAGCAGGTCATGGGGTATTGTCAATGATATATAGGAATTTTGCTAGCAGAGAAACGGAGGTAATTATCCCTTTGTATAAGGTAATGGTCAGGCCACGCCTTGAGTACTACGTGCAGGTCTGGAGGCCTCATTTTAGGATGTAGAGCTGCTAGAACGAGTACAGAGAAGGGCAACAGGATTGGTGAGGGGAACGAAGGGATCATCTTATGAAAACTTAAAAACAAAGCCTCTGCAACAGATGATAAACGAGTCTGGAGTCATGCTTCTTGCAAAGTTAATTACGTCTGCAACCAATTCACCAAATCTAGCCAACATAAGAGCTCCCACCAACAGGGAAAATTCAAGAAACCAACAACAATTCAAATCCAAACTCTGCAGACTAAAACAAATGGACAGGATGTTCCCTAATGCATCCCTACACCTCATAAATTATCTCAACATTGATTGTAAGAGGTTGCTCAACTCTGAAGCCTACAGGAGTTTCATTTCCAATCAAATTATGAGAAATAAAAACAGCTGCCTGGCTGCAACCCAATAACTGCATCCGAGAGCCAAATGTGATGTTCTGCAATATATATTTTTGATCATTATAATTCTTATTCATTGTTAATGTATATATAGAATATGCTATGTATTTTTTTTTTAAATTTATATTTGTCTCCTTTGTACTGAATTTATACCCCTAGCCTAGTGCTGTGATGGGTTTGCTGTAGTTGCAATAAATGAATATTTATTTATTATTTATTTATTACCAAGAGGGGCTTAAGTTCTAGACACCTGCGAGGTGATCTGAATGAAGTGTATAAGTCCTTGAATAGGTTGAGCAGCTCAGATTACGAACCTGAGGGAGCATAAATTCAAATTGAGGAAAGATAGTTGTAGAATAGATGTGCGGAAATTTGCCTTTAGCCAGCGGGTAAAGGATTGCATGAACAAACTTTGTATTTAAGCTATCAACTGCCATCTGTCGTGGAAGTTGATAGCTTAAATAAATTCAAGGCGGAACTGGACAAACTTTTAGAGGGAAGATGTGTGAAATTATTATTATTTTTTTTTTTTTGGCTGATACTAAATAAGCTTGATTTCTTGCATCATATGCCTCTACTACTACTTTGTCCGCCGTCATGTAATAACTCGGATTTTCCATCGACTGGAAGCCGAGTTATTAAATGCATTCTATGAAATATTATATTCAAAAATTTCATTAAAATCAGACCAATAGGCTGTCCATATATTGTAGCTGAAGTGTTGGATATTGTTTGTTTCCATGCGCTGATTGGAGGATGAATGGGCAATATGGCGGTTACGCAGAAATGAAATGTTCTCCGTTCGCGCATAAAAGTCGTTGCATTTTGCTCCTTTTTTAAAATAAATTATGAATTATTTGCTAATGCGTCTGAAATGCAATAACAACGTACTGCGTACATTAACTAAATTAATTAATATTAACCAACATTAATTAACAATAACTAATTTTTATATATTATTATTTTTTTATTTATTTATTATTATTTTTTTTTTGGCTATATGTGCATTATACGGGACCACTCATTCCCTTACTGGCGTTTTTTTTTTTTTTAAATATATTGGTATATATATTCAAAATCCGTATATAAGTTTAAAATTATTAAAATAAATCGATATATATGTTTATAGTTAACAAGGTCTGCGCAGTACCAAGAAGATGGCTGTGCATGTGTGCTGATCGATAGTTGGTAAATTGGCCAGCACACATTGGCTTGCGGTAGACTGTTGTCTTCAAGTGGGTGCCCTCACGTCAGACAAGGGTGTCTAAGTATGGTAGCATATTGTCCGACTCTAGTTCGATGGTTAATTTTATGAAAGGCGACAGAGAGTCGAGGTGGTCTAAGAGTTGGTCGCTCGAATCTCTGAGGGAAACTACAAACACGTCATCCACGTAGCGACACCAAAAAGTAATGGGACCAAACTAAAATCGGATGATATTTCCACCGCCCTCAGAGTGTGCTTAACTGGTGGCACAATTATGTTTGACTCCATTTACCAACAGGTTCACGGCACAGCCATGGGTTCCCCAATTAGTTCGGTCATGGCAAACAACTTGATGGAAGAATTGGAGGGTCGTGCATTTATGAGTGTACCAGATCACATTGCCTTTTGGTGTCTCTAAGTGGATGATGTGTTTGTAGTTATCCCCAGAGATTCGGGCGACCGGCTCTTAGACCACCTCAACTCTGTCACCTTTCATAAAATTCACCATCGGCCAATACTCTACCCTACCACCCTTGTCCGACATAAGGGCATGCACTTGAAGATAACAGTCTACAGCAAGGCAATGTGTGCCGGCCAATTTACCAACTATTGGTCAGCACACACACACAGCCATCTTCTTAGCACTGTGTGGACCTTGTTAACTCGTACCTGGACCCACTCTAGTTCTATAGATGAGAGGTGCACCGAGATTGCTAGGGTCAAGACATATCTTGTGAGGTGGGGCTATCCCACCAGTACTCTAGACAGGTGTGACCTGCAGGAACATGACCACGTAACGACCAACAGGAACATTCAAGGTAATGACTCCACTGCGAGCGCCTTTGTCCCATACTACCCTAACCTATCACAGCAGGTTTATAGGATCCTGAAATCTCATGGGAAAAAGTGCGTACAGCTCACGGGCAGGAAATTGCGATCCCTCATCTCTAGAGTGAAAACACTGGTTCCCATCTTTACTACAAAGTGGACTAGTCTACCGCATTTCTTGCCGTGACTGCACTGGCTGCTACATCAGAGAAACTGGTAGAAGGCTCGGCAAACGTATTTCAGAACACGAAAGAGCCATCCGCTTAGCGGACATAGAATACTTGGCCATTGCTGAGCACTTCTGGTCGACCCGACGCGACATTGACCCACACCGCGATGTCATTACCGACGCAGCGCCTGGTTGGAGTCGTTGCACATCACCTGCTCTAATACTTCGATCAACAGAAGCAGTGGATGTCGTGTCCACCCTATTATTGAATCAACCATCCTCATGAGTGACAAACGCTGGCAACGTTCGCATACGTCACAACCACAGGCTTCAACATCGAACAGTTAACTATTACATCACGCAGTTTACTGTGCATGACTAGCACTACACGCCCTTATGTTCTACGTTCCTAAACCGTCAGTTTTGCTGTCAATAATAACTGAAAGCTTTTTGTACTGTATGTATTTAACATATTGCGTTTTACAATTTAACATTAAACTTGTCGATTATTTTATTTTATTTTGTCTTCCGTTTCGCTCTATGCTACATAATAACTTAGCATGAATCCAGAGCGCACAGGCCTCTTTACCTATGAGTTTATAACTAAAATTACTATTACAATAATAATTATTAACAACAACAATTATTGTAAAACTTGCAGTCTTAGAAGTATTTCTTTATATAGGAGATTAAAGGGAAGATATATTATCATCTTCGTCATTATTATATGTACCTGTGTATCGAATTATACAGGAAGGGTTTAAATTTAAGTAAAATTAAACAGCCGTAGTAGACGTAAAAAGCAGTAGACGTTCCGTAAAAAGCAGTAGACGTTCCTTAAGTCAGTATGGTAATTGATATTATAAAAAAATTATTTTATATACCCTCCATGGCGGCCTGGTCGTCACAATACATCGCCGCCTGCTGCTCATTTGGAGGGGTCTGGGTTCGAGGCTGCTGTTAGCCGATCTCAGGCGGAGATCGGAGAACAACCGATCACAGGCGGAGAGTTCCCCTCCCCCGTAAGTTATTCCGACATTTTTAGCCCTCGCAACATGCAAATCACCTGTGACATGAGCGACATGAACATGAGCATACGGGAGGGAGAGAGAGCGTTAAAACCAATATGTAGAGGAGAGAGAAGATGTATTATTATAAGTACATAATAATAAATTCCTTTTTCTTTCTAATTTTTAAAATATATTAAAAATTCCTGCCATTTCCCTATAATTTTAATAATATCTAAGTTTTGCAAAGCAAACTTCCTTCTTATCTTTGCCAAAGAAAGTAAACAGGAGAATAGATGTTTGTTTGAAAGACGCCTTAAACAGAAATTTGAATATATTTATAAAATTGAAGGTTTAGACGAATAGGAAAAGGCACCTACTCAAAAGTAAGTTTTCATTGAACACTTTAATAAGGATGAGTGGTGATATTCGGAAGAGATGTGTGCAAATTTTTCTGAGGAAATGAATGTGCAGAACCCATTTTAAGTGTGGAACGCAGTCGGCGGATTGACTTTAAGGATTCACTCCTTTCAAAGTGTGCAGGGCTCCCATCTGGTGAGTATGGGTTGGCACACCCAGGGTCCTGAGCTGGTTATTATCATTCTTCTCTTTCTTGGTGATTCCCTTCTACTTCTGACACACTCTCTCTCTCTCTCTCTCTCTCTCTCTCTCTCTCTTCTCTTTCTTTTTTGGCTTGTTGCAGTATAAGCCTCCGGCTTTCTTCCACCATATGGCTAATAATAATAATATCGTGCTTAGGGCAGGCCCGTCCTGCCTTGGTTCAGATAAAGAAAAAATAAGTGAAAATATTAGCAGTGAAACATAGGTTTCAATAGAAAAATTTATGTGATAGGGAAAAAGGCCAAAAAAAAAAAAAAAAAAAATTAAGCCCAAAATATGGAACAGAAAGACGAAGTAGATGTCGGAATCTAGCATTCCGTAGGCAGACTGTGATCTGTTGCTTATTATGTACCAGGGCATAAGCATATTGAAATTACCTGGTAATCTGAGGTGTTATTAACTAGAAGAGGTGGGAACTAGAGACATGAAAATATAATGGTCTGGAGAAAAAATAAATCTTTTGTTTTTACTCCTGGACGACCACACGGTCAGAGGAATTACAAGATAGGGAATACATGAAACTGCATCGAATTTAGCAGTCACGCAAGCTTGAACCGCAGTCGCTCAAAGCACTTGCACCTGTGTACCTTCGCGTTGACCACTCGGCTACAAAATGAAGCATTCTTATGCCAGAAGAATGGTCCGGACGCTGCAGATAGAAGACTGCATGGAAAAATGTTAGAGATCCATCAGGGAATGTCAATAAACATGAATAGTGTAAAAAGTAACATAATTATAGTAGATAAAGGGCTATGTACGAATAATAAAGCTTTATGTATTTAAAAGTGAATATTAAGGTAGCTTATATTATTTTTGGGTTGGTCGAATCTTTTAGACTGCCGTTCACGTGACAGATATACACTAAGTTTTCTTTGCATTAGCAATGCCTACTTAAAGCCTCATGGGGGCCACCTTTTTTCCGTAATACAACAGCCTGTACTCGGAATCGTGTGAGAGATTGTTAGATTGGTTACCTAAGATTGAAGACCTGTTTCAGTTGGGTGAATCATAATTTTCAGCCTTGAAACACCAGTATGTTTGAAAACAGTATTAAAGTAGCAAAAAGACAGTAATAACAGATGACCTTGGTGCACACTTATTATTTTCCTTAATTTGTACAGTGTACAAATTAAGAAAACAGAATCAGCAATAAAAAATTATGGTTTATTTTGTGGAGAAACTGGATTCTGCAGGATGTACAATGCACAAGTTGAAAGGCATTATACAAATATAATATCTGGTCCTCTTTACGAATGGTTTAGCTTCTGTCTCTCAATGGACATTGGTCACAACACTTCATCTAATTAAAGCTCTTATCTGTAAAGTTTTGAGTAGATCAATCAGTCATTATGCTGTAGGTTCCGATCCCGTTTGTAGTATAGTACAAATGTATGGAACAACTGAATTATTTAAATTTACTTATTTTAAAACATGGACAAGTTAGCTGGAAACTTACAATCAAAATATACTTCTTACTTGGGCATTCTTCATGACCCTGAAAACAAGGATTGTGCTTGCGCAAATCAGTCACGATTAACCCTTGGTTAGTGTGGGACATTATGCAGCAAGAGCTATCTAAAAGGGCAGAAACTTTGACGTGATTTATACGAGCCTCTCCGTGGCTTTAGATAATGTATCTCATGACTTACTGTTGTCTGAATTGGAGCACTGATAATAACCCATTACTCCTTGGCTGAAAACTTTATGAGAAGCGATCAACTAAGAGAAATAATCAGAGAAGGCGCTTCTTTCTCCCATAAATCCTGGAAAAAGGGTACCGCAGGACTCAGAAATAGGGTGACTTGAGTGATATGACGCCACAATTTTTCAGGTATCGCAACAGGATTCTGCGCGATGTACAGTTACACACACACACACAGATTCTTATGTGCTGATATATTGTTTGCTGACTGAAAATTAAATCAAAAGGTGATTATGTTTTGCTGCAAGCATTGTATTTCTAGCTAGTTACATATCAGCATTGTATCTCTAGCTGCTTACATAGATCTGTGAAGTAGTCGACTGAGTAGGATGTCTGCTTTTTCTGAAGACACTTCAGTAATTGGAACTTGACTCCTCGTGAAGCTACATATATTTCCAGAAATAGAAACATTTCCAAAATGTAATAAAAGATTTGTGAAACAACCCGCTGTGAGATTTCTTGATAAAGCTGGAAATAGAAGAGAAAACGTTAACTTGATGTCTGACAAAACTACAGTCGTAGAATAGGAAGTTGTTGCTGTAGGAAGTAGCGTTAAGGATATTCTGCTGGCGAGCAGAATATCTTTAACGTGAAGTATATGGAATTATAGTTAGGATAAAAGAAATGGTGAATCAATACGCGGGGGAACAAGGTTTTAAAATAAATTGGGGGCTGTGTTTTTTCATGCGCAGAACTAGCGATAGAAAGCCGAACATCATGCAAATCTTGTATAGTCTCCACAATGATATAGCATGCTGTAGGAAGACATGGAATTAATTTGAGTTCTGTTGATGAGTTATTTTTATAGTTGTGACCGGATCACACTGCTGTAATCAACAACGAATAATGGAATTCTGATTTAAATCTGTGAGCCAATCTTTAGTGTTTCTAATTCACGAAGACGCATTTAATTTTGCCATTTTCCAAGGATATAAGGCCACGAGGCATCATGGTATTGTGTCTGTAAATTATGTTCATTCTGGCTTGGGTTTGCGGGATGAAAAACCAGAATTTCTAGGAAGAAAACCATACGACACTCCCCCATCCCGAATTCGACTAACTCGACCACGCAATAAAAGCAAAGCACATAAAAGTTTCATTTTAGATGGGACTCGAACCCAGACCTTTGCCATACTGTGGGGAAGCACAGCGATCATAATCATTGTGTCAGCCCCGAGGATAAATATAAATAAGACCATAGGAACTAGCGTACTATTAAATTGGCGCAGTATGACCCAAAATAGTCGATGTGCCACGAATCTCAGCAACAACAGCACCAAGTTGATTAGAGAAAGGATACATATACAAGAGTTTAATGAATTCAGCGATTCTCTCTTCATTCGTACTGGTTACGATGGCATAATGTAGCATGTACGGTAAAGGCCTGGGTTTTGATCCCGTTGCACATGCAACTCCTCCCCTTCCTTTTTAGGGACCGTAGTCTAACGAAGAACCCTTATAATGTCACTCGGTTCTCTACCTGTCCGTTCATCTGTCACAGCATTGTATCTCTGGAACCACTCAACCTATTGACTTGAAATTTTGCATGGGTTGTACATCATGTGGGCCAAAAACGCTATATTGATCGTTGTTGACAAAAATTTGTCTGAGAAATGGGGGGAGGATAAATGTGGGGGGATAAAATGTTGTCGACAACCTATAGCTTATTATACACCGTTGGAAAGAGCTCAACGAATAGGTTTAAAACATAATTTCAAAATATTTTTAAAATTAAAAATAGCGGCGCCAGACAGGAAAATGTGAGTAATTTTCGTGTCCCCCCCTCTATTTCCGTCGCTAATGGAGCTAAAAATTTAAAAATCACATTAGCTATGAGTTATTTGATGCTTATCAAGGGAAAACTATTCCTATTAAAATTTTGGTCATTTATAAATTTTGCGACGAGAAGTATTTTTTAACAATTTTCAAAGCTGGAGTTGTCCCGGCAAGGAGGTACTCAGAGAGCCAGCTGTGGTGGAGAGGCGCCTGCGCGGAGTCTTGCACGGCCCTCACCTACCAGTCGCTTCTTCCAAAGACTTTAATCGCTTTTCCCACCGTTGTCATTCACAACAACTAGAAAGACTCAAATACACAACGTTTTCGTTAGCTCCCCAGTTTTAGGCCAAGCCGGAGGAGTACTAGAAACTTTTTTCAGTTACCATAAAGCTCTCTATTTGAGATACTACACAAACGACCATTCGTGACTACGGACCCTTCATCCTGAGTGCCCGGCAACTCAGCAGTTGACCGATTTACTTTTTTTTACTACGGCTGAGTTAAACAGGCGACGATTGCGTATTTTTAATTTGGAAAATTCGGGTGCTTCATTCCGTGACCATAGAATACACACAATTTACACAAATGTCTTAGGTTTGAATCTCATGTGCGACTTCAGAAGCTTTTTTTTCTTTTCAATTCTGTAAACTTGCGTTTTTCATACAGCAAACAAACAGAACCGACCAGACAGCACACGCACAGTTTACAGGTATTTTTTATTTTTATATTTGTGTTTGTATGGCAGTCTCCAGGGTTTCTCCCATAGCCGCAGTTTACAGGCATAATAAAAACGATGGGCTTATGAGCCTTTTTTTTTTCTAGACTACATACGATTTATAGATAAAATATTCTGACGTCTCATGATCTTAGCTGCCCTGCCTCTTATTTTAAATAACCAAAACTATCTTAAACGGACAAACGACCCAGGAATGACTTAAATTTTAAAATAGACAAGTGGATCCCACTTTTGCCGTTCAGTTCATTTAGTAGTACAGCCTTAAGCAGTGGATGAGAAGGACGTGTCCAAAAATGACCTCAGCTTCTTCTACACCACTTTATTTTGTTTTTCTAAGTTTTCTAATTGTAGGTCTGTGAAATGCACTGCCTTAGGAACCGATTTAACTCGAGTTATTTTCAAGGACAACACTAATAAATATATAATAAATGAAAATAAATTCCAGTGCGAAGGTATTGACCCAGTGTTTCCCTAGAGCACAGGCGGTATAATCAATCAACTTAAACGCTTCTCCCGAAGAGAAAATGGGAACTCGTGGAATGGCAAGAACCTAAAACATTGTAAGTAGTTACATGGTACATCAAACTGATGGCCCGAGAACAAGGTCACCTCAGAGATCATGTTAATAGGTAGTTCGCTTATTACGATAACACTTCATGACATGAAATCAAGCTGATATTTAAAATATTATAACAAACCATATCATTTTATTTATCTTACTGAATATCAACCAAATCACTGTTTTTCAACCCATACCCATGGAGCGCTGATATAGGTGATACACTCGATATTCCGTGCTCAGTAATAAATTTTGACATCATTTATTTACAAGTATTATCCGTGTAAATATGATTGATTCAGTTTCTAAAATATGAATGCGATCTTATTTAGTTCATTTTGGATATAATGTTAGTGTTTTTACGTTACGTTAATGTAATGTCCAAAAAATGTAAATTTGTTCTGGTGTTCCGTCTAAATTAGGAAATACTTTGTGGTGCCTCACGGTTTATTGAAGGTTGAAAAACTGAAGTAAATGAATAGAATGAAATGAATGTAGAGTAAAATTCAAAGTGAAGCAAACTTCAGTGTTGAAAAGAGCCAAAATATATTCTACAAAATCATGTTTAGAGAATATAGTGATTATAGTCGTAGCTTAAATTCTTCAGCTCGTGTTGTACGATCGTTGTTCAATGTTTATCATATCAATTAGCCCTCTAATTTCAAGAAATTTCCTTGTGTTGATAAATCTGACAGAAAAGATGAATTTCTGTTGTGCTTGAGTTCTAAGCGTTGCTCTTATTCAACATAAGTATGCTGATAGTTATTGGGTTATGATCAGATGAAAGTTTATGAAGTTGTCCATATGTTGGGAAGTGTCTTGATGTTGGGAATGTTGTAGTAAGCCTGGTCGAGATTACCTTTAGTGTACAAGGTCTCTAGTGAGGAGAATATTACTGGGGTAATACTCTTCTCACTAGAGATTAATATCCAATTAATATCCCAGTGATATTAATTGGTATGACTTGTTTAACGTGCAGTGTGATCTACTTTGTCGAGTATACTGCACTGAAAACAAGTCGTGTCAACCGTCTACTCCAGTGGTGTCCAACCTGCGGCCCGCTAATAATTTTTATAAGGCCCGCGCGGAAAGTGAATTACATCAGCATCGATCGCCACTGCGTGTATAGACATGCAATCGTCCAGCTCGACTGTATCAAAATGTACATGTGGTTCAGATGTATTTTAATATAGCTTGTTCATTGCGTGGAATTAATTATTAATTTGCATTGAATTAAAAAAGATCATTCTTAAAAATGTTCCAAAAGGGGAAATTCGATTTGGAGTGTCGTGTTTTTGATCCAAGGTGGACTGAAGACTATTTCTTCATTGATTACGACGAAAAGGCAGCGTGTTTGGTGTATCAGGAGACTGTGTGAGTTTTTAAAGAATATAATTTAAAACGACACTGATTCAAATCATAAACCTTACGATCAACATAAAGGAGTGCTGCGAAAAGAAAAGTCAAGAAATTTATCTGCTGTACGATAAATTATATATAATTTATCTGCTGTACGTGCCAGTTATCAAAATTTTCTAGATCTTGTTGCACATTTGATCACTTTTGAAAGTAAACCGTTCAATGATGGTGAATTTGTTAAGCGTTGTTTGTTAAGAGCTGTGGAAAACAATTATTCGAAGAATAGAAGATATTGGAAAGAATTTGTTCGAAACAACTGTTCGAAAGTTTGAAACAACTTTTGGAAAACATAAAACAAATGAAATATTTTAGTGTGGCACTGGATGACAATACTGGTGTAAATGACACAGCCCAACTCCTCATCTTCATACGTGGAATTAATGATAATTTTGTACCAGTTGAAGATTTAGCTGATCTACAGAGTACAGTACGCGGAACAACTACAGGTGAAAATCTTTTTGAAAATTTTTGCGAATCTATCGAAAAGTTAGGATTAAATATTAAAAACCTGGTAGCAGTCACAACTGGCGGTGCAAAAAATATGATTGGTAAAAACATTGGGCTTATGGGTAGTTTAACCGAGAAAATGATAGATAATGTTTGAATTCTACAAGGCTTTCCCATCTGAATATTTTCCGCTAATAAAAGAAAATGCCATGAAAATAGCTACTTTGTTCGGATCAACGTATGTTTGCAAGCAGATTTTTTTTCACTCCTAAAATAAAATATTTAAAAAGAAACAGAATAACAGATGAGCATTTTTTTTTTTTTTTTATGTGAACCCCAAACACGAGAGGTATTAGAACCTATAGTACTTAGTACCGTGCTTGGGTTGGAGATTGAGAAGACGAAAGAAGTTATTTGTTGACATTGGACTTGAATTTCTGTAGACTGTGATTTTCAGGAAATACGTATGAAGGAAGGTTGTTCCAGAAAACGGCAGTTGAATCAATAAACGAGGAAGATGAAAAGTTGGTTCTGTGAGTTTGAAGTTGGACAGTAAATGGATGTTGGCTGGTGGCAGCACGTGTTTGGACTGTTTTGTTGTTGTTGTTGTTTGGTTTTTAGGAGCATTAGCAACTAAGGCCATATTGCTCCGAGGCTGTTTTGAAAGAGAGAGCGGGAATTATAGAAGCCAATTCAGAAGAACAGTGCCCATGGAAGTATATGTAGAAGAGGCATGCAGCAGAAACAGTACGTCTATGAGAAAGCGAGTGGAGAGACTCTGTTACAGATGAATCATTAATTAACTTAACTGCCCTCTTCTGAATGGAATCAAGTAGCCTGAGAGAGGTTTTTGGAGGCACCACCCCAGATGTGGGAACAATATTCCATGGCAGGGCGGATTTGCGATTTATACAGAGTGAACAGCTGTTTGGAAGAAAAGTAACGCCGAGAGCGAAAGAGAAAACCAAGTTTTTTAGATGCAGAGGAAGCAATATTTGTAATATGCTTGTGCCAAGAGAGATTAGAAGTCAGGGTAATCCCCTGAGATCTCTCTTGAATAGAAGTCAGGGTAATCCCCAAAAGAGATATATCAACTTGCCTAGAAATTGGAGCAGATGAATCCTTTTTTTTTGCGAGACATAAGACAGGACTGAGTTTTAGAAGGACTGAAATCAACTAAGTTGTCTTTGCCCCTGGAGAATTACCTGGAGATCGGCATTTAAGGAATTGACAGCGGATATTCGAGAAGTTGAAGCTGATTGAGCAGGGCAAGGTTTGTCAAACTGGTAAGTGGAATGCAATGTGCTATCATCGGCAAAACTATGGATAGGATTTCCAGTCAATGGAAGAAGGTCATTAATATACAAGAGGAAAAGAATGGTCCTTTCTATTTCTTTTTGCTGTGAAGTAAGTTCTGCAAAGAACTGACTTCACAGCAAAAAATTTAATTGAGTATTTAAATTCTTTGCTATGAAATTTGCAAACTTGTTTCCTGATATTTAAATTTCTTTGTTGTAATCATTATACATAAAATAAATAAATTTTCTGTTTATACTCCGGGACGAGTAAACGGTCAGAGGAGTTCACAAGATAGACAGGATACAAGAAACAGCACCGTATTCAGTAGTCACGGGCTTGAACCCCGGTCACTCAAGGCACGTGTACTTATGCACCCGCGCGCCTGACCACTAGGCTACGGCGGCCTTGTCACGTAACGGGTGTTAGAGTAGAGGACTATTCCATGACTGAATCCATCATTGGAATGGAGTTTCTCCGTAGTTTCCAGATTAGTGATAACGTTTCTCATGAGACTGCTTTAGAAGTTATATAGCCAGTAGTAGTGGTTGGGGATGGGGGGGCAGGCAACATTCTCAAGAGATCTCTAGCTAAGATCCCTTGAGAATGTAATTTCATGCGGTCAATTGAAGTATATGCATGGTGTTTGGTGGGAGGGACTGTCACTCTCTGGTAGCCAAGTGATCATGAACAAATCGCAAATTCCTTCCGCTTCCATCTAAGTAGCAGAAACTGGCTGACTGAAATTTTTGATTTACTTAATTTCTGGCTCGCCTCCTGCATTGCCTTGTTGAGGATACAGACTTGATGACGCATAAAATTTTCCGCCTATTGCTTTTGCAGTATTACTGGATAATCTCATTAGTCTCTTGCAGGATTTACTCTCCTCTCTGCAGGAACTGAGCAGGATAGTGATTGGAACAATTGGCTACCGAACGAGCTTTGACCAATATAAAAATAAATAAATTTTTTGTTTATAATGATGGACTACCACATGAAGTCGGAGGAGTTCACAAAATAGAGAGAATACATTAGCATCACCATATTTAGCAGACTAGCTGGTTCGAACCACCGTTGACTCAAATGCACTCAAATAATGTACCTTCACGTTCGACCAATGTGCGAGCTACTCAGTGTCCAGGTTTAGATTTCTCACTGTCTGGAACACAGGATGTGTAAAATAGTACACTGGACCTGTCTTTACATTGGATAAGGCGAGTATCACGAGTGAATAGCCTTCCTTAACTGAAGCTCCCCAAGGCAGAGAAAAACCGTCTTTAACAAAAATCTCCATTTAACAAAAATAACCCACTGGCTGGGAGAAAACATAACTTACCGAGTTTCTCTCAGCAGTTGCACACAGGAATACAGTGCACCACGGTCATCTGTAGTGGCGGATTATTTATTTATTAATCTTTATTATTTTTGCCTTTCCCATCTTTTCTCCTTGAAAACGGGTTAACTGAACGTCTATGGGAATGAATATGCCCTTCTGGTGCGGAAAATTCTTTTCTTTCGTTTTTTTTTTTTTTTTTTCCTCTATCTGTTACACGGAGGAAACTTCGGGTGTTTTTTCGCGCGGTTTCTGGTTTTCGTTACCCGTGTGAAGATGGTGACTGTTCTGTCCGAGCATTTTCCAGTGATCAGTGCTCCTCAATGTCTGTGTGGTCTGGTGACTTTCTGTCTCCTTGATAGAAAGCACTCTCTGTCCTTGTGCACTCTGATGGGGAACTGTGAAATCCAGGTGGAAATATACAGGATTTTTCCTGCACCTTGAAAAATCAGCCCGCATGATTACGATCGTTAGTAAGAATAAAGTAGGAAGTATAGTATAGTGTATAGTGTGTTTAGGGTCTAACGGCACCAGGGATTCCCCCATCTCCTCATAGTGTACATTGTGGTGTGATACAGAACACTGTAGAGGCCAGAGGTTTAAAAGTGTGTGGATATTGTGGTGTGTAATGTTTTGTACCGTTGTTCATTTGGTCTTTTAGCCGTTGGGTCTCAAATGAGACCCACCGTTGCCCACACTATACCTCGTGGAGGCAGACCAGGTACACCAGTATTTTAGAAATTTACTATTTACTCTGGCAGGTCCTGCCACCTAATTTCCTGAGATTTCAGTGACTAGGACCTAAAAAAAAAAAAAAAAAAAAAAAAAAGTGGAGGGGGGGAGAAACGCTAGAAATTGGGTCAGGCCGAAAGAGATATTAAGTTATGCGGGTTACAGTTCATTTCTTTTTATTTTTTTTATTTTAGTATGGGGCTTGTGTAGTTTTGGCAAGGGTCAAACGCTAGTCGCAAGATAGCTAGAGAGGAAGGGAGACTGAAGACTGGGGAGTGAAAGACAGAAATATGGGATCAATAGTGAAAATAACCCAAAAGGTCCGTGGGGCAGGCCCATGCCTCACCAGGTGAAGATAGGGGATGGTTACTCTTCCCTTGGCAGAGTAACCATCCCCTGGCAAGGGAAGGGAAAGAAAGTGAACCGAGTGAGGGTACCCGGTTCAGGTCGCCTAATGATGTTTCGGCAGAAAACTGCATAATGTCTTTGTCAGGTCTTCGTATGCCGTTCCTGGGACATGTTGTCCCGTCCTGTGAGTGGTCAAGTCCAGATTATGACTCCAGTTTAAGCCAGTGGTCAGATCCAGGTTAAGTTAATGATTAGTTGTTCTTCAGATTGTAGCTGTTAAGTTTTTGTTTGGTTGACACATCTAAGGATCTTTATTATGGATGACGAGTGTGGTTAGTTTGTGGGAGAAAATTCCTGCTAAGGTTGGTGGGTATGTTCTTCTTCTAGTAAAAAGATCCTGCGCAAACTGCGTTAAGGCTTTATAGTTGTCCTCGCTCTCCAGGAGATATTGTTCTTGGTTTATTGGCGAGAAACGTATTCTAGTTATTAAGAGGCAGCGGAAAAGTCTGATCTTTCTTCTGACTTCTGACTTGTATCTGCGGCATAGTGGAAGACCTAGCAGCCCGGACAGAAAATTATAGGATCACGCCACTGAACGGACGTTAGTTCCATTTGTTGAGTTTTATTGGGTCTCTTGGTGGCTTGCCTACCTGGATGATTTTTTTTTTTTGTCGGTCGTCCTGATTCCTGAGATTCCGTTGTCTGGATCTCCGATTTAGGAGTTATGCCACTATTGCTATTTTGCAAATGGAAGTGGCTGATGCATGGTTTGGTGATAGCAATTTCAGTTCTTAGTATGGTACCTGGTACCACAGCTCGTTCAGCTCCAACACCGTAGCCGAGGGAATAGGTGTGGAGGTGCATAAGTACCCTTGGTTTGAGTGACTGGGGTTCAAGCCTGTGACTACTAAATACTGTGTTTCCGTTGGCTCACGATTGAGCATCACCTAGAAACAAAGTCATGACACGATTCGCACTAATTTCTTCCCTCCACCTTTTCTTATTGAAACACAGTAAATAGCACTTTGACAACAGTGCATATACACTGGTGTTCAAAGAAAGTGCATCATCTAGGAATTTCACATTTCTAACCCTTTTTCGCGATGGTATGTTACATTAATGACTAGCATCACAAATAGAAATATAAACAAAAGATATTTATTAATAGTTAAGGCAAAGCTAAGTAATATTTGACAGGTGCTCTCCTGTCAAAAATATTCCAAAATGAGCATTTGCAACCTTTATGGCTGAAATGTTATCAGAATTTGCTTCAGTTTATCATTTTAAAGGGAAAACAAAATAAAGTTCACCAGGTGCAAACTAATATTTAGTTGAACCGCCTCTGGCCGTGATGACAGCAGCACACCGTCGAGGCTTTGACAAGATCAATTTCTGAAGATAATCAACTGATAGTTCCTGGTTCCAATCACGAATTATGGCTTCCTGAAGTTCACGAAGGGTCTTTGGTTTCTTTCTGGCGACTGCAGATTCCACACGATTCGAACAGTTTTCTATAGGATTTGGGTCCGGGCTGTTTCTTGGCCAGCTAACAGTTGTAATGGACCGTTCTTCCAACCATTTTTTCACCTGTAACAAATGTAAACACATTACTGCCGAACCTCTAATGCAGAAATGAAGCTAAAGTAAATACAGAAGTGCCTACTTACACTTTCCATCCCCGATGACAAGGAGCAGAGTCGTCCTGAAAGATGCAGTTACTTGGCAGGTTGAAATGGTTTCTAACGGTTGGTAGCAATTTGCCTTCCCATATAGTCAGTTATCCATTGGCATTTACGGAACCTTTTATAAACTGCAGGTGATACGAAATGGACTCCCATATCATTTGGCTGGTAGATAATTTCAGTGTAGACACCATACAGTATGGTTGGTATTCTTCACCACGTCTACGGCGAATCATTTGTCTCCCAACAGAGCCATGTAGGTTGAATTTCTTTTCATCCGAGAAAATAACTGATTTCCACTGTTCGGGGGTCCATTTGACGTGCTCCTTACACCAAATTAATCTAGCCTTTTTCATTTTTTTTTTTTTTTTGTTTGTGTGTGTGCGGGGGAGGCTTCTTCTTTTTAGGACGACCGGCTCCAAGTCCATTTTTGAAGAGACGTCTTCTGACTGTTACAGCACTTGCTACCACTCCTGTATGTTCTTCCCATTCTCTTTTCAGCTCAGACAAAGAAGCTTTACGGTTTTTAAGGCATAAGTGCTACAAAACGCGGTCCGGTTTTGACCTAGAGACCCGTTTGCGACCGGTCCCTTTTTTCCTATCAGCAGAACCAATATTCTTCAGTTTGGAAAGAAATCTATTCACTGTCGACTGATTACAAGACATCTGTAAGCAATATGACAGGAAAAAATCATTCCTCACGTAAAGCAACAATAGCATTCTTCCTTCGTGGCGTCAACCGCACGTAACTCACCATCCTGACACAATCAAGGAATGACTGCAACTCTTGCAGAGCGTGCTTATATGCTGAATGTCACAGCTGATGCAATATTACGTCATCACCTACACCTCGCGTGTCAGTCTTATCTGATGCAATCTGTAAGAAATATTGCCATATACTTGCGTTATTCGGACGAAAATTACAATTTTAAGGGGTGATGCACTTTCTTTGAACACCAGTGTATATTTTCTAATTCTCTTATCATTCTTGAGTTTTCCTTCCTATCACAAGCACAATTAATTAGTTTTAGAAAATTAAACAATTAATTATTGATGATATATTTGCTGGAAACATTCTTCTAATCCTAGGTTTGCAAAGATGAGGCCGAGTGGTAAATAACAGTTAATGGAATTTATTTACAAAATAAAAAAAATTATTCAAAATACATTTACAAAAATATTAAAAATGCAGCCATTTATACAAAGCATGTAATTTAAATCCTTTAAATCCTATTTGCAACACCATGACAAACTAATATTACATAAAAAAAAAATACTTCCTGCCGTTGTATATTCGCTTCTTAATTATATTTTACTTGCCTGGAAGCGGGATCCAATTATTTTCCTAAACGACAAGTCAATTTTTTATTCATCATCCCATGCTTTCGGGATAAATTCATTTCAATCTTTAGTTTCTTTCCTCAAGTTTTTCTTTAAACTCTTTATTTTAAAGTTTCAGTCTGAATATCCAGAAGTACATTATAGACTTGATGTATATCGGGACGAGGGGTGTAAAACTGCTGACTGTAGTGAGAATTGAAAGGATTCCGGACAGTTTGTAGTTCTTGTTTCGCATGAAGGTTTTTCTGACCTTACTTCCGAAGGATAAGGGAGTCTTCGGTCACATAGTTTTCCAAAATGTAATCAGGAAGAGGCATATCTTTTGTCGGAGCAATAGCATTGAATGTACTAAACCGCTTCACCTACTTCATAAAAATGAAAAAAAAACTGAGTGCAAAAAAAAAAAAAGATTTCAACCATTGTCCTATTTCTGTATTTTAACTATAATGATTCCTGAAACTTTTGTGTTACTCTGTTTTTTGGTTCCACCACTGCCCAAGATGGAATCGACAACTGCTATTTGGCAATCCAGAAACACGCTGAATATTTCTGAATGACCACTTCTCTGAATACATAAATAAAATAAAATCTTTATTTGTCCTACCAAATATAAATATAGTGGTACATTGGTAAGGGACAAATTACATTACGGCACTAAATGCCAGAGGATTGACATGTAATCAAATCTAAAAGAAGGGCAAAAATATATAATGAATAGATTTGCACGTTTCTGTCTAGAGTCTTGGCACTGCATAAATTGTTCAGTATAACACTATAACCAATGAAGTACACCGTATACGAGATATACATTGGTGTTCAAAGAAAGTGCATCACCCCTTAAAATTGTAATTGTCGTCCGAATAACGTAAGTATATGGCAATATTTCTTACAGATTGCATCAGATAAGATTGACACGCGAGGTGTAGGCGATGACGTAATATTGCATCAGCTGTTACTTTCAGCATATAAGCACGCTCTGCAAGGGTTGTAGTCATTCCTTGCTTGTGTCAGGATGGCGAGTTACGTGCAGTTGACGCCCCGAAGAAAGAGTGCTATTGTTGCTTTACGCGAGCAGAGCCGGCCCGAGGGGGTGCGAACGGTGCGAGTGCACAAGGCCCCGCGCCGCTGACTGATTTTGCAAAATAAAAATGGTTTCATTTTTTTTTTTTTTTTTTTTTGTTTTAATACTGTCGCAAAATCTAGCGACATCGCCATAAAATGGCCATATTTTTAATATACATAAGAAATAAAATGTCAATAATCATGTTATTAACATTATCTGAAAGCCCGCCAAGAATTCTCCAAAGAACACGGAAAAATATATTTTCTTTAAAATATATTTAAAATATCTCTCCTTACAAGTCGCTCAGACGTACGGTTATATGTTGCCAGCGTTTGCATAGTTATCGTACTCTAAAGGCTATATATACCACCGACTAGGTTTACTCTGCCCTTTTTCGCTTTCTACCTTCGAGAGATAGACTGAATTCGAAATTATTCAAAAAGTCGACTTAAATTTTCTTCTGAGAAAATTTTTTTTAAGTTAATAATACTGGTTTGACCAAAGCACTTATCCTGCAAAAGAATTCCAAAGCACAGTATATGCCCTGCTGAAGTCATTATTAGAATTTAGTTCTTGGAGACATTTCAAAATTATCTTCTCTTGCAAATTCATTTTTTGGAACTTTACAAAGCATATATAATATTTTTGCAAGTTCTGTGATACGCTGGGAAATATTAAAAGAGCGTGTCAAACATCTTACTCCAAAACCACTGTCAGAAACGAGGTGGGAATGTCGCCTCGAAAGTGTGAAATCTGTAAGATACCAAGTACAGTACCACAATTTTCTCTAGCTTTGAAATATCTTTATGAACGTACCAGTGCATGAAAACGAAATCCGAAATCCAATCATGGGAGACAAACGATTCGACGTAGACGTCGTGAAAAATACCATCCAGACTGTATGGTGTCTACACTGAAATTCCCTACCAACCAAATGATATGGGTGTGCATTTCGTATCACCTGCAGTTTATAAAAGGTTCCGTCTGGCTGCCAATGGATACCTGGCTATATTGGAAGGCAAATTGCTGCCAACCATTAGAGACCATTTCAACCTGCCAAGTAACTGCATCTTTCAGGACGACTCTGCTCTTTGTCATCGGGCGAAAAGTGTAAGTAGGCACTTCTATAGTTACTTTAGCTTCTTTTCTGCATTAGAGATTCGACAGTAATGTTTACATTTGTTACAGATGAAAAAATGGTTGGAAGAGCGGTCCATTACAACTGTTAGCTGGCCAAGAAAGAGCCTGGACCTGAATCCTATAGAGAACTGTTGGCATCGTGTGGAATCTGCAGTTGCCAAAAGAAACCAAAGACCCTTCGTGTATTTCATAATTCGTGTTTGGAACCACGAACTACTAGTTGATTATCTTCAGAGATTGATCTTGTCAATGCCTTGACGGTGTGCTGCTGTGATCAGGGCCAGAGGCGGTTCAACTAAATATTAGTTTGCACCTGGTAAACGTTTCATTTTGTTTTCCATTTAAAATGATAAACTGAAGCAAATTGAGGGCTTCTGATAACACTTCAGCCATAATTGTCGTGTTTACCATAATTGTCGTGTTTACCAATATAAAGGTTGCAAATGCTCATTTTGGAATTTTTTGAGTGCATCTGTCAAATATTACTTAGCTTTGCGTTAACTATTAATAAATATATTTTGTTTATATTCCTATTTGTGATGCTAGTCATTAATGTAACGTACGATCGTGAAAAAGGGTTAGAAATGGGAAATTCCTAGGTGATGCACTCAGTGCCGGTGCCAGGCTGTTTTGCGCCCTAGGCAAGGCTAACTGCTTGCACTCTCCCAAAAAAATTGCCAAGTTCTATTTTCAGAAACATATGTCTTGTAGAAAAAAATGAAAAGCACAAAACTTTAAACATTGTAATGTTTAAATTTAGGTCTCTTAAAAGTTTCAATTTCAGCAACATCAAAATTTCATTTTTTGTGCCTTTTCCTTTGCAAATTTTGTAACCAATTCCTTCAGGTCAAGTGCTGAAACTTGGGCATGTTCAATTGATATAGATACCAAGCCAACTACTCTCTTTTGAAACATCGTTGAGAGTGTGTAAGTTTTTATAAGTTTGAGCTTTGAGAAACTACGTTTGCCACTGACACTGGATGTGTGAGAAGGATTCTTAGAGCAACAGAAATATTAGCCACATTTTCCAGGAGTTTTTGCTATAGTATGAAGAAAAGTACTCCTTGTGATGGCATAGACTTTGGAAGTCTTCGAGCTATTGCTATAAGTTCACAGCACAGATCTTCATCATCAATATCTTTGTTTCCATTGTGCATCAATGATTTTTCCAACTTCTTGCAGGCTTTTAAGTACATCTTCAGTAGATTTTTTGTTGATACTGTATCATACAGAAAGCCAAATAGAGAATTATACTGTTGTTGCTGTTAGAATCTCTTTCTTCAACAGATTGTATGGCCATGTCTAAGACAGCATAGTAGAAACCTATTTTGAATTTGTGCTTTGGATATTGTGATGCCTCTTCCTGCGAATCATACTCAAACTGCCGTTTCTTTCTCCTTTTTCTAACTTGTTTTGTCTCGAAGTTTGGTAGTTTCTCTAGCTCCTTTGCAATCTCAGTAGCATCTATTAAAACTTGTTGAAAACCCTTATCACACCTGTAGCCCACAAGATAATTCTTGGTCATTTGCAATTGGCTTGTAGCTGAATTTAAATCACCTTCCTTATTTTGTAGTAGCTTGCTTGTAAGATTGGCTTCAAAAAGGATGTTGTACCATGTCATAAGGGATACCACAAACTTGAATTTACAAATTGCATCAGCAAGAGCCTTTGCTTCAATTCGGGAAGTATTTCCAGATGAACCTTTTAGGTTTTTCATGAAAACATAATATAACGTATCCAGCTGTAAATAACACATGTTGCCAACTAAGAAGAATAAGATTAAGATTTTTTTTTTCTTAGCCAAAAATAGCACCAAATTTCAAAAAGAAAAAAAGAACAATATATAAAAAGGATAAATAAGAAAACAGAGTATAGAAATTTTTTATAAGAATTTATAATTAATTATAATTCATAGCACTGTTGTGGTATTTATCTTAAAATAAAAAAAACATACAGTAAACTGTCAGTTGTATTTTTACATGGGTTAAAAAAACTAAATTTATTTATTTAATCAGTATAGAACTGTCCCTCAAAGGTCAGTACTGCGCCACTCTGTGGTATGCGCCCTAGGCGACTGCCTAGTTGGGCTAATGATAGCAGCGGCCCTGGATGCACTTTCTTTGAACACTTGTTTAGAGGTGCGCGCGCATGTGCGGTGACTGTGTCAGTCTAGTTATTTTGTGCTCCTACATTTACTTAAAATTCAAGTACAGTATAATTAAACAACGAAGTAGAAAGTATTTGGGATATTCTGAAAGCTAAAGATGTCATCTACACAACAGAGACAACTATTGTACCCGAATCTTTGAGGTAAATTTACTTTTGATAACGCACTTGGAACATACCACTTAGAGTGAATGCCAACCTAAAGCAGCTAAGTGGTTAATCCCTGCCTCAAGCAACAAATCACCAACCCTCTGCCTTTTGTTTCTCTCAGAAGAGCAAGTAGTTAAAGCCGTTTACTGTATGCTTGTTCGAGTTTCACAAGGTCAAGCTAAATGGGATTGTCCACGTATACAATATGGAAATCTGTTCACAGCGCGCTTACAAATTCACCCCACTTGATCAGTGTTCATATAATTTTCGAAACAATTTAAGTCAGCCTGCAAAGTAAACAAAATCTCCTTCGATTCTCTAAAAGACTATAGTTGTGGAATCCCGAAAATTTGTATTGCTCTTTTCTGGAATTTTGCGCTGAACTACAACCATGTCAGGTTCCGACGTTGAATATATGAACAGAGACCGCGCAGACGCACTAGAAATGCTAATCTCCTTCAAGAAAATGATGAAGCTATGAGAGAACTAAAGAGGCAAGAAAGCACGTGGAAAGCTAGGAGGACAAGACAGAGATCTGGCATAGAGTCCCCCCCCCCTGTAAGGGATATACTTGGGGAGCCAGCTAGGGATATATCCAGCCGACAGGATACAGATATCACTGATAAGGAAGAATCATTACAGGGAACCCCAATTGACCAATTCTTAAAACTGCGCGACATCCTTGAGAAACATATGGCCAAGAAGACAAACAGAATCACTGCTGTCACTCGCACAGGCATTATTAGAATATGGTCGAAAATGGAGGGCATTGTTTACCATCTGCATACAGATAACGAGAAAATGTCGGCCAAATTAGACTTACTCACACAAGAACGGGAAAACAAAATGCTACAACGCCCCCGTTCTTTTGCCTTGGCGTTGAGGAATGGCACTTCTTCGCTCAACGAAGAGGCCCCTGTGCAAAAAAATACAATCAGGAAATCTGACAATAAATCGCACGTTATCCTGGTGAAGCCCACAGAGGATGCGCAACTAACAACTAGCGACGCAGTTAAGGATGTTTAAACTAGTAATCTCAAGGAGAAGATGAAAACCCTAAAGATCAAAAGCATAAGAAAAACCAGGATGCCTGGTGTTATCATTGAAACGGATACTAGGGAGGAGGCACTCACTATACTAAAGAGTTCAGAAATCTGCAACATAGGACTGAAGGCGGAAACGCCAAAACGAAATGACCTTCCATTATCCTCTTCGGTCTGGACAAGAGTATTACTCCTCAAGAGCTAAAGGAGGAAATATATTACAAAAACCTTAGCGCTCATACAGCAGAGGACGACGTTGATGCTGACATTATGCCGAAACATATCACGAAGTCCAAGTCAGCTGCTACAGTTAACTGGGTAGTCGAACTTTCCCCCAGAGCGTGGAAGGTTATTAGCCAACATGATAGAATCTACATCGGATGGGGAAGCCACCGATTCAAGGAGTACGTTCCAATTCCCAAATGTTTCAAGTGTCTGCAATTTGGGCACACATCGCACACCTGCAACCAACGGGTCCCAACGTGTGGTCACTGCCCAGCTGGGACATGAGTTTAAAGACTGCCCTAAAAGGGAGGAACCAGCAGCTTGTGCAAACTGCAAACGGTCTAAAATACCCCACCTGCACTCCGTCAGGGATGCAAACTGCCCTGTATATATAAAATTTAAGGGAATATACCAAGATAGAACAAATTATGGGTAGACGGTCCACCCAACCATCAACACAGAAGAAGCTGAATTTCTTGCAGATTAATGCACAGCATGCCAGAGCAGTGGTTGAACAAATTAAATTTAAAACAGAGGAAGAAAATATTGACATAATTATGCTCCAGGGGCCTTATGCCTACAAGGGTAAGGTTACAGGTTATCCAGCTTCATACAAAATCATTCAAGGTACTACAGATGCACCACGTGCCGCAATCCTAGTCAGTAACACTGAAATCTCTGTAACTAAAGTAGCCCCACTTTATACATCCCTTAGTGCCTGTGCTCAGGTTCTTACTGCCATGGGATCCTTACATCTGCTCTCACTCTATAGCAGACATGGTGAAGACATCTCAATTGCGATCGCCATAATACAAACAGCACTTGACCTTCTCCCGGGGGGTAAGCTACTTATAGCCATTGACGCGAATTGTCGCTCCCCCTTGTGGCATAGTCAAACACCTGATCGTACGGTCACTCGAAATGGGGAGGAACTTGAAAACTTCATCCTTGCCTCCAGACTACAAGTACTCAACCATTAACCTTCCACTTGCTGAACTTTCCATTAACCTTCATTAACTTGCTACATTAATCTTCCATTTACTGAACTTTCCAGAAATAGTTGGCGTGGTCAGGGTGATGTCGATGGTAAATGAAGCATGGACCACTTCTGACCACAGAGCGATCTCCTATTCTCTTGGCCGCTCTGTGGATCGCGTACCGCCAATACCAAGGGATGTAGTGCGATTCTGCACAAAGAAAGCTGACTGGCCACGCTTTCAAGCCGAACTTGTAAGACTTCATGAAGATTCTTCACAACTGAATCACATCACCTCTGAGGACTGTGCAGTTTCCCTCTCCAAGACCATCAAAGAGGCCTGTGCTATGGCAATCCCCAAGAGAAGGCCCTTCAAAAATGCAGTCCCTTGGTGGAATGCTGAACTACAAGATATGAGGAAGAGAGTCCACCAAGCTCGTAAAACTTTTCATAGCCCGTGCTCACCTACCACCCTTGGAGGTCGAAGCCGCAAAAGACAGTTACCGATTCTTAAGGAACAGTTACACTACCATTATTAGACGCTGCAAAAAAGCCTCATTGCAGAATTTGGTCTCAATCACAGGAAATGATAACCCCTGGGGAGTTGTCTATCGTATCGTTGTGAACAAACTCCCTAGAGGTGAAGTCCTCAGTACAACTGTAAAGCCTGGTGGTTCTTCCACCTTCACGTGGGAGGACTCTGTCCACAACATGCTAAATGCCCTCTTTCCAACAGATGATGCACAGCTAACTGAAGAGCAACTACAGATTGTAACCGCTAATGATTCTTACACAATAGAAAATACTGAAGAACCTTTTACAAATGACGATCTAGAAGCTGCACTGGGCAAAACTAAAGAAAATAAAACTCCTGGCAATGACCTCCTCGAGGTGGATGTTATCAAGAAATTTGCAACCTATTTCCCTAACACCATGCTCGCCACTTTCAACAGATGCCTAATGGAAGGCCACTTTCCTGCTATCTGGAAGGAGGCATGCCTTAAACTCATCTTGAAGAACCCAGACAAACCACCTGAAGAGCCAAAATCTTACAGGCCAATTGCTCTCTTGCCAGTCCTCGGCAAACTTCTGGAAAGGCTTCTACTCAGCAGGTTGTCAAAATGCTACTCTAAAGAAAACCTAATTTCTCCACTTCAGTACAGTTTCAAAGCTGGTTGCAGCACTGAAGATGCTCTTCTTAAACTAATATCTACTGCTTCAAGCACTCAAGGCAAGTATGCGCTACCATCACAGTTGACTTTGAGGAGCGTTTGATCGGCTGTGGTGGCCAAGTATTCTCAGAAGACTCCGACAAGTCAAAGCACCACTAAACCTTTATAGCTGTGTCAAGGAGTACCTGAGACACCGCACCGTCCATGTTAGTAC
The DNA here is from genome assembly GCF_048544385.1 of Mastigoproctus giganteus. Lineage (NCBI taxonomy): Eukaryota > Metazoa > Arthropoda > Arachnida > Uropygi > Thelyphonidae > Mastigoproctus > Mastigoproctus giganteus. Next base: position 206,854,520 of record NC_143578.1, on the reverse strand, counting down.
CAGGTACAAGACTGTCACTAGCCAGGTCTCCCGAGGCTGTCCCCAGGGCTCGGTCCTGGGGCCTTTCTTTTGGTCCATCGTTCTGGACGAGTTCCTTGGGATGGACTTGGAGATGACTCAACCCCTTGCGTTTGCTGACGATTTGGTTTTGGTGGTGCATGGTGACACAAGAGCTGATCTAGAGGAGCGAACAAATTGCGCACTAACTGAGCTCCAGGATTTGGCAGCCATTCACCAACTAAAGATCTCGGGAGAGAAAACCAAATCTATATTGCTAAAGGGAACGCTCGAACTACGAAGACCACCGGTTATCAAAATTGACAACACCTCCATAAGATTATACTTAGAAATCAAGTATTTAGGAATCGTCTTAGATATGAAGCTACATTTCCATCCTCACTTGAAATATATGTCACAGAAAATAAAAAAATACTCGGCCATGATCATCCGTATAAGCTGTGCAGACTGGGGCCTTAAGCGCCGGGCTCTGGCCCTCATCTATAATGCCATATTTGTCCCAGTAGCTTACTATGGAGCCTCAGTATGGTGTGTTAGGGCCTACCTCGACCGAAATCGCCGTAAACTAGACTCCAAACAGCGTTCTATGCTCCTTGCCGTAACAAGGTGCCGTACAGTAAGCACCCCAGCTCTACAGGTGCTAGCTGGATGTATATCCCTACACCTAGAGGTAATAAGAAGTGGATCGTATCAACGATTGAAGAAGAGTATTCCCACCGAAACAGCAGGCATCACTTAACCTTGATAACAACCCCAAACAGGAAAGGAAGAGAATCTCTGAAATTATGTACAGGACCTGGCAAGAGACATGGGACACCACCAACAAAGGATTGATAACCAAAAAGTTCATTCCCTCTGTGAACCTCATCTGTCCAAAGCCTCCTCCCTGGTACTCACCAGGCCTCCATACTACATTTCTATTGACAGGCCACAGACGCTTTAAAGCGAAGCTAACATCCCTAGGCATTGAAGATGATTCACCGTGTCACTGCGCGGCTGAAGAAACGTGGGATCACGTAATGTGTGATTGCCATGAATATGACGAGTTCCGGCTAAGGTTTGCCACTAAAATGCAAGAAAATCCCCGGCATTGTGAGCGCCTGATTATAATGGACGAGCAGCGCCACGCCGCCTTTCTAGTAGTGAAGACAGACTGCACAAACTCTGTAAAGGCGGCGTGGCGCTGCTCGTCCATTATGATCAGGTGCTCACAATGTCGGGGATTTTCTGGTGTTTGGGTGCCTGCTCCACTGACTTGGGTTCATCTTCCCTATGGACCCCATAGCTCTATCTTCTCCCCCCAGTCTTCAGTCTCCCTTCCCTTCTCTAACTTACAACTAGCGTCCGAATCAACTCCAAATTGCTTGAGTCCTACACCCAAAAACTTAACATCAAATCGCCCAACTAGTACTCCATTTGTTTTGACTGACCCCTATCTATAGCGTTTTTTTTTTTTTTTAGTTCCTTGCCACTGAAATCTCAGGAAATTAGGTGACAGGACCTGCCAGAGTAAATAACTATAATAGTGGTGTACCTGGTCTGCCTCCACGGGGCGGAATGGGCAATATTGGGTCCCATTAGGGGCCCAGCGGCTAAATGACCAGATGAACAACGGTACACGACACTACACAAATACAAAATCCATATACCTTTAAACCTCTGGCATTGACAGTGTTCTGTTTCACACCCATAATGTATAGCACTCGGAGTTGGGGGGGAACCCCTGGTGCCGTTTGACACTAAACACACTCTACACTTTCTACACACTCTGGACCAGCGTGGCAGATTATGGTCCATTTCCCTCAGCATGAATTGTTGAGGAGGCTTCCATCCTGCAGTGAATTGATAATGACTGCAGTTTACCTTTAAGGGAATAGTATAGGGTAGTTATGATAACACTTTTGTGATGACTGTAAGCTATGCGACGGAAAAAATGACAATAAAAATGTCCGATAGAGTTGGATGATAGTTCCGTCAATGGCTTGTTCATGCTAAAAGGATTCATCATGGATCATAGTGCACTGCTTTGAACACTTTTTTTTTTTTTTTTTTGCACTAACGCGGACCATCAAAATGCATGGCCGCACGACTGCTCACTCAGGAGACAATGAAATCTTTCGAAGTCAAATTAGTTCTAATAAGGTTGAGCTCAGGGCCGGCGCTATCGTTTGTGGAGCCTGAAGCAAAAACTTGTAACGACACCTAATTCATATCGTATCTTAACACACATATAATATATATGCAGTAGTGCAAGTAGCAGCGCCTATTTTAGGCGGCGCCTGTGGCAAGTGTCTGATTGTGCATCCCTAGCGCAGGCCCTGGTTGAGCTCATGACCTGTAAGTTCCATACAAATTTCCTTTAATGTGGTGCACATTTCAGTGTAAGCGTCACTTGATTTTGACTGACGTCAACGTCGATACAAGTGGAAAGAAACTTAACTTGGAACAGAGTAAGCACATACAGTTTGCTTCAAAAATTCGCATAACAATTAAAGACATAGTGACCCCAGTTCAATCGTTTTATGACTAATTGGTAGTAAAAAGGATGCAGAAGATGTAATACCCAATCTTGTAATGGCTTACTAGGTATTAAAAAGGATTTAGTGCCCAATCGCGATATGCCCGCCGTTTCCTGTATTCTCTTTACTTATGAACTTCTCTGACCCAGTGATCGTCCCAGAGGATAAACAGAAAATCTTTTTATCTTCTGCTCATCCGGGAAGTCTTCATAAGCACCAACTGGAATGTGGTCCTTTGAGCGGTTGTTTGTTAGTAGCGCCGAGTTTGTTTCGTACTTCGCAGCGTGACCCACGTATTGGTTTTGAGTTCAATTTTGCTATATACAAATAAATTCGACATGCCGAATTTGATTTCTTTATTTTCATTATTAGTGAGATGTATATTACAAGTTTACCATTTTTCTGTTAAAATCTGGGAGTAGAATAGTAACATAAAGAATAGGAACATAAGGACATACCATTCCGTATTTCCATGAATTTATTTATTGCTTTTTTTACAATTTTCTCTGAACAAATGTTAGCTAGAAGGGTGTGCATAAAGTAGTTACAATGATATATACAATGACAGTATTGATCTACAGAAATATTTTCAATTGTTATTTTATATTTGCATAAATACAAGGTGTCCCAGAAGTTATTATTAGGCTTAATAAGATAGTGATTTTTGGGACACCCTGTATAAGGAATTGGATTAACTGGACTTTAGACAGGAGAGTTCACTGCTTCCTCGGATCAAGGGAAAATACACAGTTGTTTTTTTTTCTTACTAGACATCCCCAAGGGGTTTAGTCCTGGCTCGCTCAAGGCTGCGATAACGGTTCACCCGGAATTGACCCGTTGACCCGTGACAACTTGAAATTGACCCGTTCACTTTGAACGGGTCAATTTCAAGTTCATTAAAATATTTTAAGGTGTTTTCTGGAAACATATTGTTCAATCAGGAAAGGTTGTGGAGTTTCATTCTTAAGGGAAACTGGTAATGCAGTCTTTTTTCTGTGACGGGATCTAGGGCCTGTAACAGTTTCATATATTGGGGACTTCAACTTTTGTGGTCAATAACTTCGAAAGAGTGACGATATTTTTTTCTAGGACGAGGAACTTTCAAGGTGTCGTGTCGAGGTTGGCGTGTAATGTTATCCGGGATATAGTGAACGGCATCCCTCGTATGCGGTTAGCCATCTTAAAATCCAATATTCGATGCCAAATATCTTTTTCTTTTTGGCCGCCCGATTCAGAGGACCAGATCTCTGAAGCATAGAGAGGGGTGGATGTGAGACATCTTTGTAATATATTGGCATATTAGGGATACATTGTGGCAACCTGTTAGGTCTTGAGGGATTGCCCAAAATGTATCATATGTTTTGTTTCTAGTTGGGCAGAAATGATCCTGAAATGTGAGGTTCTCATTCCAGGTAAGGCCGAGGTCTGGGTGGGATGAGACTTTTTTTTTTTTTTTTGTTTTTTACCAGCTTGTTATTGATGAACGCCTGGTTGTTGTTTTGTAGTGCCTCTTCGTGAAAGTCGTCTGCGCCTTTTTATCATGGTTCAGTTGCAGCCCGGCCATTGCAAGATATTTAATAAGGAGATAATGACAACAATGATTAAATAAATGAAATGATTAATAATCAAACAAATTAAATTATTATAATTATGTTAATTTATAATTTTAATGATTTTTAACATTAATTAAATTAAAAATAAATTAACATAATTGTTAACTTATATGGAGTTAAGACTGCGTTATCATCTGTTTATTCATTATTATTATTATTTATTTTTTGTGGCTAGCAGGTTGTAAACTGCATAGATAATGCAGTTTTAATTAATGTGCATTAACATTCACATCAGAACAGACTTCACCTTTACACCGAGTTGGCCTGATATTGCACTACTTTCAAATAAATGACATCGCCAGAATTCTGTCATTTGTTTAAAAGAGACAATGGTTAAGTAAGCTAAACAAGCTACAGCTTAGGGCTTCGCTCCATCTTAAAAATCCTTTTTTTAAATTTTGTCAGAGGTGAACTGTAAGAGAGAAGGGCCACGTACGTGTTATAGTTTAGGGTTGCGACAAATTTAAATCCGGCCCTGGTTAAATGGAAGATTAACCTTCTGGCAATGGCATTACATCATCAAAATGTTAATTGTCAATACCCGAGAAACGCGTTTTGAAAGCAAAGTTTGTTTTGTTGTGAGCATCCAGGAATCAGCGAGTCTACTCAGTGTGCGCATGCTTACCCTAGAACTTCATAGCAGCAGGAGCACGCGCAGATAGGAAGCGGCGACAGTCCCCCCCCCCCGACCTATCAACAATGACTAGTACGTCTAGTGATACCTGCATATTCATGCTTATTTTACTCAGCAGATGCATGATTGTGGCTACTATCTGTCTGGCGCACAAATGCAGTAGCACATTTTCAGGTCTAGCGAATCGATTCTAGCTTGCCAGCGTTAAGTGTATTTGCCCTGAATATGATGAGCTTCCATGGGATAATAACTGGCAACGTTATTGCATTTAGTACTTTAATTTCAAGTTAATTTGATTATTAGCAACACCACTGGCTAAATGCATTACTTCATAAAGCGTTTTGATAGGTAATATTTTCGATGAAAACTTCTTAGAGGGATGAGCAGGATCGTCTTTTCCATTATTGCACTGTCTAGGGCCTAAGAAGTTTTTAGAGCCCACGGAAAAATAGGCACCCAAAAAATATAATTCGAAGAAAATTGAACGATTTTATTCTGCAAAGTAATTTTTAAATTCTTTCTTGTGCTTTTACAGTTAGAAAAATCATTAACAACGCCACTGCAGTTCTTATTGCGAGTACGAGTGCTCGAAAAAGTGTTGTGGAAATAACTTCAAAATCACATTTATTGAAACGCTTTCAGATTTCTTTAAAATCAAAAAAAATTGTTTTAACGCAAGGGTACTTTAATATGTTTGACATGATGCAGTGAAGGCTCGGAATGAACGAAGGCAAAAGGAACACCGAACAAAAAAAAAAAAAAAGTCAGTGTGAGCCTATTTATCTTCTGGGACAACTACACAAGGGTAGAGAAGTTTACAACATAGAAAATTAAAGAATATTATCGTATTTCGCGGTCACGTAAACTCGAACCACTGCCAACCCAAAAGCGTGCAAACGCTGAGCTAGCCAGTCAAAACCAAATTATTAGGGTTACTCGTAAATGATTACATTTACCCATATATGTATTTTATCTGTAAATCGCGTGTGTTCTCGGGTCGATTTGCCTGTTTTGCTGGACGAAAAATCCCCAGTTTCTGGGGGGGGGGGGGGTAAAACCTTGCTATATACGCTTGAGACCGACTAACTCAGCCACGGAGTGAAAAAAGCCCATTAAAGTTCCTCGCGTCGTCGACGGGATTCGAACCCGAGCTTTTTCACCCGGTGTGGGGAGGACGGTGACGATACCACTGCACTACGCGGCCAGACCAGTCAGGTCAGCTCAGCGTTTATAATATGAAGCTGACCACGAACAAACACTGGGGTTTTTCAGATGAGTTCCAACTTCATGGAATGACTCGCCCTGTGATTTGGTAATTATTACAAAACCTAAACGGAATTACCACACTTTAGTGCGGCTACTCTTTCTCACACCGAGTAAAATGGTCTGGGGTTCGTTCCCCATCGCCGACCAAATTTGAGCGATATTTCCCAACCAGGGCGAGGAGAAACATTAGATTTTGCCGTACTAGACTTTTAGCGCTACCTAGGGTCGTTAAAAATGGACTAAGAAAGCTGCTTGAAGATTAAATAATTGAATGAAAGTGATAAATATCATATGTAATACGCCAGTTATGAATGGGGGGAAAAATTATGAGATACTGTTACTCTGTACCGAGTTTATCAGTCTCGGGTGAGATAGATTATGCTCTCTCACTCTCAAACCTCGAATTTTTTGCCCAGTAACAGACAAACTGACCATAGCACATACGGCATACAGATAAGCTTTCAGGGTTTGCAGTGGGACCAGTTGTGGCCTCAGTAATGTTCTCTCCCCCTTCACCCCGAGAATCTATCCATCTAATGCATCCTAGCAAAAAAGGTGTATGCTAATAATCAAATGAAACTAAAATTTAAGCACTGTACGTATATTTAATATGGAAGCCGTTTTCTTTCGACAGTCAGTGTGAACGATAGGCTTAACCGATCGGGGTGGAAGTGGTCTCAAATTTAAGATATTTCTTCATAGGTGTGCACAAAATTGTTAAATTTTAAAAATTCTGAATAGTTTTATTTTAAGGAACGGACCAGTTTTGTACTACAAACGAGAATAGTTCAACATTCACATTATAGATGGAGCCACAGGAAGATGTTAGCTATTAAACAAAGAGTGATATATCTTGATTAGGCATTTTTTTCCTGATTAACAGTTTGCACCTTCGCACAATCGAATTGAAAATACTGTAGTTTATTCATCAGACCAAATTATGCCAGATAGTTGTAATGCTGAAGCATACAACTCTGTAACACCCGAAATACTTTATTCTCTGGAGCCTTCAGGTTTACCTCCGCATTAACTACTTTTAATGGTAAAAGCAATTTTTATGATTTTAAGAAACTTAGATATAAAAAATGGAATTTGCAATGGTACAAGACTACGTGTAGTGGAAATAAGGAAGAAGTGTTTGGTTTGTGAACACATCACAGGTGACAGAGCTGGATCGAAAGCATATATTCTACGGATTCATATGTATTCAAACGAAGGGGAATATAACTTCGTTTTTCAACGAACACAGTTTCCTGTGAAATTGGCTTTTAGTATGACAATAAACAAAAATCAAGGTCAAACATTATCTAAGGTTGGTGTTTTGACTTAACATCACCTTGTTTGTCGCATGGACAGTTTTGCGTTGCATTAAGTAGAATGAAGGAAGCTAAAAATCTTTGTATTAACGGAAAACGAATCAAAAAGTAATAAAAAAAAACAAAAAAAATTGGACAAGAAATGTTTATAATCAAATATATAAATGATGGTTTCGTTATTAATTTGTTTTTAGTTAATAAAATAATATAATATAATTTTTATACATCTTTTGATTATTAGAAGGGGATGTGGGAGCTTCCCCCACTAAAAAATAAAATAAAATATTAAAGGGGCGTGGGGGGTTCCTCACACTATAAAAAATTTTAAATATAAAAACGTATAATTCAGGTTCCTGTGACACAAGTCAAAGGGCAGCGAAGCGACCTTCTGGCTTGTAATAATAAAATTTAAAAATAATAATAATCAATACTAATAACAAAATAATCAAATAAATAAAAGAAAGAATAAAAATATAATCGAAGGTATGAACAAAGATATGTAAAAAGGAGTGGAGAAAATAGACTCTGTAGTAAAATAAACTAAATAGAATAAGAGAATAGTTACACTTCTGTGTATGCCCAAGGCAGTAACTTTATTTGTATCCAGCGGAATGTTAGGTTTTGTGGTCAACATGTACACTGTATTTAAATTATTACAGTCACTGTTGTTCATAATGTTCGCTAGATGGCAGGGCAATCCAATAATTTTAGCAGTGGCTATGGAATACTGTGTTATTGAAACACAAATTCAGTAAAAAAAATAATTAGCAAATTGCATTTTCATAATTAAAACAAAACAGAAAATTGATTTATTTTCCATGGGAACTTAATTACATTGATTTTAATTTAGTGCTTACCATATTTGTATTTCTAAGTGGATGAAGAAAGCGAATTAGCTGAGTACTTGTGACAGGAACTGTAAAGTGTATATCATGCATACTTGCGCAAGAAGTACGGCACCGTCCTTTTGCCTCAAGCCATACAACTATTTTCCCAAGCTCTTGCACCTCTAAGAAGCAAACTCTCATGCCTGGAAGTTTTTCTCGTTTGTATGCACAAGTCAGTGTCAAGAAGGGGAAATGCAATGGCTCACTTTAGGTGGAGAAAAGGAACAGGAACTTAACATTTGTGATTACGTCGGTCTTTTTACGAATCGGTGGCACCTTGTAATACGTAGAAAGTTGGTCGTAGTGAATATAGGTAGCCGGGTCAAGCTTAGTAGAAAATGCTTTCTTTTCTCTCATAGTGTCAGTAGAATCATAATGTAAGGATGACGTCACAACATGCTATCTGATCGTAAGCTAACGAAGTTTTCTTTCCCTTCTGACAGTCCGTTATGGATTTCTTTAAGTTTTTGTAATGAGGATTATTCGCAGCAGTTCTTCTAAATGAAGACATAAAAACAAACTATCATCAGCCTAATATTTTTGGAAAACTTTTTCTGATACCATGCTGACAACACGATTTTCATCTCTGTTTCTTTGTATTTATGCAGGAGTCTTCGGCGGTGAGTTTCTATATTAAATTTCACTATAATGATATCCTTAATCTATGTAAAACTGACTGCGGTTCTGTCAATAATTTTCAAATAAAATGTAATTGCTAACTTCAATATGTATAGATTACATATTTAAAGATGTGATCAATAATTATCGGAATGGTTAATATAAAATCAGTATCACCACATTTTCGAATTACGTGATACCACAATATACGGCAATGTTCTTGTAATATCTATCTTGTCAGTTATTTAAATATATAAATATGACCCTATGTGGTTGACGTGAGCATAAAAAAGTCTATTTATTAAAATAAGGGAAGGACCAAAGTCTTGCTGTTTTGACTAAATTTAAAACCAAATATTTCAACATTTCTCCTCTAATACAAAGGTAGTTGACTTCCAGAAGAGGACAAAGAACATACAAAGGTGATATTTGATTTTCGTCTGTTGATTATGCTTAATGATAAGAACTGGATACTACGTATTTTGATACTTTGTTTTTATATTGAAATAACTGCCGAGTCCGATGTTCAATAGTTTCACTAAGTACTTATATAGTTTCATAAGTAGGGATGGGAATGGGAGAGTATCGGAGGGTTGTACTATCTAGTTCTATCAATTAAAAACAATCCGGAGAGTAAATAAAATCGATAACTGAGCTGAGTGGTCAAATCGTGGGTGCATAACTACATTCACTTTCAGTGACTATCCTTCACGCCCGCATGGCTACTAAATATGGTAATGTTCTTTTATCTCTTTCTGTCTTGTGAATTCCTCTGGGAGTGCTGAGTACAGAGGAATGTGAATTCCTCTGTACTCAGCCCGAAGAAATATATAAAATATATGAAATATACAATTTAGATACTATGCTATGATTTGATCCATGCATTTTGAAATGAACCTCTCTTATATCAAGCGAATAATGCAAAATTAGTTTATTAAGTAATTAGTAAAGAATTATTTCAAAGCACACACTTAACAAACTAATTTTGCATTATCCATCTTGGTATAAGAATGGTTCATTAAAAAAATCTATAAACAGAAAATTGAGTCCACCGAATAATAAGTGATTGACACTCCCATTTTCATCACTAGTTGAAAGCAGTCGAGAGGGGTTTTGAGAGTGGAAGAGCTTCATTAGTTATTATTTATTTATTTTTGCAAAAAGTTTACAGTTTTCGTAATGTACACTCACTTAAAAAAAAAAAAAAACTCTTTGTTAAAATGTATAAGTAATGATCTGATTTCGAAAAATTATACCACTCTGCATGGTTTTCTGTGTTTGTAAACTATCTGTTTTTAACTCAGTTTTTTACGCTGATTTCAGAAATGTTATTCGTGGTTTGTTTTTTTTTTTAATCTGTCCCGTGCCGTTTTTCATAAATCGTTTATGTCATGAGTTGTAGTATTAAAGGTATTAAGCTAGGAGTAAATTCAGGGAATTGTAAACTAAATCTTCACATGTTGGTAAAACTGCCTTCGGTCATTTGTTTCTTGACCTTGAGAACTCCATGCTGCAGTTTTTATCAGCATGAGTTTAGCTTATTTTTGAGGTTATCGTGTTAAGCTTGTGCTGAAAAGTGAGTAAAATGTCTTAACCCAAGTGTGTTTGAACAATCCGATCTTATTTTGTTATATCTGCTTGTGGAAGTTATTTAGTCCTCAAACAAAGACAAGGTATTACAGAATTTATAAAATAGGTGTGCTTGTTTTGGAGTGAAACTCGGTGACCCGGTGACCAAGATAAACAATGGGTTCACATAAAGTTTACCGAACTTGTGTTGAAGCATTGAGATTGAAGAAAAATGGTAAATAGAAGGCTATGCCATTTGCAGTTCCCATGATTTGGCGGGAGCGTACAAATCACTGTGATTACTGTTACTTTTGCTTAGTTAATGTAGGGGGATACAATGCAGTGCTGAAAGTGAAGCTTCTGAAAATGAAATTAAAGTCTACACGCCTGGAGCCATTGAGTCCAGCTTAGGAATTAGTTACAATCCTACACAGTGGAGACGTTTTATTGACTCATCAAACAGGAGTCTCAAAGGTGTGTTGCTCCAAATTGGAAATAAATTTGGGTCATTTCCAGCAGCTCACTCTGTGCATTTGAAAGAAACATGAGAATTTCAAGTTGTTGACAAATATTAAGTACGAAGAACATGGTTGGCTGGTCTGTGCTGACTTTTGCTGTATCGCTGTCATTCCTGTTTCGTATGCTGTACGTTGTTTGGTTGTAAATATTTGTGTTTATGTAAATATGGCGAAACTCCCACTTGTGTGTATTTAAGCAGAAGGTATGCTTCAATTGGCATGGTATTATGTTCTTACCAGTTTACAGCCTTTGCGAGTAATTAATAACTCAAATATTCTATATTCCAGATAAAGTGTACTTGTAAATCAGATATTATGTATTTCATGTATTTTATAATTGTGACATAGATGTATATTTTGTAACATAGTTGTATATCTATGATCACCCTCTAGCCAGTGGCTGTAACCAGGTGTTCTCCTAAGAGAAATAAACTAATAATAATAATAATAATAATAATAATAAGTGATAGGCATGTTACTTGGACAGCAATCTGGGTACACAAAAATGCCTCGCTTTTTGTGTGAGTGGGACAGTCGGGCAAGGCGTAAGGTCTGGACAAAGAGGGGCAGTTTGTTGCCTTGATCAAAGAACATAACTCGTAAACCACTGGTTGGCCCCAGAACTAGCCTCCTTCGGGTTTGATGAAACAGTTTGGGAAAGCGTTATCTCAGGGATGTCTCTTTTTCAACTACCTTTGTACTCAATTCCCATCAATTCAAAGAGAAGCTTTTGTTGGACTTCAAATTCGCACACATGTGGGACTGAGATTTTGTGGGAACTATGGATAAAAGAGAAAAACAGGCACGGATCAGCTTCAGGTTTGTTGTTGTTGAGAACTTCTTAGGGAACAACAAGGATCCAGACTACAAGAACATATCTGAAAATATGCTGGTAAACTTTAAGAAGTTGGGCTGCGACTTGCGTATCAAGGTACAATTTTTTAGACTCCAGCATCGACTACTTCCCAGAAAATCTAGTAAGTATTTGTGAAGAACAGGGTGAGAGGTTTCACAAAGACATTAAAGAAATGGAAATGAGGTACCAGGGGAGGTGGAATGTCAGTATGATGGCTTACTATTGCTGGATGCTGAAGGACTGTAAAGTAGAAGGACCTGCAAGAAAATCAAAGAAACGAAAATTTGACCCATCGTAGATCAGTTTTTAAAATGAGAATGAGTGTTTAGTGGACTTTTTTTTTCGCACTGCCCTTTTTAATGTTTTTAATATAAAAGTCTTGTAAAAGTAGCATTTTGTTAAAATTTCAGTGTACAAATTCTGCCAAAATTAATAAAAAATTGTGAAATATCAAATATTCTTTTCGTGATTTTTGAAGAAACTTGACGTGATGAAAACAAACGGAAGTCATTTTTGAAATCAGCATTAGAAAATGATTCAGAAACACCCTTTCCTGAGTTTTATCATTGAATTTTTTTTTCAAAATGCGAAGTAGTGTTATTCATAAAATTAAAAGTCTTGTTTATCAATTGAAACTTGCTACAACCAAACCACCAATTTCTTTTCTACGTTTCTGCACATTTAATGCTTGTTACTGTAATGTGTCTTTATAGATAAGAAACAACGGAAGATAATGCAAGTGTATAAGCATCTGTAGACGATATTTCTGGAATGAGAAAGGAAGGGGCGCGTGCAGGAAAAAGTAGCTGATCTGTGAGACAAAGATATCAGTCAACAAACTTTTAGATTTATAAAATAAGATGAACCGCGGATCTTCATTGCGTACATTAAGAAATCAAATTGTTACATTCGTAGCTATTTGCGATAGAAATTTGTGTCATTGAAGGATCTCTTTATCAAAATAGATGTGTAAAATCATTTTACGTCACAATTTTTGGGGTTTTATGACCGGCTGTGCCTTTTAAAGCAAGGTTGGAAGAAAAGAAAGAGGATGGCACGATGCCAGTGAGGTTTGCTTTAGAACAAAAGCAAACTACAGCCAGCAAACGTAACCTTCAACAAAGAATAAGTAGAGTGAAATATAGCTTCTAAATCTCATTATTTGTTTCATACATCGGGTTCTTAGAAATTATTCAATTTTTTCTTCCATTCAGCTCACGTTTCGAGGTCAAGGTTTATTATTTTTTGTTGAATTTATCTCGGCTGCTACATCCTTTGACATGCACTATTCACAGCATAGTTTTTAAACTTTAAACTTCA